>NC_086097.1:248839122-249161344 GCF_963921235.1 Mobula hypostoma
GAGGTGGGTGTTTAGGTGTGTGGGGATGATAGAAGAAGGAATCTGACAGCACCATGGGAGAGAGGGAAGGAGGAGGGGCACCGGAGGGAAGTGATGGGCAGGTGAGGAGAAGAGAAGGGGTGAATGGGGAACCAGAATGGGAAATGGAAAAAGAGAGGAGAGGGAAGGAGTGATAAATTACCAGAATTTTGAGAAATCAATGTCCATGCCATCAGATTGGAGGCTACTTAGATGGAATATAAGGTGTTGCTCCTCCAGTGTGAATGTGGCCTCATCATGGCAGTAGAGGAGGCCATGGGCTGAGAGGTTGGAATGGGGATGGGGAGAGTGATTGTAGAGTAGGTTAAGAGATTGGCAAAATATCGTCGGCTGGAGGGCCTATACTGTGTTGCTTGCACAAAAATGAATCTCAGGAGTATATGGTGACATATATTGGTACTTCTATAATAAATTTGTAAGGGGTTTCTTTTTTCTTTATGTTACTGTGTAGTCTAATTAAAATGGCTTCTTTGTTATGTTATAATTGAAAGGGCTTCTTTGTTATGTTAACGGCTGAGAAAGTCCTTCCCGCTAGCAGTTTGTTTTGGATTATCTATTGATATGAGGACAAATGAATCAATTGCGATAGTTGTTATGCTCTTGGTGTGTCTGAAGATATTGTATGTGCGGGATTTTGGGGCAGAAGGCGGGAGAGAGAGACAGAGGATGGACCAGGTACCGTGAGTCCGCTAACGGGGTCGAACCCCGAGCTGGGCGTTCGGCGAGGAGAGGAGATGGAGACGGACTCATGTGGAGCGTCTGGGCAACCAATGTTGTTGGTCCCAGGCGGCCGGTCGAGGTGGTCCGAGGGGTCGCAGGGTGAATAAGAAGGGTCCTGAGCCCCAACTGTTTGTGCACAAAGAGATTGAACTTTGATAAGTGTGGCACCTTTTATTTTCCTGTTATATTTTATTCTCTGTTAATTATATAGTTCCAGTAATATCTATAAACTGTAAATCATTTAATCGTATCTTGTGTATTGTCTGTTATTTGGGCAGGGTGGGGTACATCACACAGCATCCACACAAACTAATTCCCCAGTTTGGCGGAGCCGAGGGCTGTTTCCCTAGACGACAGCGAGCCGAGCGACCCTGAGGGTGGCCAGGGGGACTACAAATTATTTTGAATTTGACTTTGAATGGCCAAAATAAATCAAACCTCGGTTCCCCATGTGCATAACTGTGTAAAGGTGTTAGGCAAGTATATATAGCAAGGGTGCCTAGGACTTTTACACTGTATGGTATTTGTCAATGTGGAGCAGAGAGCATGTTTGTAAATCTGGTGGGAGCAGAGGACATTGGGAATGGCGAGGGTGGAGTGCCGCGGGAAGGGTGCAGGACGCGTGGCAGAGAAGGTGTGCCAGGGTTTGGCACACCCAGCCCTGAGACACCAGGCAAAGTCATTTCATTCCAAACAATTGATTTACTGATCATTACAGAATGTCTCTCTGGTGTTTCCCGTTCTCCCCTCTCCCTGCTCCCTCCCACTCTCAGTCCACAATAGAGACCCATATCAGAATCAGAAACAAGAGAAAATCTGCGGATGCTGGAAGTCTGAGCAACACACACAGGAAAAGAGTACAGTTGACGTTCCAGGCCGACTGTTGACTGTACTTTTATTTTTCCTAGATGCTGCCTGGCCTGCAGAGTTCCTCCAGCATTTTGTGTGTGTCATATCAGAATCAGGTTTATCACCACTCCCATATGTCATGAAATTAGTTTTTTTTGTGGCAGCAATGCAATACATAAAATTAGAACAGTACTTTACAAAAGCCTGTGGCACCCTAGCTATATACTGTATATGTGCCTCAGATTTTTGCTCAGTTTTGTATGATAACTTTCCTAATAATCTGCAGAACCTGAAGAATGGTCTTTTGAAGATTGTGCACAAGGGTTCCTCTGTATCTCAGGACTCTGTAACCTCTCATCCTTTTAGAAACTTTCCTGTGACAGTGGACAGTTTGACATTTTCCACATGAAACCAGTTGCCAGATCTTTGCCCATTCACCCACGTTGACCTTCTTCCTGTGCAGACTTATTGTGTCTCTTGCGCAACTCGCTCTCCAAAATACCTTCATGTCATCAGCACATTCCTGAATCTGAATCAGAATCGGGTTAATTGTCATTGACATCATTGTCATTATATGCTGTATCGTTTGATGTGGGCGTTCAGTGTCTGTGACCATGATTGTTCTTGGCAAATTTTTCAACAGAACTTAAAAGGTTCACGATTCATTTATTATCGAAGAACGTATGCAGTATACAGCTCTGAGATTCATCTTTTCTAGATAGCCACGAAACAAAGAAAACCATGGAAGTCATTCAAAGGAAAACATCAAGCCCTCCCCCGCACAAAACGAACAAATCGTACAAATGGAAAATACATCAAACCCCAAACCCCTATGCAGAAAAGAATTCATGCAAACTGCAAAAACATCAAACCCCAAATGCCCCCTCACACAAAAAAATAGCAAATCACATCGAACTGCAACCACATCCCCCCTCTCCCAAATGGTTTGCCATTGCCTTCCCTGGGCAGTGTTTTTACAAGACAGGTGATGCCAACCATTATCAATACTCTTCAGAGATTGACTGCCTGGCATCAGTTGTTGAATAACCAGGACTTGTGATATGCACCAGCTGCTCATACGACCATCCACCACCTGCTCCCATGGCTTCACATGACCCTGACTGGGGGGCTGAGAAGGTGCTACACCTTGCCCAAGGGTGACCTGCAAGCTGGTGAAGGGAAGAATCACTTTACACCTTCTTTGGTAGAAATGCATCTCCACACTGCCACCCATATCATTGACATATGTTGTGAAATTTGTTGTTGTACAGCAGTGGTACTGTGCCGGTTATAAAAAATACTTTTATAAGTTTCAATAGAAAGATGGATGGCTAAGGAGTAATCATGAAATAAATAATAATGCAAAAAAAAAAGCAATAATGAGGTCGTGCTCATATTGCAGTGTCGTCAATTTACGGTAGCCCAGGAGTGAGGCATTAGAGTCAGCGCACTCCTCCAGAGGGCAGTGTGGCTCAGTGTCCAAGCTGCAGTGGGTGCTACCCCCTTCACCGCCCCCCCAGGGTTTGCTGGGCAGAAAACAAGCCGTAATGTGTTCGCCTGCAGACTGCTGCAACAGTTATGGACTCGGGGACTTGGACTACATTTTTTACAGGACTGGATTTTAATGATATCGTATGTACTATAGGTGCAACAGCCACACAAAATGCTGGAGGAACTCAGCAGGCCAGGCAGCATCAGTTGATTGTACTTTTTTCTATAGATACTGCCTGGCCTGCTGAGTTCCTCCAGCATTTTGTGTGTGTGTGTTGCTGGCACTTCCAGCATCTGCAGATTTTCTCTTGTTAGTACTATGCCTTGTGCTGTGTGTGATGGTTGGTACTGTGTTTGGCACCTTAGCCCCAAGTATAACACTATTTTGTTTGGCTGTTTTCATGGGTATTCATGTATGGTTCAGTGACAATTAAACAAACTCTGAACTATGGCTACATGGACCTTTCAGGTGGCAGAGGGGGAGAAGCTGTTCCTAAAACCTTAAGTATGCATCTTCTGCCTCTTTCACAATGATAGTAAGAAGGAGAATGTGTGTTGTGAGTGGTGGGGTCCTTAATGTTGAATCTGACTTCTTAAAGTATCGCCTTTTGAAGACATCCTTGATGGTGAGGATTGGTAGAGCTGCCCATGACAGAGGTTTACCTTTTTGTAAAGGTAACTTTACAACCCTCTGCAGCCTCTTGCAATCGAGGTGGCGATGCAGAACGCTATCCTTTGTACATTGACTGTGTGTGAAGGGAGGGAAGTGGGTGCAGTTACTGTTACAAGAGAGAAGGTGCTCAAAAAGCTGAAAGACCTAAAGGTACATAAGTCACCCGGACCAGAGGCCCTGCACCCTAGGGTTCTGAAAGAGGTAGCATTAGAGATTGTGGTGGCATTAGAAATGATCTTTCAAAAATCATTGGACTCTGACATGGTGCCAGAGGTCTGGAAAATTGCAAATGTCACTCCATTCTTTAAGAAAGGAGGAAGGCAGCAGAAAGGAAATTATAGACCAGTTAGCCTGACCTCAGTGGTTGGGAAGATGTTAGAGTCAATTGTTAAGGATGAGGTGACGGAGTACTTGGTTTCCCAGGACAAGATGGTACAAAGTCAGCCTGGTTTCCTTTGACCTGTTTGGCATGAATGACCCTACCAAGAGCCAAAGGATAATGCCCTGATTTGATTCAGCACAGCTCTCTCGGTCATTTGAGGCATGCAGGCCTCCAAACCATGATAAGGTTGTGGTCCTCTTGGAGGCCACCTAGTCTGTATTGAACCATTGACCCAGTCCCATCGAGCCAGCACTTGGACCACAGCCCTCCATTCCTCTACCATCCATGAACCTCTCCAAACTTGTCTTAAACATTGAAGTCAAACCCGCATCCACCACTTGTGCTGGCAACTCATTCCACACTCTCACACCACCCTCTGAGTGAAGAAGTTTCCCCTCATGTTCCCCTTAAATATTTCACTTTTCATCCTTAACCCACTACCTCTAGTTCTAGTCTCACCAAACCTCAGTGGAAAAAGCCTGCTTGCTTAAAATTATCTGTACCCTTCATAATTTTTGTATGCCATTATTAAATCTCCTGTGCTTAGGAATAAACTCCTAACCTATTCAACCTTCCTTATAACTCAGGCCCTCAAGTCCCAGCAGCATCCTCCTAAATTTTCTCTGTACTCTTTGAATCTTATTGACATTTTTCCTCTAGTTAGATAACCAAAACTGCACGTAGTACAGTACTCCATATTAGGCCTCAGCAAAGTCTTGAACAATTTCAACATAACAGCCCAACTTCTGTACTCAATACTTTGATTTATGAAGGCCAATGTGCCAAAAGCTCTTTTTAAGGCCCTATCTACCTGTGACACCACTTTCAAGGAATTCCGGATCTACATTCTGTTTTTGACTTTTTTTTGTTAGCTGGCCAATGTTTAATCCATGCCAATAATTTACTGTGCACTGTAAGCATTTACCTCATTATGATCGTGCACCTCACAAAATGCCTTAAGGAGATGCAAGCATAGCGAATCCACCATTTCATTTACACTTTACTCCTTCAAAGGGCTCTGGTAAATTGTTCAGACATAATTCTCTTTCACAAAACCACAGTCTGTCTTAGCCTCGCTTTAAAGTTATTAATTACAGCTTCTAACATTCCTGCTCTAACAGATGTTAAACTAAAGATTAAACATTAGCTTTATTTGTCACATGTACATCAAAACGTGCAGTGAAATGTAATTTTGCCTCAACAGCCATCACAGTCTGAGGACTGTCCTGGGAGCAGCCCGTTAAGTGTCACACACTTTCGGTGTCAATGTAGAATTCCAGCATCTCACCACCCCTAACTCTACATCTCTGGAACGTCGGAGCGCCCGGAGGAAACAGTCGTGATGAGAATGTACAAAACCCTTACAGATGGCAGCGGAAATCCAACCCCAGTCTCAGGGTAGAGGGGCGTCCATTTAAAACACAGCTGTGGAAAAATTTCTTTAGCCAGAGGGTGGTGAATTTGTAGACCTTATTACCACAGGCAGCTGTGGAAGCCAGGTCGTTGAGTGTATTTAAGGCAGACCTTGATACGTTCTTGATTGGCCACGGCATCAGCGATGATTGGCAGAAGGCCAGGGAGTGGGGCTGAGGGGAAAAAAGGATCAGCCATGATTAAATGGCGGAGCAGACTCGATGGGCCAAATGACCTAATTCTGCTCCTGTGTCTTATGCTCTTAAGTTCCCCCTCAAGTTTCTCTTAAACTTTTCACCTTTCACCCTCAACCCGTGACCTCGAGGTCTTGTCTCACCCAACCTCTGTGGAAAAAGCTTGTTTACCCCTCAAAATTATGAGGTTATACCCCTCAAAATTTTGTAAGCCTCTATCAAATCTCCCCTCATTCTCCCACGCTCCAGGGAATAAAGTCCTAATGTACAGTGTTCGACTCTCCCTATAACTCAGGTCCTCAAGTCCCAGTAACATCCTTGTCAATTCTCTTTTCACTCTGTCAATCCGATTGACATCTTTCCTGTAGGAAAATGACCAGAACTTCACAGATTAAAACAGATACACCGCAGGCCCCAGTGAGATTTGAACTCACAACCCCTGGTTTACAAGACCAGTGCTCTAACCCCTGAGCTATGGAGCCCTTCAATGTAGCTCAGTCATGTGTGGCTTTTTTAATATACTATTCAAGTTCCTGACCTGCTGTCTGTCTTAGCACAGTTTATGTTTTTTTTCCTTTAATTTTGATACTGTCTGTAACTTCTTTTTAGGCAAACCACAGATAGTGAGTCCTGGCTTCAGAACAGTTCTTGCTCACTGGAATGTATCTGTTCTGTGTGTACTGAAATATCCCATCAAATATCTTGACACTGTGCAGTTTATCCCCGTAATTTCTCATGATACACCATTTCAATCTTTTGTTAACTGGGAAATAAACGTCAAGTTTAAGTTCAGTTTATTGTGTACACATATATACTGCCAAATGAAACAACGATCCCCCGGACCAAGGTGCACAACACACTGTACACACACACTACGCGAGGGCATATAATATAGGAAAAAATAGTGGGAAATTAGAGGATTGGGAATGGGAAGCTTTTAAAAACCAATAGAAGGCAACTAAAACGCCATAAGGTGGGAAAAGATGAAATATGAAGGTAAACTAGCCAATAGTATCAAAATGATACCCAAGTTTTTTTTTTAGTTATATAAAGAGTGAAAGAGGGGTGAGGGTGGATATTGGACCACTGGAAAATGATGCTGGAGAGGTAGTAACGGGGGACAAAGAAATGGACGGTGAACCTATTAAGTATTTTACAACTGTCCTCACTGTGGAAGACTCTAGCAGTACGCCAGAAATGTCAGGGGGCAGTAGTGATTATAGTTGTTATTACTGAGGAGAAGGTGCTTGGGAAGCTGAATGGACTGAAGGTAGATAAAGTCACTTGGACCAGATGGTGTAAACCAAAGGGGTCTGAAAGGGGAAAGAAAAGAGATCGTGCAGGCATTAGTGATGATTGTTCAGGACTCACTGGATTCTGGAATGGTTCCGGAGGACTGGAAAATTGCAAACGTCACTCAACTCCTTAAGAAGGGATGGAGGCAGAAGAAAGGAAATTATAGGCTAATTATCCTGACCTCAGTGGTTGGAAAGATGTTGGAGTCCATTATTAAGGATGAGTTTTTGGGCTACTTGGAGGCACATGATAAGGTAGTAGGCCAAAGTTAGCTTGGTTTCCTTAAGAAGAAATCATGCCTGAAAAATCTGTTAGAATTCTTCGAGGAAATGACAAGCAAGATAGACAATTGAGAGTCAGTGGATGTGGTGTATTTGGGTTTTCAGAAGGCTTTTGACAAGGTGCCACGCATGAGGCTGCTCCCATGGAATTAGCTTGGCTGACTGGCAGGAGGGAAAGAGTGGGAATAAAGGGGACTTATTCTGGCTGGCTGCCAGTTGACAAGTGGTGTTCCACGGGGTCAGTGTTGGGATCACCTCTTTTCATATTACATACCAATGATATGGATGACAGAATTGATGGCTGTGTGACCAAATTTGCAGATGATAGGAAGATAGGTGGAAAGGAGGGCAATTTACAGGAAGCAAGGAGTCTGCAGAAGAAATTAAACAGATTAGGAGAATGGGCAAAGAAGTGTCAAAGGGAATATATTGTAGGGAAGTGAATGGTCATGCACATTGGTAGAAGGAATACAGGTGTGTGCAGGGACTTCAGAGTCACTGCAGATTAATATGCCGGTTGAGCTGGTGTTAAGGAAGAGAAAGGCAATGATAACATTCATCCTGAGAGAATTAAAATATAAGAGCAAGGCTGTGAGGCTGAGGCTTTATAAGGCATTGATCAGACTGCGTTTGGAATATTGTGAACACGAGGAAACCTGCAGATGCTGGAAATTCAAGCAACCCACGCAAAAAATGCTGGTGAACGCAGCAGGCCAGGCAGCATCTATAGGAAGAGGTACAGTCGACGTTTCGGGCCGAGACCCTTCGTCAGGACTAACTGAAAGAAGAGCTAGTAAGAGATTTGAAAGTGGGAGGGGGAGATCCAAAATGATAGGAGAAGACAGGAGGAGGAGGGA
The DNA here is from genome assembly GCF_963921235.1 of Mobula hypostoma. Lineage (NCBI taxonomy): Eukaryota > Metazoa > Chordata > Chondrichthyes > Myliobatiformes > Myliobatidae > Mobula > Mobula hypostoma. Next base: position 248,847,318 of record NC_086097.1, read on the forward strand.
TGGAGCCAAGAGCTGGACAGGTGATTGGCAAAAGGGATATGAGAGGATCATGGGACAGGAGGCCTAGGGAGAAAGAAAGGGGGAATGGAGCCCAGAGGATGGACAGCAGGCAAGGAGTTATAGTGAGAGGGACAGAGGGAGAAAAAAGAGAGAGAGAAAAAAGGGGAAAAAAATTTTTTTTTTAAATATATAAATAAATAAATGAGGGATGGGGTACGAGGGGGAGGTGGGGCATTAACAGAAGTTAGAGAAGTCAATATTCATGCCATCAGGTTGGAGGCTACCCAGACAGAATATATGGTGTTGTTCCTCCAACCTGAGTGTGGCTTCATCTTGACAGTAAAAGAGGCCATGGATAGACATATCAGAATGGGAATGGGACTTGGAATTAAAATGTGTGGCCACTGGGAGATCCTGCTTTCTCTGGTGGACAGAGCGTAGGTGTTCAGTGAAACGGTCTCCCAGTCTGCGTCGGGTCTCGCCAATATATAGAAGGCTGCATCAGGAGCACCAGACGCAGTATATCACCCCAGCCGACTCACAGGTGAAGTGTCGCCTCACCTGGAAGGACTGTCTGGGGCCCTGACTGGTGGTAAGGGAGGAAGTGTAAGGGCATGTGTTAGCACTTGTTCCACTTACAAGGATAAGTGGCGGGAGGGAGATTGGTGGGAAGGGATGGGGGGATGAATGGACAAGGGAGGGAGCGATCCCTGCGGAAAGAAGAAAAGGGGGGAGGGAAAGATATGCTTAGTGGTGGGATCCCGTTGGAGGTTGCTTCCCCCAGGTAGACTGCCCCCCCCAACAGTACTCAATCAGGAGTACTTATTGTTAAGGGGGACAGCCACAGGGGTGCTCTCTAGCCTCTGACTCCTGCCCTTCCCTCTCCTGACTGTTACCCATTTATCTGTCTCCCGAGGCCCTGGTGTGACTACCCGCCTGTAGCTCCTCTCTATAACCTCCTCACTCTCCCTGACCAGATGAAGGTCATTGAGCTGCAATTCCAGTTCCCTAACCCGGTCCCTAAGGAGCTGCAGCTCAATGCACCTGACGCAGATGTGGCCATCCGGAAGGCTGGGAGTCTCCAGGATCTCCCACATCTGACACCGAGCACAGAACACCGGCCTCACACACATACTTCCTGTTTGTATTCCACACAGGCGACTTACCTCACCTCAGCCTGTTACTGCCGAAGCCCCATTGAGCCGAAGCCCTCCTACTCTGACTCCCTCTACTCCGTCGCCCGCTTCTCTGATGCCTGCTCTGTAAAGCTGTCTCCTTTCAAACTCTTCTCACTGTTTTAACTGGCTGACATCCATGCGATTGTGCAGTCGTGCCTCGATCAAACTGCTGAGGAAAAAGAGGTTGAACGTATGTTGTCACTGTGACAGTGTGGGTTTTGCCCATCTGCGCTGGTTTCCTCCACACATTCTACGGTTAGGGTTCATGAGTTGTGGGCATGCTATGGTGGTGATACTTGCCCAGTACAATCCTCTTTAACTTGACACTATGCAATGGATTTCACTGTATGTTTGATATACAGTACTGTGCAAAAGTCTTGTCCACAAATATATAGCTAGGGTGTGTAAAACATTTGCACAGTACCGTCCTGTCAACTTGGAGTGGAGAGCGAGTTTGTCAATCTGATGGGAGCAAAGGATGTTGGGAATCGTGAGGGTGGGGCCCCTGGGAGAGGTGTGGGACGGAGTGCCAGGGGCAGGGGTGTTTGACACGGGTACAGACACACCCAGCCCTGAGACACCAGGCAAGGTCATTTGATTCCAAACAATTAGTTTATTGATCATTACAGAATGTCTCTCTGGTGCTTCCCCCTCCCTCCCCTCTCCCTTCCCCTTTTCCTAACCATGATTCCCCTCTCCCTGCCCCCTTCCCACTCTCAGTCCACCATAGAGACCCATATCAGAACCAGGTTTATCATCACTCACGTATATCATGGATGCCTGGGACTTTTTTGCAATATTGTACATTAGATAGTGTGGACACATGGCCAAGTGGTTAAGGCGCTTGATTAGCGATCAGAAGGTCGTGAGTTCGAGCCCCAGCCGAGGCAGCGTGTTGTGTCTTTGAGCAAGGCACTTAATCACACAGTGCTCTGTGACGATTTTGGTGCCAAACTGCCTAATGCCCTTCCCTTGGACAACATCGGTGTCGTGGAGAGGGGAGACTTGCAGCTTGGGCAACTGCTGGTCTTCCATACAACCTTGCCCAGGCCTGCTCCCTGAGAGTGAAGACTTTCCAGGTGCAGATCCATGGTCTCACAAGACTAATGGATGCCTTTAATTTAATTTAACATTAGATATTATTTACTACAGGTTTCCTGGTTTTGATGGAGTAGAGTCTTTGCTCTGAAATATTAACCCTGTTTCTCTTTCTCCCTGACGTGACAAGTGTTTTCCACACTTCTGCTTTACGTTATCTCTGAAGTAATGACCTGGGCATTCTTCCTTGCAAGCTGGAGAATTGTCCGTCAGTCAGGATCCACCATGGATTTTGTATTCCAGCTGTCTACATAATACACGAGCCAGGGCAGTACAATATGGAGAGCAAGTTGTTGTCCATGTAGCAAGCTCCCCGTCTCCACACATTTGATGAATCCAAAGGAATGGCAGAGACCGATACAACTTGCTGCAGGAGCTGCCTGTCAGCGTTGAACTCAACATAGGGTGCCTTAGGGTCTGCAGGTCCGGATTTTTCTAGGGGTTTACTCCAGAAGCTTTCCCAATGAGTGGGTATAGTCGCAAGACAGCGGAGGTTTGAGATTAGCGTTTTCCTAGATGAGCTGACAACTATAGCTGACAAGCCCCAGCTGCCTGAAGCAACTGGTTTTAAGGCCCCAGTAACCTGCCTTTTCCCATGTCCTGTCAGTAGAAATGGTTCCACTGGGCTTAGTAGCTAAGCTATGCGTGAAGGCCAGGAGCTAGACTTAGTTGTCAGAGGCTATTTGAGACATATGCCATTGGGAGCCTTTAGTAGATAGTGTGAGCTTATCCCCATTATCACCCTGGCTATGACAACTAGGAATTCAGTTAACAGAACATGAAAAAGTTTAGAAGTATAGTGATTGGGCAGCACAGTAGGGCAGTGGTTAGCATAAAGCTTTCTTTCTTTTTTATTAATCTTTTTATTGATTTAAAAGAAACATAAATACAAAACAAGAGGAGAGTTATCTCAAATATATATATCAATAACAATACAAACCAAGGTTAAGATAGACATTATCAAAATCATACATAGTGTTAAGCTAGTATATAATATTGTCACAAATAGGATTGATATTGGAAATAACTATAAATAAAAATTTTTTCCATTAATTGACTACACCAAACAAATGCTTTCTAAATGGTCACCTATGACATTATCATTAATAGATCGAATTAATGCTATTAAAATGATAGTTTTACTGAAATTCTTATGTATATTTCAGGCAGTTACTTCCTTTGTTCCTAAAAAGTTCTTTGACAGAATAGATTCTATAATCTTATTTTATATTTGGAACAATAAAAATCCTAGATTGAGTAAACCCTTATTGCAGAAATTAAAAAAGGATGGTGGTATGGCTTTGCCAAATTTTAGAATGTACTACTGGACAATTAATATTCGATATATTACTTTTTGGATTCACTATTCAGATACACATGAATGTCCTTCATGGTTGGATTTAGAGGAAAACTCAGTGAAAGGATTCTCTTTGGCCTCTTTACTGGGAGCTCCTCTTACCTTTTTGTTTTCTAAAATTAGTAGACGAGATTTTAATCCCATTATTAAACATACATTAAGAATCTGGTTTCAGTTTTGTAGATTTTTTTGAGTTAAACAATTTTATTCTTTCTAGTAATATCCATCTCAATTATTTTTTTAAGCCATCAATTTTGGATAAGGCCTTTTTAATTTGGGAAACCAAGGGAATAATAACTTTTTCAGATTTGTTTTTAGGGGACTGTTTAATGTCTTTTTCTCAGTTAGTGGATAAATATGATTTATCTAACGTACCCTTCTTTAGATATTTACAAATTAGGAATTTTTTACGTGGTTTGCTGCCAAATTACCCTTCTGCTCATCCACCTAATATGACAGACGCTCTCTTTCAGTTTAAACCATTTCAAAAAGGGTTGATAGCTATAATCTATAAACAGTTATTGAACTCACGAATGATATCTAATGATAAAATTAAACGTGCTTGGGAATTGGAATTTCAAGAGTCATCTTCAGATAACCAATGGAGTAAAATTTTTCCTTTGGTTAATAACTCATTTATTTATGCCCGTCACTCCTTGATACAGTTCAAAGTAGTGCATCGGGCCCATATGTCAAAGGATGAACTAGCGCATATTTTTTCCAATAGCATAAAGCTAGTGTAGCATCAGAAATCCAAGTTTAATTCCTCAGCTGGCTATGAGAAGTTTGTACATTCTTCCTGTGACTGCACAAGTTTTCTCTGGATGTTCTGGTTTCCTCCCACATTCCAAAGACATACAAATTAGTAGTTCAACATTTAAAGTAATTTTATTATCAAAGAATGTATATGTCACCAAATACAACCCTGAGATTCATTTTCTTGTGGGCACGCTCACTAAATCCAAGAAGCACAATAGAATCAATAAAAGACCACACCCACCCAGACAGAAAAACAACCAATGTGCAAAAGACAACAAACTGTGCAAATCCAAAAGGAAAAAATAATAAATAAATAAACAAACAAACAAACAAGCAAGCAACAAATATTGAGAACATGAGATGAAGAATCCTTGAAAGAGAGTCCGTAGGTTGTGGGAACTTTTCAATGATGGGCAAATGCGGCTGAGTGAAGTTATACTTTGTATACTGTTGTAGATCACTCGATACAGTTTTGTAGGTTAATTGGTCACATGTTGATGCACTTAATTGAGGATCCATTTGTGATTGGAGGAAGTCACAGATTATGAGGACAGAGAATTCAGTTTGAAGGCTGGTCCTTAAACAGTACCATGTCAGAAGAAACACACATCAAAGTTGTTGGTGAACGCAGCAGGCCAGGCAGCATCTCTAGGAAGAGGTACAGTCGACGTTTCGGGCCGAGACCCGAAACATCGACTGTACCTCTTCCTAGAGATGCTGCCTGGCCTGCTGCGTTCACCAGCAACTTTGATGTGTGTTGCTTGAATTTCCAGCATCTGCAGAATTCCTCGTGTTTACCATGTCAGAAGAAATTGGGTTAAGGAAAGTTAGTTGTTCTATGAGGGAGAAGGAACTGTCACCTATCAGATGACTGGCATCACTGGAGACAGCTGATTGACACTGTAGTAGCGTTACTCTACCCACTACGCTACTGATGTTAGTGCCTAGGTCACTCTGGCCCCAGGACCAGTCCAGGTTCCTGCGGCTGTCTACCATCATCCATCATGCACAGTTTGTTTCTCCCTGCTGTGTTAAAGGTTTTCATGTACAGTACTCACCCCTCAGCACACCGGGCAGGAGGAACGGTTTGCAAAGTGCAAGCACTCAGAGACAATACTTGTACTGTTTTATTCTTTCAAGACATTTCCAGGTTTCTATCTGCCAAGGGCACCTGGCTGGAGCTCAGGAGAATCCCTGTGGATCCTAGAGCAGAGAACAGGCATACTCCAAACGCTGTTCTATACAGCAGAGAACAGGCATACTCCAAACGCTGTTCTATACAGCAGAGAACAGGCATACTCCAAACGCTGTTCTTTACAGCAGAGAACAGGCATACTCCGAACACTATTCTATACAGCAGAGAACAGGCATACTCCAAACGCTGTTCTATACAGCGGAGAACAGGCATACTCCGAACGCTGTTCTATACAGCAGAGATCAGGCATACTCCGAACGCTGTTCTATACAGCAGAGAACAGGCATACTCCGAACACTGTTCTATACAGCAGAGAACAGGCATACTCCGAACACTGTTCTATACAGCAGAGAACAGGCATACTCCGAACACTGTTCTTTACAGCAGAGAACAGGCATACTCCGAACACTATTCTATACAGCAGAGAACAGGCATATTCCAAACGCTGTTCTATACAGCGGAGAACAGGCATACTCCGAACGCTGTTCTATACAGCAGAGAACAGGCATACTCCGAACACTGTTCTTTACAGCAGAGAACAGGCATACTCCGAACGCTGTTCTATACAGCAGAGAACAGGCATACTCCAAACACTGTTCTTTACAGCAGAGAACAAGCATACTCCGAACGCTGTTTTATACAGCAGAGAACAGGCATACTCCAAACACTGTTCTATACAGCAGAGAACAGGCATACTCCAAACACTGTTCTATACAGCAGAGAACAGGCATACTCCAAACACTGTTCTATACAGCAGAGAACAGGCATACTCCAAACACTGTTCTTTACAGCAGAGAACAGGCATACTTCGAATGCTGTTCTTTACAGCAGAGAACAGGCATACTCCAAACACTGTTCTATACAGCAGAGAACAGGCATACTCCAAACACTGTTCTTTACAGCAGAGAACAGGCATACTCCGAACACTGTTCTTTACAGCAGAGAACAGGCATACTCCAAACACTGTTCTATACAGCAGAGAACAGGCATACTCCGAACACTGTTCTTTACAGCAGAGAACAGGCATACTCCGAATGCTGTTCTTTACAGCAGAGAACAGGCATACTCCAAACGCTGTTCTATACAGCAGAGAACAGGCATACTCCAAACACTGTTCTTTACAGCAGAGAACAGGCATACTCCGAACACTTCTTTTTAACAGTAGAGAGCAGGCATACTCTAAACAATGTACTTTACACTAGAGATTAGGCATACTCTAAGCAATGTTCTTTACAGTGGTACATGCAGCACAGTAGCCTAGCAGTTAGAGTAACAATTCACATTCCCAGAGATTGGAAGATCAGGGTTCAATTCTCTCCACGTCTGTAAGGAGTATGTATGTTTTCCCATTGGTCAAATGGACTTCCGGGTGCTCCTATTTCCTCCCACGTTCCAAAGACGTTAGGGCTAGTAAGTTGTTTCTGGAAAGATGCTGCCAGCAACGTCCTGCAGACAGTTCACGAAACGACTACTTCTCCTCTTTTACGGTGTGCGATTGGAGCTTGTAGTTTACATTTTGAGTGGACTGAGTCATCCAGCACTCCAAGGGAATTCGGCGTGGATGAAAGCGAGGTTTGGGAATGGAGTGTGCAGCCTAACAGCAGAGCACAAAACCATGATCGGCTCCATTACTCGCTTATCTCGTCAATTAAAGCATGGAGCCAGATGAAATCGACAGGGATGAGAACGAAAAGTGAGCAGGTGTTCCGCACCGTCTGCCTGTGTTTGACTGGCTTCCCTCTCCCTCTTGCTCGTCACTGCCAGGGGAAGGTGCCGGTGGCTTGAGTCTTGGAACAGATTGTTTGGCGTGGTTTGTGGATTGGACTCGGTCTATGTGGTTCATTTTATATGTGCTTCTGGTTACTCTTTTTATTTTAAATCGCTATTTTGTGTGATTTTGGTTGGGGCACTTCGACGCAGACTGGCTTTGGGGTCTGTAGTCAACGAATGACACGGCTAAATAGAACTGAACTGAACATTTCTAGACTGATTCAATGACTTTGCATTTTGATGTTTAAGATTCTGTGTGTTATTCACTCGTTTTTGATGTTGGGTGTTTGATGTTTTCCTGGAATGGGTTCCATGGTGTTTCTCTGTTCTATGACTTCCTGTGGAGAAGACGAACCGTAGAGCTGCATGCATTCTTTAATAATGAGTGTACGTTCAATCTTTGAATCATTGAGGGTATGCTGTGTTAGCCCTGGGAGCATGGCATCACTTCACAGCCCCCAGCACGTCCACGTCCTCGGACAGGGTATATCACTGATGCAAATGACACACGTTTCGATGTTTCAATTTACATGTAACAAATAAAGCTGATCTTTACCCACCTGAACAAAGCTCAAAGTAAGGTCGAAGCAAATTTATTATCAAAGTACGTATTTGTCACCATATACAAACCTGAGATTCATTTTCATGCAGGCATTCGTAGTAGAACAAAGAAACACAATCGAATTTATGCAAAATGATAAATAGCAAAGGCTGACAAACATCCAATGTGCAAAAGAAGACAAATTGTGCAAATACAAAAAATATTAAATGGATAGATAAATAATGAAATAAATATTGCAGGGAACACGAATTGTAGAGTCCTTGAATGTGAGTGTGTAGGTTGTGGAATCGTTTCAGTGTTGAGGTGAGTGAAGTTCTCCGGGCTGGTTCAGGAGCCTGATGGTTGAGGGGTAATAACTGTTCCTGAACCTGGCAGTGTGGGACCTAAGGTTTCTGCGCCTCGTTCCAGAAGGCAGCAACAAGAGGAGGGTATGCCCTGGGTGGTGAGGGTCCTTGCTGATGGATGCTGCTTTCTTGTGGCAGTGCTCAATGATGGGGAGGGCTTTGCCTGTGATGGACTGAACTTTGTGTAATAATGGAATTTATGAAAAGCCATGATAAACAAAGTAACATACAGCCCCTCACCCTTTTATTCAGCATCTTTTCCCTTCCTTCTCAGTCCTAATAAAGGAACTCGGCCTGAAACATCAACTGTTCATTCATTTCCATAGATGCTGCCTGACCTGCTGCATTTTTTGTGTGCTGCTTGGATTTCCAGAAATGCAGAATACTTTTTGTGTATGATTTCCTTCTCTAATCACTGTACTTTATCAGCTTAACAAGGACACTCTTACAGTCTGCGACTCCACATCCTCCCCTCCTTTTCAAGATTCAAGATTGTTTTATGTCATTTCCAGTACACAAGTGTAAAGGAGAACCAAATAATTGTTACTCTGGATCCGATGCGGCACAAAAAGAAACATAACAAAATAAAGAACTCAATAATAAAAACACAATAAATATAAATACATAAGATAGATCACTGGGAAGCTTTTAAAGGCCAACAGAAGGCAACTAAAAAAGTCGTTAAGAACGTAAAGATGGAATACGAAAGTAAGCTAGCTCCTTCAGATACATAAGGTGTAAAAGAGAGGTGAGAGGGGATGTCGGGCTGCTGGAAAACGATGCTGGAGATGTAGTAATGGGGGAGAGTGAAATAGTGGACTTACTGGATAAGTATTTTGCGTCAGTTTTCACTGTGGAAGACACTAGCAGTATGGTGGAAGTTCCAGGTGTCAGAGGTCATGAAGTATGTGAGGTTACCATAGAAGGTTCTTGGGGAAACTGAAAACTCTGGTGGCAGTTAAGTCACCTGGACCAGGTGGTGTACACTCCAGGGTTCTGAAGGAGGTGTTTTGAAGAGACCGTAGAGGCAATAGTAATGATCTTTCAAGAATCACTAGATTCTGACATCGTTCTGGAAGACTGGAAAATCGCAATGTCGCTCCACTCTTCAAGAAGGCAGAGAGGCAGAAGAAAGGAAACTGTAAGCGAGTTAGTCTGACCTCAGTGGTTGGGAAGATGTTGGAGTTGATTATTAAGGATGGAGATCTCAGGGTACTTGGAGACACATGATAAAATAGGCCATGGTCAGCGTGGTTCCCTCAAGGGAAAATCTTGGCTAGCAAATCTGTTGGAATTCTTTGAAGCAATAGCAAGCAGGATAGACAGAGGAGAATTGGTTGATCTTGTGTACTTGGATTTTCAGAAGGCCTTTGGCAAGGAGCCACCCCTGAGGCTGCTTAACAGGCTATGAGCCCATGGTATTACAAGAAAGATTCTAGCATGGATAAAGCAGTGGCTTATCGCCAGGAGGCAGAGTGGGAATAAAGGGAGCCTTTTCTGGCTGGCTGCCAGTGACTAGTGGTGTTCCACAGGGGTCTGTGTTGGGACCAAATCTTTTTACGTCATATGTCAATGATTTGGATGATGGAATTGATGGCTTTGTTGCAAAGTTTGCAGACCATGTGAAGATAGGTGGAGGGGCAGGTAATTTTGAGGAAGTAGAGAGGCCACAGAAGGACTTAGACAGATTAGCAGAATGAGCAAAGAAATAGCAGATGGAATACAATGTCGGGTAGAAGAAATGACAGGATTGACTATTTTCTAAGTGGAGAGAAAATGCAAAACAACTGAGGGGCAAGGAGGCTTGGAAGTCCTTGTGCAAAATTTGCTGAAGGTTAATTTGCAAGTTGAGTCTGTAGTGAGGGAGGGAAATGTGATGCTGTCGTTCATTTCAAGAGGACTAGAACATAAAAGCAAGGATGTAAATCTGAGACTTTATAAAGCACTGGTGAGGCCTCACTTGGAGTATTATGAGAAATTTTGGGTCCCTTATTGAATGGTGAAAGGCCCTGATAGAGTGGATGTGGAGAGGATGTTTCCTATGGTGGGAGTGTCTAAGACCAGAGGGCACAGCCTCAGATTAGAGGGGTGTCCTTTTAGAATGGAGATGAGGAGCAATTTCTTTATCCAGAGAGTGGTGAATCTGTGGAATTCTTTGCCACAGGCAGCTGTGGAGGCCAAATCTTTGGGTATATTTAAAGCAGAGGTTCTTGATTGGCCAGTGTGTGAAAAGGAAAATTGGATCAGCCATGATGAGATGGTGAAGCAGACTCGATGGGCCAAATGGCCTAATTCTGCTCCTATATCTTATGGTCTTATAAAATAGCTTATATACATAGATTTTTTTTGAATGTCCATAAAGTGACACTAGGCCCAGGAGTGTCTATACATAAGGTGACTGAGCAGAAATGATAAAGTAGCGGTGGTTGGGGGTGTGGAGGGGTGGGTTATTGGGTGGAGGTGTTGATCAGCCTTACTGCTTGGGGAAAGTAACTGTGAGTCTGGTGGTCCTGGTGTGGATGCTACATAGCCTCCTCCCTGATGGGAGTGGGACAAACAGCTGTTTGAGTATCTGTGATGATTTACTTTAGCCGACTGACACTGAAGAGAGAAAGAGTTAATATTTCAGGAGAATGATCCCTCATCGGCTGTTCCAGCTTCCTGCCTCTCCAACCACATTTAATATCTCTGTCCAAGTTATAAGCAGCATTCATAAAAGTCCAGAACAATTCTCATGTGCCACTTTGTTTCAAAGGGGTTATACATTTCAGTCGAGGTAACTGAGACTGTCTTTACGCTGTGAACTACTCTGCCTTTTTCTCCAATTTCCCCCCAGAGCAGACAAAGCTGACCTATGTCTCTGCTTCACCCTCTCGTTTCACAAGTGGTGTTTGAAAAGAGGGTGGTGGCCGTCTGTGTACGGTATATGTCTCTGAGTCTTAACACTGACTCCATTGAACCAGAAGGGAAAGTCTTGCAGAAATCCTTATACCCGAAGACTGAAAGGGCTAATCAGTGGACGCAAAGAAAATGAGTTCCACTGCATAAACTTGTTGCTTTATATAGAATTTATTCATTTGCTGAGAGAAAAATTGCCTGTGTAAATAGCTGTGATGCTCATTAACACCTTTTACACTATAACACCATAGGAGCAGAATTAGGTCTTTCATCCCATTGAATCTGCTGTGCCATTCCATCAAGAGAAATTTATCGTCCCTGTCAACCCCATTCTTCTATCTTCTCCCTGTAATATTTAATGCTCTGACTTATCGAAAACTTCTGCTTAAATGCACTCAATGGCTTGGCCTTTCAGCTGTCTTTGGCAACGAATTCCACAGATACACCACCCTCTGGCTAAAGAAATTCTTCCACATCCCTGTTCTAAAGGAACATCCTTCTATTCTGAAGCTGTCCCCTCTGGTCCTAGATTCCCCCATTATAGGAAACATCCTCTTTACATCCACTCTATCTGCACTTTTCAATTTTCGATAGGTTTTTAATGAGATTCCCCCTCATTCATCTAAACTCCAGCGATTATGGGTCCAGAGCCATCAAACAATCCTCATATGGTAATCCTTTCACTCCTGGAATGAAAGGGTTAACTTTTATCTCTAGTTGAGCCTGTCTTCCAGTTTGTGCCCCAATAACTCCTCAGAGATCACGCAAATCGGCACAAAGGGTTGTTTTCCGTCTGTTAAAGAGCTACTAATGGAATTGTAATCTGATTGTCATCAGCGACACACTATCATTTTAAAAAGGAATAGAACTCCCTGATTTCCATCCAGAATGTCAGTCTCGTTGACGTTAAGAAGGCATAAAAAGGTAGAAGGTGAAAGGTCGTATTTTAAGAAACTGCAGCCACTGTAAACTTCTTGTTCCCTCAAACAATGATGCTTTACACAGCAGAAGGGCCAGCAAAGGAGGGGAAGCAGAACACAGACGCTTGCCAGGAAGAAAACACTCTAAAGAACAAGCTAGAATTCAGACCCTGTGCAACAGGAAAATGGAGACATGTATTTCTGTGTTTTCCACTAGAGTAAGAGGCAGTTAATAGATGATTAATGGAAAACTGAATATACTAAGAATGTATCTGCATAGTTTGAATCCTGGCTAAGAGCGATTCGAGCTTGTGCTAAGTAACGTCAGCGAAAGGCTACATGTGGGAGTTGTAGTCAAAGTGGCAATTCAGATCTGCCAGAAAACAAATTGACTTCAGTTCCCCAAATGAATGTTTCTCTGCTGGAAAATTTCCGTTCTGTTTCAAACCATCCATACAGCAGCAGACCTGACCCTGCCTTATAGCAGAAAGCAACGTTATCGGATTTATTAAAGAGTTGTAGAGTACAACAGCACAAATCAGATTCAGGTTTGATATGAGTACGCCACGATGTTTATTGTCTGTTGGCAACAGTACAGTGCAATGCATCGAAGATACTTTTATGTGAAATATGTATTTTAAAAACAAACAAGAGAAACTCTGCAGATGCTGGGAGTCCAGAGCAAAGACACACACAAAATGCTGGAGGAACTCAGCAGGCCAGGCAGCATCTATGGAAAAGGCTGATACTGAGTTCCTCCAGCATTTTGTGTGTGTTGCTTATATTTTAAAAGTAGTGCAAAAAGAGCAAAAATCTATTTATTTGTTTATTAATGTATTGAGATACAGAACAGAACAGGCCCTTCTGGCCCTTCCTGCCTTGCCACCCAGCAATCCCCCGACTTAACACGAGCCTAATTGCAGGACAGTTTACAACGACCAATTAACCTACCAACCAGTATGTCCTTGGACTGTGGGGTGAAACCAGAGCACCCGGAGGAAACCCACATGGTCACGATGAGGACGTACAAACTGTAGGGTGTTGTGCTGACCACTACGAGACCCGGCCGCTCCAACTGTGAGGCAGTGTTCATGTCCGTTCAGAAATCTGATGGCGGAGGGGAAGAAGCTGTTCCTGAAACACTGGGTGTGTGCCTCCCTGAGGATAGCACTGAGAGAGCAAAACAGGTCCTTCAGCCCTTCTAGTCTGTGCTGTCCTGGACTTCTGCCTATTCCCTTCTACCCGTACCCAGATTGTAGCCCTCCATACCCTTCCCATCAACGTACCTATCCAAGCTTCTCGTACTGTCCTGTAGTGTTCTATATCCTAATTATCGCAATCGAACCCCTATCTACAACTTCGGCTGGTAGCTTATTCCACACTCACACGGCCCTCTGAGCAAAGAAGCTCCCACTCACATTCCCCTTAAATACCTTTTCCTTTCAACCTTAACCTATGACCTCTAGTTGCAGTATCATCCAAGCCGAGGGGAAAAGCCCCTTGTATGATATTTGAAAAGATTAACGACATAGAGACCAGGACACGTTGAGGAAGAAATACTCAGCCACTGTGGGCCACACTGCATTGGTCCATGGCCCAACACTGATAGAGCATGGAACGTAGAACACTACCACGAGACCATGAGATATAGGAGCAGAATTAGGCTATTTGCTCAGCCAGTATATCATGGCTGATCCATTTTCCCTCTCAGCCCCAATCTCCTGCCTTCTCACCATATCCCTTCATGCCCTGACTAATAAAGAATCTATCAACCTCTTCCTTAAGTATACCCAAAGACTTGGCCTCCACAGCTGCCTGTGCAATGAATTCCACAGCTTCACCATTGCTGGCTCAAAGAAATTCCTCTTAACCTCTGGTCTAAACTGATGTCCCTCTAATCTGAGGCTGTGTCCTGTGGTCTTAGACTTCCCCACCATAGGTAGCATCATTCCTGTTGTGAACCTCCTCTGGACTTTCTCCAGATTCAGCACATTATTTCTTCGATAAGGAGCACAAAACTGCTCAGAGTACACCCACTATGGTCTGATAGACGTCTTCTAAAGTCTCGGCATTATATCCTTGCTCTTATATCCTAGTCCTCTCAAAATGAACGCGAACATCGCACTTGCCTTTCTTGCCAACAGTCTCAGTAGAAAAAGACCGCATGCAGTCCTGGTCACCTACCTACAGGAAAGAGATCAACAAAAACTTGACAGAGGGCAGACAAAATTGACATGGATGTTGTCAGGACTTGACGACCTGAGTTACACAGAAAGGTTAAGTAGAGCATACTTGTTACATACACCTGTTAGGGTGCATTCTCCAGTTACCTTATAAGGTAACCATAGCCTTCAGCCAGGAGCAGATGTCATCAGGTGGTTCCCAACCTTCACCGAGTGTTTCGACCCTTAACCACGACACTCTCCAGTTGGTGGGCCGGCAGTGGTGGCCAAATCACTGCCCATCTGCTCCTGGCTTCCAGCTTCCCTCCTCTCGCCTACTCCAAATCCAACAAGAGGCTTGTTCTGCCTCTTCCCCCATCCTACGAGCTGCTTGTTTTTTGCTCCTTTCGTCCAGGCCCAGGTCTGACAACAACCCCGTGCTGATTTGGCTGGGAAACCTCTGCAGCCGATCTCCACAGAGAAAAACCATGCCTGCCATCCCTCGTCTTTACACTCCTTCAATAAGGGCTGGTACTTCAAGGCCTTTACAGAACAATACAGCACAGCCCAGACCGTTCAGCTCACAATGTTTTACAGAACTATTAATCTGTTCTGAGATCAATCCAACCCAGTGGCTACCAGACATTTTTATGCCATGGACCCTTACCATTATCCAAAGGGTCTGTGGACCCCAGCTTGGGAACCACTGATTTAACCCTTCCCTCCTACATAACCCTCCACTTATCTGTCATCAGTATGCCTATCTTAAGAGTTTTTTTAAATGCTCCTATTGGATCTGCTTTTACACCCACTTCTTAGGCTTAGACTTTATTACCTGGAACACAGCGGAATGAGAGGAGATTTGATAAAGGTACACAAAATTATCTGGGGTATAGATAGGGTAAATGCAAGCAGGTTTGTTCCACTGAGGTTGGGTGAGACTAGAGCTAGAGGTCATGGGTTAAGAGTGAAAGGTGAAATGTTTAAGAGGAACCTGAGAGGGGGAGCTTCCTCACTTGGAGGGTGGTGTGAGTCTTGAATGAGTTGCCAGTGGAAGTGGTAGATAGGGGTTCAATTGTAAAATTTACAAGAAGTTTGGACAGATACTGGGATGGGAGGAGATTGCAGGCATACAGTCTAAGTGCAGATAGATGGGACTAGGCAGGAGATCAGGTTGGCATGAACTTGATGGTCCAAAGGGCTTGTTTCTGTGCTATAACCGCAGGACAATACAACATAGATGATGGAATTAGAGGCTTTGTGGACACTTTGAAGAAAGGTCGAGAGACAGATCGTGTTGAGGGAGCAGAGAGGCTACAGAAGGAGAATGGGCAAAGGAGTGGCAGATGGAATACAGTGTTGGGAAGTGTATGGTCATGCAATTTCATTGAAGAAATGGAAGCGTGGACTATTGTTAAAATGGAGAGAGAATGCAAAAATCTGAGGTGCAAAGGGACTTGGACTCTCTTGTACTGGATTCCCTAAGGGTTAACTTGCAGGATGAGTCTGTGGTGAGGAAAGAAAATGTGATGTTAGCATTCATTTTGAGAGGATTAGAATATAAAAGCAAGGATGTAATGTTGAAGCTGTATAAGGCACTGGTGAAAATTCACTTGGAGTGTTCTGAACAGATTTGGGCCCCTTAAGGGATGTGCAGGCATTTGAAAGGGTAGGAGAGGTCAGAAAAATTATTCTGGGAATAAAGAAGTTGTCATATGAGCAGCGATTGATGGCTCTGGGCCTGCACTTGCTGGGATTTAGAAGAATGAGGGGGACTCTCTTTGAAACCTATTAAATATTGAAAGGCCTGGATAAGAGTGAAGGTGAAGAGAACATTTCCTTTGGTGGGGGAGTCGAGGACCAGGGCCCCCTCTGGCAGCTCATTCCATATACACACCACACACTCTGTGTGAAAAAAGTTGTCCCTCAGGACACCTTTAAGTCTTTCCCCTCACATCCTAAATCTGTGACTCCTAATTTTAGGCTCTCCTACCTAGGATAAAAGACTGTTAGTCACAAGGGATTCGGAAGGTGTTCAGCAACACACACAAAATCCTAAAGGAACTCAGCAAGCCCGGAGAGAAATAAACAGTTGGCGTTTTGGGCCAAGACGTTGGCTATTTATTTCTCTCCATAGTTACGGTCCAATTTGCTGAGTTCCTCTCGCACCTTGTGTGTATCGTTCAAGCTTCACTGCATCTGCAGAACCTCCTGTGGCTTCTGGAGGAAACCCATATGGTGACAGGGAAAACGTGCAAACCCCACACAGTCAGCGCCGGAAGTCAGTTTCCCTCTTGTTGCTTTCATATGGTCACCATGGTAATGTGGCTGTCAGTGCGACACTGTTACATCTCATGGCGTTGGAGTTCGGAGTTCAGAGTTCAATTCTTGTGCCGTCTCTGAGAGCTTCTGTACGTCCTCCCTGTGGAATGTGTGTGTGTTTTATCCAGGTCCTCCCACAGTCCAAAGACATATGGAGTAGGTATTATTGGTTATTGTAAATTGTCCGGTGACTGGGTTAGAGTTCATGAGGTCTGTCGGTGGTTATTGGCTCGAAGGGCTAGACACTGTGTCACTAACTAAACAATAAATATAAAAATCTGAGAACATCCGGCCTCCCTCTTGTCCCTCGTATCTGCGAAACGCTGTCCCATCTTTTTGACCCGACAAATGTGGTTTATCATATTTTTAGTTATTTATTTCGAGATACAGGCCCTTCCGGCCCAACTAGTCCACGCCGCCCAGTTACACCCAAGTGACCAATTAACCTAGTAACCCGTGCGTCTTTGGAATGCGGGAGGAAACCGCAGCACCCGGGTGAAACCCACGCATTCCACGGGGCCGGACGCACTGACGGTGGCAGGAATTGATCTTCCGTCATTGCCGCAGTAATTACTGATGAGCAACGGAATGGAGTACAAGACTCTGGCAGCTGTTCCTGATCCGTTTGCCATTAACCCTCAGGTCAAACCCGCTTATCTCTTACAACAGCAACAACATGTCAGAATCATTGCTTGTAACTCACTCCAGGACCTCCAGCGCTCTGTGTGTTCTCTCTATCTGCACTCAGGGGCTACTCTACTTGGTGGCTCCTATGACTGACGCCAGTTAGAAACTGCCCGGCAACAGTCTCCTGCCCCAGTTAAGGGACATACTGACCCAAATAAACAAAGGAAATCCCGACTATTTCCTCAATTATTTCTTGCTCTTCAAGAGCTGTTCCAAGCAAACAGCCGTCCTGAGGAACCGATGGCCCAGTTAACCGGGATCCACTACATACCCAATGACTTGGCCTCCACTGCTGAGGTGGTGCGAGGTAAAACTGAAAGTGTTACAATTACAGAGAGAGTGCAGAGCAGGTAAACAGTAAGGCAGGAGATCATAGTGAGGTCAACAGCCCATGTTATTGTGCCAGGGGAGCCACACAATAGTCTTATAACAGGGATCAAAGCTGTCAGGAGTCTGGTAGTATGTGCTCTCAGACATTTGTGTCCTCTGCCTATTGGGAGAAGGCAGAAAAGAGAATGTCATGGGTGGGTGGGGCCTTCTGTTATGCATGGCATCGTAGGTAGATGGCATCGTAAGGAGAGCATTTGGCACTTCATAGACCAAAGTGTTAAATGCAGGAATTGGGATGTTATATTGAAAACACTGGTGAGGCCTAATTTGGAGTATTGTGTGCAGTTTTCACTATAGGAAGGATGTGGAAGCATTGGAAAGGGTACAGAGGAGATTTACCAGGATGCTGCCTGGTTTAGAAAGTATGCATTATGATCAGAGATTAAGGGAGCTAGGGCTTTACTCTTTGGAGAGAAGGAGGATGAGAGGAGACATGATAGAGGTGTACAAGATAATAAGAAGAATAGATAGAGTGGATAGCCAGCGCCTCTTCCTCAGGGAACCACTGCTCAATACAAGAGGACATGGCTTTAAGGTAAGGGGTGGGAAGTTCAAGGGGGATATTAGAGGAAGGTTTTTTACTCAGAGAGTGGTTGGTGCGAGGAATGCACTGCCTGAGTCAGTGGTGGAGGCAGATACACTGGTGAAGTTTAATAGACTACTAGACAGGTATATGGAGAAATTTAAGGTGGGGGGTTATATGGGAGGCAGGGTTTGAGGGTTGGCACAACATTGTGGGCCGAAGGGCCTGTACTGTGCTGTACTATTCTATGTTTTGGTCACCTACCTGCAGGAAAGATATGAATAAGATTGAAAGAGCGCTGAGAAAATTTACAAGTATGTTGCCAGGACTTTAGGACCTGAATTATAGGAAAAGATTGAACAGTTTAGGACTTCATTCCCTGGAACGTAGGAAAATGAGGGGAGATTTAATCAAGTATTCAAAGTTATGAGGGCTTTAGATAAGGTAAATGCAGACAGGCTTTTTCTACTGAGGTAGGAGACTAAAACTAGAGTCAGGGGTTAAGGGTGAAAGGTGAAACATTTCAGGGGAACATGGATGGGAGGGGTATGGTTTGGCTGCAGATTGATGTGACTGGGCAGATTGATAGTTCAGCAGGGACTAGATGGGCCGAAGGGCCTGTTTCTGTGCTGTAGAGTCAAATGACTCTCTGACGCTGTGGAAGTGAAAATGCAGTTTGGACTGAGGCAGAGGGTGGTGCGGATATGGAACGGGAAGTGGATGCGGGTCCGATTTCAACATTTCAGAAACATTTGGATAAATACAAGGATGGGAGGGGTATGGGTAATGGTTCGGCATGGAGTCTCTGTACATCTTCCCTGTGGAATGTGTGAGTTTTATCCCGGTCCTCCCACAGTCCAAACCCATACATCCTACTGGTTATAGTAAATTGTCCCGTGATTGGGTTAGAGTTAATGGGGTTTGTCGGTGGTTATTGGAGAGAGTGTGGAATGAGCTGCCAGTGGAAGTGGTGGATGTGGGTTCAATTTCAACAGTTATGAGGTTTGGATAAGTACATCAAAGTCATGAGAGAGTGTACATTGGTTCACTGTCCATTCAGAAATCTGATGGCAGTGGGGAAGAAGCTGGTGCTGAAATGCTGAGTGTGCTTTGTCGGGCCTCTGTACGTCCTTGATCAGAGGAGGGCACGGCCCGGGTGAAGGGGGTCCTTACTGACAGACGCTGCCTTTTTGAGACGTTGTCTTTTGAAGATTTTCTCGATGCTGGGGAGGTTAGTGCCCACGATGGAGCTGGCTGAGTTTACAACTTGCTGCTGCTTTTTCTGATCCTGTGCAGTGGCCTCTCCGTCCCGGACACCGATGCAGCCAGTTAGACTGCTCTCCACGGTACATCTATAGAAAGTTGTGAATGTCATTGGTGACGTACCTAGTCTCCTCAAGCTCCTACTGAAATATAGCCCCAGTCTTTGTAATTGCATCAACGTGTTGGGCCCGGGATACATCCTGGATGGATACGGCTTTTCGTCTCAGTATGTCAGCCATGTTCTTTACCGAGGCAGTGAGAAGTACAGGCAGACCACTGTTCTGGCCCAGATCTTACATTGTTTAGTGAGTTTTCCTTTGACTTGTTCATGTCAGACAGAAGAAAAGTTTATGTTATGCAAGGTAATAGATTATCTACAGGGTGTGTACCCATCCTCAGATACCGGCAGACCAAACTTGGCATTGCTCAGATCAGATTGGTGATTCCAATGCTGTCAAGTGGGATGTGAGGGACAGAGCTTATGGGATGATCTCCCATGTTATTAGGGTGAAAACATTCACAACAGCGCCAGCGATCACCGATTGCGGTTTGATTCCTGCCACTGTCTGTAAATAGTTTGTGCGTTCTCCCCGTTCATCATCATTACATACCGTGTCGTATGACATCATCATTATGCGCCGTGTTGTTTGACATGGGCAGTCATCATCTTTCCATGACCATAGTTGTTCTTGCCAAATTTTTCTACAGAAGTGGTTTGCCATTGCCTTCTTCCGGGCAGTGTCTTTACAAGATGGGTGACCCCAGCCTTTATCAATGCTCTTTGGAGATTATCTACCTGGTGTCAATGGTTGCATAACCAGGACTTGTGATCTGTACCAGCTGCTCCCATGGCTCCACGAGACCCTGATCGGCAGGGGGAGGGTTTCTAAGCAAGTGCTACACCTTGTCCAAGGGTGACCTGGAGGCTAGTGAAAGGAAGAAGCACCATACTCCTCCTTTGGTGGAGACGTATCTTCACCCTGCCACCTGGTTCTCCCCAGGACCACGAGAGTGTCTTCCAAAGGCGTACGGGTTAGGGTCAGTTAATTGTCGGCATGGCGACACTTGCAGGCTGCCACCAGCACATCCTCAGATTGTGTTGCTCGTTGAATCAAAATGCATTTCACTCTATAAACACAAGAGATTCTGCAGATGCTGGAAATCCAAAGCAAAACACACAAAGTGCTGGAGGAACTCAGCAGGTCAGGCAACAACTATGGAAAGGAATAAAGAGTCGATTTTTTGGGGCCAAGACACGGCATCAGGAATATCGTGGAGCTGATGAAGGGTCTCGGCCTGAAATGTCGGCTCTTTATTCCTTCCCATAGATGCTGCCCGACCTGCTGAGTTCCTCCAGCATTTCACTGATTGATTGACGTGCAAGTGACAAATAAAGCCAGCCTTTAATCTTTATCTTCAAATCTCATTACATTTCACTGCCGACTTGTGCAGCCACAGGATGTGTTGATTGAGTGGTTATTTACTCTGAAAGCAAAAAGCCAAGATCAACTGTTGGAGCTATTAGGTGTTCACATTTTTAAGCAATGTTTGATTCTGGTGTCTGTAAATGTTGCTCTTGGCACTTTCAGTGTCAAGTTGAGGAAACATAGGAGATGGGCCAGACTACAAAGAGGGCGTTGCAAATGACGATGACTTTGTGCCGCAGGGGTCGGCTGCCACCCTGTGATAGACTTCATGACCACGAGCCACAGGACAAAAGAGCAGAATTAGGCCATTCAGTCCATCAAATTCCCACATTTCAATCGTGGCCGATTTATTTTCCCTCTAACCCATTTCTCCTGCTTCCTTCGATCCCCTTACAAATCAAGAACCTATCGTCATCCTCTTTTAATACAACCAATGACCTGGCCTCCACAGCCGTCTGTGGCGATGAATTCCACAGATTCACCACCCTTCAGCTAGAGAAATTCCTCCTCATCTCTGTTCTGAAGGGGCACCCTTCTATTCTGAGGCTGTCTGTGCCCTCCGATCCTAGATTCTCCGACTGTTTGAAGCATCTTCTCCCCGTCCGCTCTATGTAAGATGCCAGGCAAACCCACGTTATCAAGCAAGTTGGGATAGAAATGGGGGACGGCAAGCTAACAGGCCCTTCGGCCCAAAGTGCCCACGCCACCCAATTATACCCATGTGACCAATTAACCTAACCCATATAACCCATTGATGGAGAAGATCCTGAGAGGTAGGATTTATGAACATTTGGAGAGGTATAATATGATTAGGAACAGTCAGCATGGGTTTGTCAAGGGCAGGTCATGCCTTACGAGCTTGATTGAATTTTTTGAGGATGTGACTAAACACATTGATGAAGGAAGAGCTGTAGATGTAGTGTATATGAATTTCAGCAAGACATTTGATAAGGTACCCCATGCAAGGCTTACTGAGAAAGTAAGAAGGCATGGGATCCAAGAGGACATTGCTTTGTGGATCCAGAATTGGCTTGCCCACAGAAGGCAAAGTGTGATTGTAGATGGGTCATATTCTGCATGGAGGTCGGTGACTAGTGGTGTGCCTCAGGGATCTGTTCTGGGACCCTTACTTTTGTGATTTTTATAAATGAGCTGGTTGAGGAAGTGGAAGGATGGGTTAGTAAGTCTGCTGATGACACAAATGTTGGAGGTGTTGTGGATAGTGTGGAGGGCTGTCAGAGGTTACGGCGGGACATTAATAGGATGCAAAACTGGGCTGAGAAGTGGCAGATGGTGTTCAACCCAGATAAGTGTGAAGTGGTTCATTTTGGTAGGTCAAATATGATTGCAGAAGACAGTATTAATGGTAAGACTCTTGGCAGTGTGGAGGATCAGAGGGATCTTGGGGTCTGAGTCCATAGGACACTCAAAGCAGCTGCACAGGTTGACTCTGTGGTTAAGAAGGCATACAGTGCATTGTCCTTCATCAATCGTGGAATTGAATTTAGGAATCGAGAGGTAATGTTGCAGCTATATAAGACCCTAGTCAGACTCCACTTGGAGTACTGTGCTCAGTTCTGATCGCCTCACTACAGGAAGGGTGCAGGGGAGATTTACAAGGATGTTGCCTGGATTGGGGAGCATGCCTTATGAAGACAGGTTGAGTGAACTCAGCCTTTTCTCCTTGGAGTGACGGAGGATGAGAGGTGACCTGACAGAGGTGTATAAGATGATGAGAGGCATTGATCGTGTGGATAGTCAGAGACTTTTTCCCAGGGCTGAAATGGCTGCCACAAGAGAGCACAGGTTTAAGGTGCTTGGGAATAGGTACGGAGGAGATGTCAGGGGTAATTTTTTTACGCAGACAGTGGTGAGTGCGTGGAATGGGCTGCCGGTGACAGTGGTGGAGGCAGATATGATCAGGTCTTTTAAGAGTCTTTCGGATAGGTACATGGAGCTTAGAAAAATAGAGGACTAAGGGTAACCCTAGTAATTTCTAAGGTAGGGACATGTTCAGTACAACTTTGTGGGCCGAAGGGCCTGTATTGTGCTGTAGGTTTTTCTATGTTTCTATGACTTTGGAGTGTGGGAAGAAACCAGGGCACCCAGAGGAAACCCACTTTGTCACGGAGAGAAATGATAAACTCCTTACAGACAGTGGGTCACTGGCTCCGTAATAACGTTGTGCTATGCTCTCGTACCACTCTATGTGTTCATTGTCTCTTCACGCTCTGCACGGACACGTTATGAAGTTACCAATTTCTATTCGTATACCAGTTGTTCACGTCTGCCATTATTTGTGCCGTTGAGTTAGAGATTTAGTGTGAAAAGGAAACTGGAGCTACTCTGCAGGGCATCCCTCACAAGGCGTTCATTTGCGACCTCCTGTGAGTTGTACCTGTCTTACACCAAGCTTCCCCAGGCGGAGAGCTGTGACCGGAGTGTGGGGATGGTGCTGAGGCATTAGGCGATGGACCTTGAGAATTTTGAGATGCTTGTCAGCTCAGGATCTGGTGAACTTATCCAGTACAGTATGTTTCAGTGATGCCTAGCGTTGAGGTCGTTGTACGTTCAGGTGGTTGTATATCCAGTGAATTCATTGGGGATCATAAACACGAAGTTCTGCAGATGCTGGAAATCCACAGCAACACACACAAAGTGCCAGAGGAACTCAGCAGGTCAGGCAGCATCGATGGAAATGAATAAACAGTCAACGTTTTGAGCCAAGACTCTTCATCAGGTCTGGAAAGGGTAGGGGAAGAAGCCTAATTAGGATACAAAATGGAAAATATGATTTTTCTTCATTTACTTTGATGTGGTTGAGTATTTTCATTATTTCTAAGTACATGCATAATTGTAATTAACTTTTAAAATTTCCTTTCCGCATTATTTCCCACTAAATCTGAATCTGTTTGCTTCATTACTAGAAGTTTATTGATGTTCAAGATTGTTTACATAGAACTTAGAAAACCTACAGCACAATACAGGCCCTTCAGCCCACAAAGCTGTGCCGAACATATCCTTGCCTGAGAAATTACCTAAGTTTACCTATAGCCCTCGATTTTTCTGAACTCTGTGTACCTGTCCAGGAGTCTCTTAAAAGACCCTATTGTATCCGCCTCCACCACCATCGCCAGCAGCCCATTCCACGCACTCACCACTCTTTGCTTAAAAAAACAGGTAGCTAACTATTCCTGGCAATGGACAGCCCAGCAAGATCCAGCACAACGTACGTTTAGGTTATGGTTGATTAGTGGTGTGGTGGTTGTCCATCTTGTCCAAAGATGACAGGGAACCTGTACAGGAAAGTTTTTAGAAGTGGAAAAGCTGGACTCAGAAGTCCAGGTCCAGTGGTACAAACAAGCATCAAAAACGGGGGTCTTTCTTGGTTGCAGTGGATGACCATGACATCTTCTGTGCCTTGTCATACCTGTTGCTTTCCGCAGAGTGTTGCAGATCTGCCTTCCTGGCCGTTTGTATTTTACTGTAGCTTTCATCCGCCCAGTCCACTGGAGTGGACTTGAGCTAGGACAGGCAGGTCCCTCTCTCACCAGGATGTGAGGTTAGTTAGGCAGTCTGACAATATTTGACCATGCTTCAATGTTCCTAAGAAGTAACGTGTTTCAAATTAGTTTTTGCGTTTGCCACGAGGTAGCATGTTGTGATGATACTTGGGTGTTTGATTGCTTGTCATTATCCCATTTTGTTTACCCTTCGAGTCCTTCTGAAGGGTCTCGGCCTGAAACGTCAACTGTACTCTTTTCCATAGATGCTACCCAGCCCGCTGAGTTCCTCCAGCATTTTGAGTGCGTTACCCCCATTTTATTGTTGTTTGTTTTAAAATAAGTTTCTACATTCGTGCCTATTGTTTTTGAGGTCACATAGAGCGTTTGAAGTCTAAAGATTAGCTTTATTTGTCACACGTACATCAACATATGGAAACACAGAGTGAAATGCATCGATTGCATCAACGACCAACACAGTCCGTGGATGTGCTGGGGGCAGCCTGCAAGTGTGGCCACACTTCTGTTGCCAACATAGCCTGCCCACAGCTCAGTAGCAGTAAACCAGACTGTACAACTTTGGAATGTAGGAGGAAACTGATGCACCCGGTTGAAACCCACACAGCCCACGGAGAGAATGCAGAAACTCCTTCCAAAGAGCTACAGGAGTCACACGCTGATCGGTGAGCACTGGCCCTGAAAAGCAATTGTGCCAACTGCTACACCGCCGTGTCGCCCCCAGCGGGACATCTGAATTTTGCTCATTTCCTTTTGGTCTGCTTGCTTCATTGCACCCGTTTCAATGCACTTACTTTGGCTGCACAGCCAGAAGATGTTTAAATATGCTGGTTGTTTTATATTCTATTAATGTATATTGGTGGTGTAATGGTTAGCAAAACTCCATTCGAGCACCAGTGACCCAGGTTCAATTCCCGCTGCTGTCCGGGGCACCACTGCTCAATACAAGAGGACATGGCTTTAAGGTAAGGGGTGGGAAGTTCAAGGGGGATATTAGAGGAAAGTTTTTTACTCAGAGGGTGGTTGGTGTGTGGAATGCACTGCCTGAGTCAGTGGTGGAGGCAGATACACTAGTGAAGTTTAAGAGACTACTGGACAGGTATATGGAGGAATTTAAGGTGGGGGGATATAAGGGAGGCAGGCTTTGAGGGTCGGCACAACATTGTGGGCCGAAGGGCCTGTAATGTGCTGTACTATTCTATGTTCTATGTCTGTAAGGAGTTTGTATGTTCTCCTCTTAACCGCATGGGTTTCCCCCAGGTGCTCCAGTTTCCTCCCACAGTCCAAAGCTGTACCAGTTGGTAAGTTAATTGTCAAATGGATGTAATTGGACAGCATGACCTCATTAGACCTGAAGGTGCCGTTAACCTGCTGTATCTCTGAATAAAAGATCACATAAAATAAGAATGATTTTAGTTTGAGTTGATGTAAATTATTAATTGTTTATATTGCATGGTTTGCAGGAATAAGCCTCTATCAATGTTACCTTCGTCAGTCAGGGCTTTGCGGTAAAGAACTGTGCTGAAGTGTTGCAGCTCTGTAAAACCCTGGTTAGACCACACTTGATGTACCGGAGTTCTGAGGGAGGATATATTCCTAAATACTGATGATTCAGAGTCTAACAAATGCTTCTCTGATATCCATTTCCACTATGACATTGTATATTTATGCTTTGGAATTTGGATACTGTTGCTATAACAACCAGTGGAAACAGTGCTAAGGCTTGGATTTGGAAACTGTTGCTCTAGTACTCTGGGAAACAACTTGAGGCTTGGATAACACCACAGGAAACAACCCTGCGGCTTCAATTTAACTTCTGCTTCTCAGTTTGTGGGACACCACCTCGATAGGGCCGTTTTTCAGGCCAATCTTACAAATTACTTTTGGAGGACATTACTTTAAAATATGCAGTGCCGGCTTCTTCAGAGTAATGCAAACAATTCCCAGAACTGCAACAACACACTTAATACTCCTTTCATTTTGGTCCAATGTGGGTTGGATTGTTGACTCTGAGGGTTCATGACAGGGTAAACTTATGGCCTGGGTTTTGTGGTCAGAGGCAAACCTGTGGAGCTCCCCACCGACCTCAAGGAAAGCTGCCCGCCAATATCGATTTACTTATTAAGATAGCGCACAGAACAGGCCCTTCGAGTTGTACCGGCCTGCAACCCCCGATTTAACCCTGGCC
This sequence comes from Mobula hypostoma, assembly GCF_963921235.1. Lineage (NCBI taxonomy): Eukaryota > Metazoa > Chordata > Chondrichthyes > Myliobatiformes > Myliobatidae > Mobula > Mobula hypostoma. The sequence continues at coordinate 248,873,882 of NC_086097.1, forward strand.
CAATCGCAGGACAATTTACAATGACCAATTAGCCTGCCAACCAGTATGTCAGTAATGTCAGTAGACTGTGGGAGGAAATTGGAGCACCCAGAGGAAACCCCCATGGTCACGGTAACGTACAAACCGCGATTTATTCAGATTCAGAATCAGGTTTAATAACACCGGAATATGTCATGAAATTTGCTGTTATGCTGTAGCAGTCCATTGCAATACATGATAATGAAAACCATAAGTTACAACAAGTATATATATATGTGTATTAAAAAAGTTAAATTAAATACAGGGTGGTGAGATGGAGATATGTCTCTACCAGAGGAGGTGTAAGGCGCTCCTTCCCACTGCTAGCGTTCACGTCACCCTTGGGCGAGGTGTAGCACCTGCTTAACCCCTGACCCCCCCCAATCAGGGTCACGTGAAGCCATGGGAGCAGCTGGTGGATGGTCACATGAACAGCTGGTGCATATCACAAGTCCTGGTTATGCGACCACTGACGCCAGGCAGACAATCTCTGAAGATAGGTAGATAGATAGATAGATATACTTTATTAATCCCGAGGGAAATTTGATTTCGTTACAGTCGCACCAACCAAGAATAGAGCGTAAATATAGCAATACAAAAAACCCCAACAATCAAACACCAAAATGCAAACTATGCCAGATGGAAAATAAGTCCAGGACCAGTCTATTGGCTCAGGGTGTCTGACCCTCCACGGGAGGAGCTGGACGTTCGATGGCCACAGGCAGGAATGACCTCCCGTGCAGCCAGTGTTGTATCTCGGTGGAACGTGGCCAAAGTCCAACAGTAAAAAGTTCAGTATCCAGTCTGCAAACACGTTCCTCGATCGTAGTATACCCCGGATTGCACCATCTGTTGTTAGCCAGGACAGCAAGCACCCAATTCCTTTACGCTTACCACTCTCAGTGCATTTCCAGTCAGCCCGAACGGTATTACCCACTGAACTCCTCTTCTCCAAAAGTCTCTGTTGTCTCGACCCAGTCCTCTTTCCTTGGCTTTGTGATCCCCCCTGTGTGTTTTCCTCCGGATTTCAGCAGGGGTGTCCACTGCTCTGTTCGCTAAACTGGCCGGTATTTGCTGGTCCGTGGATTACACAATGTGACCTTGCTTCTGTCCCGCGTGTCGGGATGTAACCATTTCCAGTGCTAAGGAGAACCCAAATAAAACTCTCTCTACCAGCATGTTAGAGAGGGTGCAGCTTCGACGTGTTACCGTGAGAAAAGAAAATACAAAAAATAACGTAAATTAAAAAGTAAGAAGAAGAAAGTAAGAATAGATCGGAACGGCTGTACCAGGCTGCATGCACGACCGGCACATGCACACATGGAAGAGTATTGATAATGGCTGGGGGCCCAGAAGAAGGCAATGGCAAACCGCTTCTGTAGAAAAATGGGTTCATAGACCTTTCAGAAATCTGCTGCTAGAGGGTACAGAAGGACGTGGAAGATTTCGAGAGAGTACAGGGTGCTGCCTGGATTACAGACCATTTCTTATGAGGATAGGTTGATGAAGTTAGGGCTTTTCTCTTTGGAGTGAAGGAGGATGAGAGGTGACTTGATAGAGTGTACAAGATGATAAGGAGACTTCCCCCCCCCCAGGGTGGAAAGGGTTAAAACAAGGGGGCATAATTTTAAAGTGATTGGAAGGAAGTATTGGAGGGATGTTAGAGATGAGTTCTTTACACAGAGAGTGGTGGGTGTACGGGATATGCTGCTGGAAGAAGTGAGACATTTAAGAGGTGTTTAGATAAGCACATGGATGATAGGAAAATGGAAGGTTATGCAGGAGGGAGGGTTAGACTGATTTCACTGTAATTTATAAGATTGGCATGACATTGAGGGCAGGAGAGCCAGCACTGTGCTGTGGAGCTCTATTTTCTAGAACATACATTCATAATGCTTCCATTTAGATGGAGGAATGTTATCTGCAGAATGGACCGACTCTTTAAGGGTTGTCCTCTCAGGATCATGCTGACAGACTTGCAGTGCAATATGATTCATGTGGAATACAGCGTTGGGAAATATATAATAATGCATTTTGGTAAAAGGAACAATAGTGCGGACTATTATCTAAATGGAGGGAAGGTTCAAACATCAAAGGTGCAGAAGAACTTAGGAGTCCTCGTGCAAGACTCCCAGGAGGTTAATTTACAGGTTGAGTCTGTGGTAAAGAAGGGAAATGCACTGTTGGCATTTATTTCAAGGGGACTAGAATATTAAAGCCAGGAGATAATGCTGAGCCTTTACAAGACACCAGTCAGGCTGCACTTAGTGTAATGTCAAAAGATTTGGGCCCTGTATCTGAGAAAGGATGGAGTGAGAGTCCTAAGGAGGTTCATGAGGATGATTCCAGAAATGAAGGGGTTAACATATGAGGAGCATTTTGCAGCTTTGGGTTCTTGTCTCACTGGAATTTAGAAGAATGCAGGGGGATCTCACTGAAACCTACCGAATGCTGAAAGGACTAGGTGCGGAGAGGAAGGTTCCTGTGGTGGGGGTATCGAGAACTAGAGAGTGCAGCCTCAAAATTGAGGGGCGAACCTTTAGAACAGAGGTGAAGAGGAATTTTTTTTTGTGGAAGGCCCTGCCATAAACTGCAGTAGAGGCCACGCCCGTGCGTATACTTAAGGCAGAAGTTGATTATTTCCTGATCAGTCAGGGCATCAAAGGATATGGTGAGAAGGCAGGTGTATGGGGTTGAGTGGGATCTGGGATCAGCCATGATGGAATGGCAGAGCAGACTCGATGGGCTGAATGGCCTAATTCTGCTGCTTGTCTTATGGTCCAAAATGTGTCATTTGCATTAACAGCCGAAACACCCAAGCAGGTTGCTCGGTGCACTCCACAAGTGATGCCAACATGACATGCCCACAATGTTCAGCAGGACAATAGCAGCAAAACAAACCCCTTTCCCACCCACTCAGCCACTCACACAGCAAGGCCAACCCCAGTGCCAGCTGCCTTTGGGCCTCTACTCCTTTGCCCCGATCGCAGACTCGCAGACGTTGAGCCCTCCAACCTCCAGTCCCTGGCTGGAGATGCAGGGTCAGAGACATTAGGCCTCTGATCCCCAGACAAGCTGACCCCTGGGCTTTGGCCCTTGGACCTCGACAATTTTGGTCTTCTCCCTCAGGATTTCACCGATATCTGGATATCAACCTTGAGGACTTGCCAATCATGGGTTTTATCCTTCAGGCCTTGACCCCAGAACTCACCCATCACGGGTTTGACCTTTGGATAACCACAGGACCTTTCAACATATCCGTTGGAGAATGCAACACTAAAACAATCTATGTTTATTTTAGAATGATGTTACGCAAGGAAGCGTCGTCTCTCTGATCTGTGAAACTCACTGTAGGACCATTAAAACCAAAACTTCATGCCATCTTCTCCCAGGCAGTTAATCTGATCAACCATCCCAGTTAGCCCCTCCCCACCCCCCTCTATCTATTGCAACTGCACGCATTGAACTGTAAACACTTCAAACCATTTTCTATAATGTGGTTTACATGTTGGTATTTATGCAGTTATGCACATTTTAACCTGTAACTTTGTTTTTTTATATAATTACTTTATAATTGTAGAATGCTGTTTATTTTGTTGCATGCCCAGTCAACACACCACAGAAAATCCCTAATAGGTGTACTGTAAATGTTTATGGTGAATAAAGCTGATCCTCGATCATTTTGAAATTCCTGCTTTTTACAAACAGCATTAGGGTGACCACACTGATGTCTAAACAGAACACAATGACATGGGGTAATTTCCACTTTAACAGCATGTTACACTTCCCTTTAGTATTCTTAACCATTGGCAAATATGTTGGAATCTTGTCAAATTCCCTGCGTGCAATTGGATGACAGGGAAAGCAAATGTTGCTAACTCCAGACAAGGCAATTAAACCTCACAGGAGAAGAACAGCAGCAATATTAAATGTAGACATAACAATTTGATTTTCAAGTTCATATTTGTTTATCACATGTACATTCAAAACATGCAGTGAAATGCATTAACAACCAAAAGCAGCATCCACCATCTAGGTCAAAGACAAAGTCAAAAATTCAAAGTAAATTAATTCTCAGAGTACATACATGTCACCACATACAACCCTGAGATTCCTTTTCTTTGGGCATAGTTAGCAAATCTATAGAACAGCAACTGTAAACAGGATCAATGCTGCCATCGGAAGGGAGGTACAGGAGCCTCAGGACTCACGCCATCAGGTTCAAGAACAGTTAGTACCCCTCAACTATCAGGCTCTAACCAGTGGGGATAACTTCACTCGTCCTATCGCTGAAATTTTCCCATACCCTATGGTCACACTTTCAAGGAATCTTCGTCTCATGTTCTTGATATTTATTGCTTATTTATTTATTATTACTACTACTTTGTATTTACACATTGTTGTCTTCTCCACTCTGGTTGAGTGCCCCAATTAGGCAGCCTTTCATTAATTCTGCTATGGTTATTATTGTATAGATTTGTTAAGCCTGCCCACAAGAAAATGAATCTCAAGGTTGTATATGGTGATGTGTATGTACTTTGATAATAAAATTTACTTTGAACCTAATGATATATTGGGGCACAAAAGTGTCACCACACATTCTGAACTAACGTAGCATGCCCACCCCCAATGTTCAACCGACTAACACAGAACATAACATAACAGAGCACCACGTGTGACACAGCAATAACAAACACAGCCCAGTCCACCACAGGAAGAGCAAAGCCCTCCCCACGGTCGAGCACGTCTACAAGGAGCACAGCCGCAAGAAAGCAGCATCCGTCAAAGACCCCCACCATCCAGGCTGTGCTCTCTTTTCACTGCCGTCATCAGGAAGGAGGTACAGGAGCAATGGGACCCATACCACTAGGTTCAGGAGCAGTTATTACCCCTCAACCATCAGGCTGTTGAACCAGTGCGGATAATTTCACTTACCTCAGCGCTGAACTGATTCTACAAGCTATGCACTCACTTTCAAGGACTCTATGACTCAAACAGTCTTATTTAGTTAGTTTTTAATTATTTGCATAATTTGTCTTGCATGAAGTGTTCTGCAATCAAAGGCTTCGGTTCTAAATGTTCCTGCATTACTTTCACGATATCCCCAAAGCTCATTTCAGCTGGTTTGGTTGGAGCAGATAAATGCCTAATCAAACTGTATGCCTTTCTACCTATTGCACTCAGTAACACTAGCACTTCATTCTCATGGACTATTTCATTTGTTTCAAAATACTGCTCAATCTATGCAGTGTACAAAGTCCAGATATCTCTCGTGCAATCAAACACATCTATTTTTCTGATGTAGCCAGCCATGTCTACTTTACTTATTATTTACTGCTTATGAACCCATGAATTTAAACTGTTTTCTGCCTGTTTTTACACTTGACTGTCTCTCTCTTGACTGCGCTTTTTAAAAAAAAAATTCGAACATCTTGCAGTGCTTTAACAGGAAGGTAGTCGTCACAGGTTCATTTTAAAACTTACTCATTACCACTGTTGTATTTTGCAACTCGAATACGTGAAACAAATCCAAAGAAAAACATGAAGCTGGGGATAATCTATCCTTCTTTTAGTCTTTACTTTCGTGAGGCACACACTTATAACACAGTGGCTTAATGTCGTATGCCATTCACACACCTTTTACATTTAACATGTAATGAATTAAGTAAACAAAGAAATCTTCATCAACCAACGTATCTACGATATTATTCAAATATTACTGAAATATTAAATACACAACAGAATCAGATTTATTATCACTGGCATGTGATGTGAAATTGGTTAACTTAACAGCAGCTCAACTCAATAATTTAGTAGAGAAAAAAATCATAAATAAAATGCAAATAATAAATAAATCAATTATGTATATTGAATAGATTTTTTAAAACATGCAAAAACAAATACTGTATATTTTAAAAAGTGAGGTAGTGTCCAAGGTTTCAATGTCCATTTAGGAATCAGATGGCCAGAGGGGAAGAAACTGTTCCTGAATCGCTGAGTGTGTGCCTTCAGGCTCCTGAACCTCCTACCTGATGGTAACAGTGAGAAGAGGGCATGCCCTGGGTGTTGGAGGTCCTTAATGGACGCTGCCTTTCTGAGACACCGCTCCCTGAAGATGCCCTGGGTACTTTAAAGGCTCGTACCCAAGATGGAGCTGACTAGATTTACAACCTTCTGCAGCTTCTTTCGATCCTGTGCAATAGCCCCTCCATACCAAAGAGTGATTGTCAGGATGCTGGAGCAGGGATCCAATCGCAGACCCAGTACAGTGCACCCTGTGATATTGATTGAGTAACAGATGTGCTCGGGGACATGTTGAACCAATCATTTACCAGGGCTTGGAAGACGGCAGGGGGCATTGGTGAGACTGAATGGCGTGACCAGATATTTGTAATGGCCTGAGGTGGTGTTGAAGGTGGTCTTCCACTCGTCCCCTTCGCGGATGCAGACAAGATGGTAGGCATTACGGAGATCAAGCTCAGTGAAAACTGAGGCTCCTTGTAGTAGTTGAAATGCTGAGGTTATGAGCAGCAGAGGACAACGGTTCTTAACAGTGACTTCATTCAGTCCCCGGTAATCAATGCATAGACGCAAGGAGCCGTCCTTCTCTTCAACAGAGGGAAAACCGGCACCAGCAGGGGAGGAAGACGGCCGGATGCTGCCTGCAGCCAGAGGCTCTTGAATGTACTTACTCATGGCGTCTGTTTCAGGTACAGACAGGAAATACAGGCAGCCCCTTGGGGGAGATTATGCCAGGCAAGAGGTCAATGGCACAATCATAGGGACAATGAGGCATCAGGGAAGTGGCCTGGGACTTGCTGAACACACCCTTGAGGTCCATCTATTCAGGAGGGTTGGCACCAAGGTCCAAAAATTCCTTGGGGGGGATCTGAGCATGGCGGAGACAGTGGGAGTGACAGAATGGGCTCCAGCCTACAATCTTGCGACTGAGCCAGTCAATGTGGGGGGTTGTGATTAACTAACCAGGGATGGCCCAGGACAGTGGGAGCTTGAGGAGAGTCAATAACATAAAGGTTAACTGCTCATGATGGTTGCCGGATAAACTGAGACTCACAGGGGCCATGACATAGGTGATGTTTGCCAGTCTCTGACCGTTCAAGGTGTTGGCCATCAATAGTGACTGGAGAGCAGACGTGGGTAATTGCCACCGGGCAGCCAAGCCAGAGTTGATAAAACACCCCTCCGCACCAGAATGGACCAAGACGGAGACTGCTTGGCATTGGACTCCCCACTCTAGAGAGGCAGGTATGAGAGTGAGTGACTTCGAAGAGGGCCAGACAGGGGTAATGCTCACCAGTAATCCTCATCCTACTGGTGAGCGCCTGGCTTTTACTGGGCAGATGGAGATGAAGTGGTCTAGTTGGCCACAGTACAGACAGGAACGGGTGCTGATTCTCCTTTGTCTTTCCGTCAGCGTCAGGCAGGTACAATCAACCTTCATAGCTTCGGGCTCTGGAATGGGAATTGTAGATGGGGGCAAATGGCAGGGCAATGTAGACTGACAAGGAGCTTGGAACTCACCCAGTGCCCCCAGGGACCCTCTGGAACCCCTCCCTCTGCAGCACTGCTGAAGGCAAACATTGATACAGATGGCCAAATCCACCAGGGCTTTAAAGGTGGCAGGAAGGTCCTGAGTGACCAGCTCATCTCTGATGTCTTCGGAGAGGCCATTCAGGAAGGTGTCATACTGTGCCTCCTAGTTTCAGCCGTGGAGGTGGCTAGGGTCCGGAACTCTGTGGTGTAATCTGACACAGATCTGAGCCCTTGGTGCGTGTGCAGCCTTTCACGGGTAGCCTCTCTCCCATGTTTGGAGCGATCAAAGACTTTTCTCATCTCCTCAGAAAACAACTGAGAACCAATGCAGAAAGGTGAGCCTGCCTCCCAGATGGCTGCTCCCCATTCTCTCGCCCGACTGGACAGTTGAGTGACGATGTAGGCCACCTTGGCTCGATCAGTCAGAAATGTTGGTTGCAATTCAAAAAATGAGGGTGCACTGTGAAAGAAAAGAGGAACATGCGAGGACAAGGTGGACAGGGCAGAAGATCCTGTCACAGAATGTTGATGGGTGCTCTGGGACAGCTGGAGTGAGTCTGGGCCACAAGATCGGCTACATTGGCAGAAAGTGACTCCACTGCCCTGAACACGGACTCCAGCTGGTTCTGGGGTCTCCCCAGCATCTCTCCCTGTTGTTCCAGGACAGCTCTCAGACGACCGGGGTCTGCTGGATCCATTCTGATCAGATTGTACGCTGGATCCATTCTGATCAGATTGTACTGTTAGGATGTGGGAGCAGGGATCCAGTCGCAGACCCAGTAGTGTGCACACAGCGATACTAATTAAGTTACAGATCCCACGGTGCAAAGTCGGTGTCAAAGTTCAGGCAGATATCAAAATATCAACAGAAATCCAAAAACCAGAATCAGGAAACAGGCAGAGTCGATATTCAGACAGACAGAGTACAGATACAAATACTGGAAAGGCTGAGGAAAACTCACTAGCACAATCTGGCAACAAACAGGTGAAAATACAGGACTGAAATACACCGAGCAATAAACAGAGAGGCAGATGATAGGTGGAGCACAATGAGACACAGGGGGCAGCAATACATAGAAACATAGAAAATAGGTGCAGGAGTAGGCCATTCGGCCCTTCGAGCCTGCACCGCCATTTATTATGATCATGGCTGATCATCCAACTCAGAACCCCGCCCCAGCCTTCCCTCCATACCCCCTGACCCCCGTAGCCACAGGGGCCATATCTAACTCCCTCTTAAATATAGCCAATGAACTGGCCTCAACTGTTTCCTGTGGCAGAGGATTCCACAGATTCACCACTCTCTGTGTGAAGAAGTTTTTCCTAATCTCGGTCCTAAAAGGCTTCCCCTCTATCCTCAAACTGTGACCCCTCGTTCTGGACTTCCCCAACATCGGGAACAATCTTCCTGCATCTAGCCTGTCCAATCCCTTTAGGATTTTATACGTTTCAATCAGATCCCCCCTCAATCTTCTAAATTCCAACGAGTACAAGCCCAGTTCATCCAGTCTTTCTTCATATGAAAGACCTGCCATCCCAGGTAATAATGAGAAACAGGTGAGAGACGGAGTACTCAGTAATACAGGGGCCGGAGCAGGGACAGGGACAGGGGCACATGGCAATACAAAACCACACACTGACAGCTAGGGGGAAACACACAAAAAGACAGAGTTCAACTGGAGGTACTGACAGTGATGCAGCCTGTCGGAATGCTCTCAGTGGTACAACTATAGAGGTCCTCATCTTTGTTCTAAAGGGACGTCCTTTTATTCTGAGGCTGTGCCCTCTGATCCTAGACTCCCCCACTATGGGAAACATCCACTCCACATCCACTCTGTCCAGGCCCTTCAACATTGGATAGGTTTCAATGAGATCTTCCTCATTCTTCTAAACTCCAGCGAGTACAGGCCCAGAGTTTTCAAATGCTCCTCGTACTTTAACCCTTTCATTCCCGGGATCATTCTTGTGCTGGAGTTAGGTTTCCAATAGTGAGGTGTTAATTAATATATGCTCCACACTATTGTGCTGGGGAGGAAGTCACACAGTAAATCAGATCCATGCTGAAGAACAATCAGGAGAGTTTTATTTGGCAAACAGCAGCCAGTTGTGGATTCAAAATACTGTTGAGGAACTTGGGCACATAAATTGAGCTGCGTAATCGGGAAAGAAATTGAACGGCGATAGAATTATGCTATAAAAGTTACCAACGTTTGCTGCAAATCACTGATTTTGTGCTCTAAATTAGCTGACTACCTTTAACAATATTGTCATTATACTAATATTGTAATGTAACGCAGGGGTTTCCTCTGGGTGTTCTGGTTTCCTCCCAGATTCCAAAGGTGTGGTTAGGGTTAGTGAGTTGTGGACACACTACGTTTGCGCTGGAGGCATAGTAACATTTGTGGGTTGCTCAGCATTATCCTTGCCGACTTGATTTGACACAACAGTGCTTTTCAAAGTTCAAAGTAGAATTTATTATCAGAGTACATACATGAGATTCTTTTTCTGCAGGCACACTTAGCAGATCTATAGAAGACAGTAACTATAGACAATGGGAACTGTTAACTGTAAACAAACTGTGCAAATGCAGATATAAATAAAAAGCAATAAATAGCGAGCATGAAATAACAACATAACAAGAGTCTAAAAATGAATGCAGCTATCTCCTTTTGTCCGAAAGTCTGCTGGTTGAGGGGTAGTAACTATTCTTGAATCTGGTGGTGTCAGTGCTGAGGCTCCTGTACCTTCTACCCGACGGCAGCAGCGAGAAAAGAGCCTGGCCTGGGTGGTGAGGATCTCTGACGATGGATGCTACTTCACTGCGGTAAAGTTTCATGTCGACGTTTCAAGTATGTTCTGATGTAAAAAGTAAAGTTGATCTTTAATCTTTATAAAGTAAAGAAGCCTTCAGAAAACTGGCAGTCTAAAATAAACAAAGAATTACTGGGAATACAGAGTTAATATTTCAGATTGATGTATTTTCATTTCAAATAATACTTACTTTTCCTACAGAACTGTGTATAAGACTGAGATATAGATATCTGTATATATTCTGCCATAAAGCAACAAATTCCATGACATATGTCAGTGATAGTAAACCATTATTCTCATTCACATATTTATATTAAAGGTGAAATATTTAGGGGAACCTGAGAGGGTACTTTTAACTTCTTCCCACAGAGGGTGCTGAGGCTGGAAGATTGCCCAGCTGCTGCGCTTTGTGTCTCTGAGCTTCACGGCAACTTGCCCTGCTAGTATGATGAACTGAGACCGAGGCTTTCAGCCTGCTCCAGCCGCTCTGGGGATTCAGGCCTATGGACACCGTTTGGTCAGAGATCCTGTTGCTTGCTTCTATTTGCATGATTTGTGCTTTTTTTTTTCTCTCTTTCTCTGCACATTTTTTTTTAATTTGGATTCTTTCGGGTTTCTTGTTTTGTGGCTGCCTGTAAACAGACAAATCTCGAGGTTGTTTAACTTGTACATACTTTGAGAAAGAATGTACTTTGAAGCCTCTGGTGTGAATGGAGCGAGCTGCTGGCAGACGTGATGCAGGTTCGATTTCAATATTGAGGAGAAGATTGGATAGGTACATTGACGAGAGGTGTATCGAGGGCTATGGTCCAGGGACGGGGCATAGAGTCATAGAAAAGTAGACCACAGATACAGGCCCTTCAGCCCATCTAGTTCATGCTAAACCATTTAAACTGCCTACTCCCATCAACCTGCACCAGAACCATAGCCCTCCATACTCCTACTATCCATGTACCTATCCAAACTTCTCCTCAATATTGAAATCGAACCTGCATCACGTCTGCCAGCAGCTCGCTCCATTCACACCAGAGGCTTCAAAGTACATTCTTACATTTCTATCCTATGAAATCGAGCTCACATGCACCACTTGTACTGGCAGCTCATTCAACACTCTCTTGACCCTCTGAGTGAAGAAGTTTCCCCTCATGTTCCCCTTAAACTTCTCACAGTTCACCATTAACCCATAACATCTAGTTGTAGTCCCATCCAACCTCAGTGGAAAAAGCCTGGTTGCATTTACCCTATCTATACCCCTCATATCCATCAAATCTCCACTCAATCTTCTATGTTCTAGGAAACAAGTCTTAACCTATTCAATCTTTCCTTATAACTCAGGTCCTCCAGTCCCAGCAACATCCTCCTAAATTTTCTCTGTACTCTTTCAACCTTGTTTACATCTTTCCCGTAGGTAGGTGACCAAAACTGCACACAACACTCCAAATTACGTCTCGCCAACACCTTATACAACTTCAACGTATCATCTCATCTCCTGTGCTCAGTACTTTGATTTCTGAAGGCCAATGTGCCAGAAGCTTTCCTTACAACCCTCTCTACCTGCGATGCCGTTTTTCAACAAATGATAGACCTGTATTCCCAGGTCCCCTTTCTTCCACCGCACCCCTCAGTGCCCTACCGTCCACCATGTAGGTCAGTGGGAGGAGAGCACACACCAGGTCAGCGCAGACTAAAACGGCCGAAGATCCTGTTTTTGTGTTGCAGTTCTCCGTGACTCAAAATCTTCATTGATCTGGTACTCACTCTCTCTTTTTGCCTGCTACACCACTGGTGTTTGTGGCATCACTGAAGGTCCTCCACTCCTGGCTGTGTTCACTGCTTCCCTCATCATGTCAGTCGCTTCCAACTTTGCTCATACTGCGAGCTTCATGGAAACAAGGAATTTCATTGCACCCTGGTGGTTATGACAATAAACTAATCTCTTCTAGATTGATGGGGTTGGCTGAGGGCCTACAATCTTTTAAAGGTGACTGGGAGAGCAGAATAGATCTCAGTTTACGGTTTGGCAAAGCTCACCCTCTAGGTGAGACGACAACTAGAGGTCATGGGTTAAGGGTGAAAGGTGAAATGTTTAAGGGAAACATGAGGGGAAACTTCTTCACTCAGAGGGTGGTGAGAGCGTGGAACGAGCAGCCAGCTCAAGTGGTGCGTGCGAGCTTGATTTCAATGTTTAAGAGAAATTTGGATAGGTACATAGATGATAGGTGGTCTGTATTATCTGGAGTTTAGAGAATGAGGGGGATCTCATTGAAACCTATGAAATATTGAAAGGCCTCGATAGAGTGGATGTGGAGAGGACGTTTCCAACCGTGGGGAACTCTAGGACCCCAGAAGGTACACCCTCAGAATAGAGGTCCATGCCTTTTAGAACAGAGAAGAGGAGAAATTTTATTAGCCAAAGGTTGGTGAATCTGTGGAATTCTTTGCCACGGATCGCTGTGGAGGCCAAATCGTCAGGTATATTTAAAGTGGATGTTGATAGGTTCTTGAATAGTAAGGGTGTCTAAAGTTATGTGGAGAAGGCAGGAGAATGGGGCTGAGAAGGAAAATAAATCAGCCATAATGGGTGGGCCAAATTCTGCTCCTATGTCTAATAATTTAGTAACACCTATATTGCAATTTCTTCTAATGTAAAGTCTATTTTCCCATTGAATCCCATGTTGTCAGCGGATATACATTTCCACGGGATGTTTTTCCCTCATATTGAACTCTTTTATCAGTCATGACAACATGAATCTTCATAATTTAAGGCCGAGACCAACATTAGACTCAGAGGACACAAGAGACGGCGGTGGCTGGAATAAAAAGCAACTAAAAATCTGCTGGTGGAACTCAGATGGAATGTGTGGGAGGAAGGGAATTGTCGTTCCAGATGCGGAGTCTCAACCCAAATCATCGACAATATCTTCCTCCCACAGACGCTCTTGACTCACTGAGTCCCTCCAGCAGAGTGTTAGACTGGGATATAAGGGAGGGGATGCACAAGGCTTTTGGAACAGAAACAAGCTTTGTCGGTTTATGCATTTTAGACACTCAGTTCTGAAAGGCAATCAGATCTGGACATGACTCTGAACTGATCAGATATACAGTCCTTCACCACTCCCTCTCCAGTCAGCAGCCATGACAACGGACGCCGTGGGACGCAGCACTGATGCCACCTTCATCTCAAAGCAGTTCCTCCAGCCTCACGGATTAAGGAGTTTAGAAAGTGCGGATGTTAGGGAAAGGATGCGATTCTAGGATCAGGGTCCATGGGAGAATGATAAAACGAGATCAGGAAGCAATGCGGAAGTGGTGACTTAGTGTGATGTAGCTCAAGGATTACTTTAATGAACCACAGAGAGAGTGTGTCGTGTGTCACCTCAAATAAATCATGGCTACATACAACAGTACAACCCAGTGCAAGCCCATCAGCCCATCATGTTATGCTAGGATCAGTTCCATTGACAACATATTGGAAAACCAATAAGAGTCTCCCTCAGTTGTGTTGAAGATGAACTAGGAATGAAGTGGTTTAAAACCGCTTTCTATAACTCGGACCCTGACTCCGTTTGTGTTGAGTTAAAATGAGTCCCAGGCCTTTACAGATACATGAGGACTTTGGTCGAGTATAGGTCAGCTTAAAATCAGATAGGTGTTCCACACCAGGATGGAGTGGGTTAAAATCAGACAGGTGTCCCTCACCAGGTTAGAGTGCGTTAAAATCAGGGAGGTGTCTCACATCAGGATAGAGCGGGTTAAAATCAGACAGGTGTCTCACATCAGGATAGAGTGGGTTGAAATCAGACAGGTGTCCCACACCAGGATGGAGTGGGTTAAAATCAGATGGGTGTCTCACACCAGGATGGAGTGGGTTAAAATCAGATGGGTGTCTCACACCAGGATAGAGTGGGTTAAAATCAGACAGGTGTCTCATACCAGGATGGAGTGGGTTAAAATCGGACAGGTGTCTCATACCAGGATGGAGTGGGTTAAAATCGGACGGGTGTCTCACACCAGGATGGAGTGGGTTAAAATCAGACGGGTGTCTCACACCAGGATGGAGTGGGTTAAAATCAGACGGGTGTCCCACACCAGGATGGAGTGGGTTAAAATCAGACGGGTGTCCCACACCAGGATGGATTGGGTTAAAATCAGACGGGTGTCCCACACCAGGATGGAGTGGGTTAAAATCAGACGGGTGTCTCACACCAGGATGGAGTGGGTTAAAATCAGACGGGTGTCTCACACCAGGATGGAGTGGGTTAAAATCAGACGGGTGTCTCACACCAGGATAGAGTGGGTTAAAATCAGACAGGTGTCCCACACCAGGATGGAGTGGGTTAAAATCAGACAGGTGTCCCACACCAGGATGGAGTGGGTTAAAATCAGACAGGTGTCTCATACCAGGATGGAGTGAACACAATATGACTGAGTTCAAATTGAAATTTGATAGGGAAAAAGTAAAGTCTGACATAGCAGTACTTCAGTGGAGTAAGGGAAATTACAGTGGTTGGCCAAAGCAAATTGGAAGGAGATGCTGGCCAGGATGACAACAGAGCAGCAATAGAGCGAGTTTCTGGGCAAAATGAGGAAGATGCAGGATAGATGTATTCCAAAAACAGAGAAATACTCAAATGGCAAAATAATACAACTGTGGCTGATGAGGGAAGTCAATGCTAATGCAAAAGCAAAAGAGAGGGCATATAAAGAAGCAAACATGAGCAGGAAGACAGAGGATTGTGAAGTTTTTAAAAACCTACAGAGAGCAGCTAAAAGAATCATTAAGAGAGAAAAGATAAAATATGAAAGCAAGCTAGCAAACAATATCAAAAGTAGATAGTAAAAGTTTTTGAAGTAAGTAAAAAAATTAAAGCAAGATGAGAGTGGATGTAGAACTGCTAGAATAAAAGGCTGGAGAAATAAAGTAGGGGGATGAGGAAATGGTAGATGAACTAAATGAGTATCTTGCATCGGTCTTCACTGTGGAAGACATGAGCAGTGTGCCAGATGTTCAATGGTGTGAGGGAAGAGAACTGGGTGCAGTTACTGTTACAAGGGAGAAGGTGCTCAAAAAGCTGAAAGACCTAAAGGTACATAAGTCACCAGGACCAGATGAACTGCACCCTAGGGTTCTGAAAGAGGTAGCATTAGAGATTGTGGTGGCATTAGAAATGATCTTTCAAAAATCATTGGACTGGAAAATTGCAAATACAGGTATCACCCCACTCTTTAAGAAAGGAGGAAGGCAGAGGAAAGAAAATTATAGACCAGGTAGCCTGACCTCAGTGGTTGGGAAGATGTTAGAGTCAATTGTTAAGGATGAGGTGATGGAGTATTTGGTGACACAAGACAAGATAGGACAAAGTCAGCATGGTTTCCTTCAGGGAAAATCCTGCCTGATGAACCTGTTGGAATTCTTTGAGGAGATTACAAGTGGGATAGATAAAGGGGATGCAGTGGATGTTGTATATTTGGACTTTCAGAAGGCCTTTAAGAAGGTGCCACACATGAGGCTGCTTACCAAGTTAAGAGCCCGTGGTATTACAGGAAAGTTACAAACATGCTTCAAGCATTGGCTGATTGGTAGGAGGCAGCGAGTGGGAATAAAAGGATCTTTTTCTGGTTGGCTGCCAGTGACTAGTGGAGTTCTGCAGGGGTCGGTGTTGGGACCACTTCTTTTTATGCTGTATATAAATGACTTAGATGATGGAATAGTTGGCTTCGTTGCCAAGTTTGCAGATGTTATCAAGATTGGTGGAGGGGCAGGTAGTGTTGAGGAAACAGGTAGGATGCAGAAGGACTTAGACAGATTAAAAGAATGGGCAAGAAAGTGACAAAGGAAACACAATGTTGGAAAATGCATGGTCATGCACTTTGGTAGTAGAAATAAATGTACAGACTATTTTCTAAACGGGGAGAAAATCCAAAGATCTCAATGCAAAGGGACTTGGGAGTCCTTGTGCAGAACACCCTGAAGGTTAATTTGCAGGTTGAGTCGGTGGTGAGGAAGGCAAATGTCATGTTCGCATTCATTTCAAGAGGATTAGAATACAAGAGCAGGGATGTGATGCTGAGGCTTTATAAGACACTGGTGAGGCCTCACCTTGAGTATTGTGAACAGTTTTGTGCTCCTCATCTAAGAAAAGATGTGCTGGCATTGGAGAGGGTTCAGAGGAGGTTCACAAGGATGATTCTGGGAATGAAAGTGTTGTCATACGAGGAACATTTGGTGGCTCTGGGTCTGTACTTGCTGGAGTTCAGTAGGATGAGGGGGGATCTCATTGAAACCTTTCAAATGATGAAAGGCTTGGACAGAGTAGATGTGGAAAGGATGTTTCCTATGGTAGGAGAGTCTCGGGCAAGAGGGCACAGCCTCAGGATAGAGGGGTGTCCATTTAAAATAGAGATGCAAAGAAATTTCTTTTGGCCAGAAGATGGTGAATTGTGGAATTTATTACCACAGGCAGCAGTGGAGGCCAAGTCGTTGGGTGTGTTTAATGCAGAGCTTGATGGGTTCTTGATTGGACACAGTTTCAAAGGTTACGGGGAGAGGTCGGGGAGTAGGGCTGAGGAAGGGAAAAAAGGATCAGCCATGATTGAATGGTGGTAGAGACTCCATGGACCAGATGGCCTAATTCTTCTCTTATGTCTTATGGTCTTAAAATCAGATGTGTGTCCCACACCAGGATGGAGTGGGTTAAAATTAGGCAGGTGTCCCACACCAGGATAGAGTGGGTTAAAACATGTTAGGTGTCTCACACCAGGATGGAGTGGGTTAAAATCAGACAGGTGTCTCATACCAGGATGGAGTGGGTTAAAATCAGACAGGTGTCTCACATGAGGATGGAGTGGGTTAAAATCAGACAGGTGTCTCATACCAGGATGGAGTGAGTTAAAATCAGACAGGTGTCTCATACCAGGATGGAGTGGGTTAAAATCAGACAGGTGTCTCATACCAGGATGGAGTGGGTTAAAATCAGACAGGTGTCTCACATCAGGATGGAGTGGGTTAAAATCAGACAGGTGTCTCATACCAGGATGGAGTGGGTTAAAATCAGGCAGGTGTTTCAAACCAGAATGTATTGGATAAAGTCAAGCAGGTGTGCCAAACCAGGATGGACCGGGTTAAAATCAGGTAGATGTAAATCAGGAACCTAACCCTGGTTAAACTGTGTTAAAAGCTGGACCTTGGCATTTTCCTTCGAGATACGTGCAGATGTTGCTCTTATCTGAGGCAGAATGTCATGGGTGCCACTTTCTGCATCCAGATCTTTCATCTGTAACCAGTGATCCTGTTTTTCCAAATGGTGATGAATTTGTGTTTATTCGAGCACAGTAACTAAGAAATGCAGTCTGAATCCACAGCCAATCACTGATGACATTGTGGTTGAGTTTGGTCTTAAAGTGGCACACACAAAATGCTGGAAGCACTCAGCAGGTCAGGCAACATCTATGGAAAAGAGTAAACAGTTGACATTCACTTTTTCCATAGATGCTGTCTGGCCAGCTGAGCTCCTCCAGAATTTTGATTTCCAGAATCTACATATCGTGTTTGGTCTTAAAGTGCCTGATGCACTGAGGCAGCAGAGGGCAGTAGAAGATAAAGACAGACTACAGTTCCTGCTTCAGACCTCGTCCTCTCGGTTAACACAAGTATTGCCACGTCAGATTTAATACTCTCCCAACATTTTGTAGAAAGAGAGTGTATGAGAGGGGATGACACCACAGTTGTGGGTGTAGTGGACAGCAAGAAAGACTATCAAAGCTTGCAGCAGGATCTGGACCAGCTGGAAAAATGGGATGAAAACTGGCAAATGGAATTTAATGCAGATAGGTGTGAGACTTGTACATTGGGAGGACTTACACGGCACAGCAGGCCACTAGGGAGTGTGGTACAACAGAGGAATTTGGGAACACAGATCCATAATTCCTTGAAATTGCTGTCACAGGTAGGCAGGGACAGAAAGAGAGCTTTTAGCACGTTGGCCTTCATAATTCAAAGTATTAAGTGCAGGAGTTGGAATGTTATATTGAAGTTGTATCAGATGTTGGTGAGGACAAAATTGGAGTATTGTGTGCAGTTCTGGTCACCTACATACAGGAAAAATATTAATAAGATTGAAAGAGTGCAGGGAAAATTTACAAGGATGTTGCCGGGACTTGAAGTTCTGAGTTTAGGAAAAGTTTGAACGATAGGACTTTAATAGTCAGAGTATAGGCAAATGAGGGGATGATTGGTAGAGGTGTACAGAATTATGAGAGGTATAGACAGGGCAAATGCAAGCAGGTTTTTTTCACTGAGGTTGAGTGGGACTACAACTAGAGGTCATGGAGTAAGGGTGAAAGGTGAAATGTTTAAGGGGAACTTGAGAGGAAACTCTTTGACTCAGAGGGTAGTGAGCGTGGAATGAACTGCCAGCGGAAGTGGTAGATGCGGATTTGATTTCAATACATAAGAGGAACTTGGATAAGTACATGAATGGCAGGGATATGGAGGGCTTTGGTCCTGATGTGGGTCATTAGGACTAGGCAGAATAACACTGCAAGCATATATTCAAAGATGGCCCTGACATATTCACAGCAATGGGTCCGGAGTTCAGTAAGAGGAGGGGGAGGTTGCTATTACACTGGGAGAGAGGTCTGAGAGCAGGGAGATTGGGGGGGGGGGGGGTCATGGATTCAGGACCTCAATGTTCAAAAGTTCAAAGTAGTTTATTATCAGAGTATGTCATGATAAATGCCCATGAGAAATAGAAGTAGAATTAGGCATTCAGCCCATCGAGTCTCGAGTCTGCTCCGCCATTCCGTCAAGGCTGATTTGTCATCCCGCTAAACCTCACTTTTTTTTATACAGTCATAGAACAACACAGCACAGAAACAGGCCCTTTGGCCCATCTAGGCTGTGCCAAACCTTTTAACCTGCCTACTCCCATCGACCTGCCCCGGGACCATAGCCCACCATACCCCTTCCATCCAGGTATCCATCCAAATTTCTCAGGAATGTTGAAATTGAACCTGTATCCACCACTTCCTCTGGCAGATCGTTCCACACTCTCACCACCCTCTTGGTGAACAAGTTTCCCCTCATGTTCCTCTCAAACATTTCGCCTTTCACCCTTAACCTATGACCTCTAGTTGTAGTCTCACTCAACCTGCTTGCATTTACCATATCTATAACCTTATAATTTTGTATACTTCTATCAAAGTCTCCCCTCTGTTATCCTTGCCTTTTATTCTGATAGGAACATACAAACAATGTAGTCTCAAATTTTCAATTTTGAAGGCCTCCCATTTACCAAGTATGCCTTTGCTAGAAAACATCCTGTCCCAATCCACACTTCCCAGATCCTTCCTGATAACATCAGAATTGGTCTGTCTCCAATTTAGAATCTCAATCCAAGGACCAGACCTGTCCTTTTCCATAATTACCTCGAAAATAATGGCCTTGTGATCACTGGATGCAAAACGCTGCCCTGCACAAACCTTTGTCTCCTGCCCTGCCTCATTCCCAGATCAAATATCACACACTCTCTTGTTGGGACTTCAATATACGGATTAAGGAAACCTTCCTGAACACATTTGACAAACTCTATCCCATTCAGTCCTTTTACAGTATGGGAGTCCCAGTCAATATGTGGAAAGTTAAAATCACCTCCTATACCAACTTTATGTTTCCTGCAACAGTATCTGTACAAATTTGCTCCTCTAAATTCCACAGACTGTTGGGTAGTCTGTAATATAATCCCACTAACCTTTCTTTTTCCTCAGTTCTACCCATAAAGGCTCAGTAAATGAGTTCTCCAGTCTGTCCTGACTGAATACCTGCCGTGACATTTTCCTGACTAGTAATGCCACCCGTCTCCCTTTAATCCCTCCCATCCTAAAACAGCGAAACCCTGGGACATTGAGTTTCCAGTTCTGCCCCTCCCACAGCCAAGTCTCACTCACAGCTAGTGGGCAGCACGGTAGTGTAGTGGTCAGCACAACGCTTTACAGTAGCAGCGACCCGGGTTCAATTCCCACCGCTGTCTGTAAGGAGTTTGTACGTTCTCACCGTGACTGTGTGGGTTTCCTCCGGGTGCCCCGGTTTCCTCCCACAGTCCTGGTTGGTAGGTTAATTGGCTATTGTAAATTGTCCTGTGATTAGGCTGGGAATAAACTGGAGGGTTGCTGGGTGGTGCAGCTCGAAGAGCTGGTAAGGGCGACTCCACCTATAATCTCAATAAATAAATAAATAAACATTGTCAGAATTCCATTTGCTGACCCGTGTCCTGAGCTGTTCTGCCTTTCCTGCAATACTCCTTGCATTGAAATATACACAGTTTAGAACATTAGTGCCACCATGCTCAGCCTTTTCATTCCTGGCCTTGTATGTAGGCTGAACAACATCCTTCTCCACAATCACTCCACCATCTATTGTGGCGCACTGGTTCCCATCCCACGTTCTTGTGCCTTCTCCCTGTAACCTTTGACACCCGGTCAAGAACCTATCAATCTCTGTTTTAAATATACCCAATAACTTGGCCTCCGCAGCCGTCTGTGGCACTGTAAAATGTGGGGAGATTTGATAGAGAATATCAAGTACCTCTTTAGGAGAGGTATAGATAGAGTGAAAGAAAGTCAGATTTTTTCCCTCAGTTTGGATGAGGCTAGAGCTAGAAGTCAAAAGTTAAGGATGAAAGGCGAGATCTTTCAGAGAAACCTGACGGGAAACTTCTTTATGCTACCTTGAGATTCATTTTCTTGCAGACATTTACAAGAAAGGAAAACTACAATTCAATTTATGATAAACCACACTTAACAAAGACTTGTAAACATTCAATGCGTAAAAGAGGACAAATTTTGCAAATAATAAATAAAATAATAAAAAGTACTACTGAGTTGTAGAATTTAAGGGTAATACCTGTCAGTTCCACATAGAAGTTCTGAAGATTAACTTCATTTGACTGACGTATATTGAAATATCAAAACACTGTGAAATGTGTCATTTGTGTTCACAACCAACACAGTCCAAGGGTGGGGTAAATGCAAACAAGCTATTTCCACTGAGATTGGATGAGACTACAACTAGAGGTCATGGGTTAAGGGTGAAAGGTGAAAAGTTTAAGGTGAACACCAAGGGAAACTCCTTCACTCAGAGGGTGGTGGGAGTGTGGAATGGGCTGCCAGCGCAAGTGGTGCATGCAAGCTTGATTTCAACGTTGAAGAGAAGTTTGAATAGGTTCATGGATGGGAGGGGTATGGAGGGGTATGGTCCAGGTGCAGGTCGATGGGACTCGACAGTTTAAGTGGTTTAACATGGACTAGATGGACGAAGGGCCTGTTCCTGTGTTGTATATTTCCGGGATTATGACTTGAAGAATTATTTTGTGTTTTTGATGCCACAGGATGCCCCAGTGCACCCTTTGTCACCTCTGTTTTTAAGACCATAAGATACAGGAGCAGAATTAGGCCATTTGACCCATCAAGTCTGCTCTGCTATTCAATCATGGCTGATCCATTTTCCCTCTCAGCCTCAATCTCCTGCCTTCTTCCTGTATCCCGTAATGCCCTGACTAATTAAGAATCTGTCAACCTCTGCCTTAAATATACCCAATGACTTGGCCTCTACAGCCAGCTGTGGCAAAGAATTCCACAGATTCCCCACTCTCTGACGAAAGAAATTCTTCCTCATCTCCGTTCGAAAAGGACACCCCTCTATGTGTCCCCTGGTCTTAGACTCCCACAGCATATAACAAGTAAGGGTGCCCAGAGGACCTAGAAAGTGTAAATACTACCTTGTACATGCTGTTTTGAAAGTGCTGTTAACTGTGGTGTTGTTCTGAGGAACATTGTGAGCACGCTGTGTTGAGCATGTATATGTGATAAATAAATCTGAATCCGAAATATTGATAATCATTATTTCCAAACAAACATTTCAAGAACAGTTTCTTCCCCTTTGCTATCAGATTTCTGAATGGACACTGAATCCATGAACACAGTATTTTTCCTTCTCTTTTTGCACTACATACTTAATGTTTTAAAATATACTCCTTGTTGTAATTTGTAGTCTTTAATTACTATATATTGCAATGTACTGCTTCTGCAAACAACAAATTTCACAACGCACGCATGTCAGCGCTACACTTCGCACTACAGGTGGGTTTAATTCCCGCTGCTGTCTGTGAGGAGTTCGCACGCTCTCCCCGTGACCGCGTGGCTTTCCTCCGGGTGCTCCGGTTTCCTCCCACAGTCCAAAGATGGACCGATTGACCAGCGGACCTCCCATGACGCGCGTGACACCGACTCATGGGATTAAGTCGGGGATTGCCTGCTGGCATAGCTCAGAGGGCCGATTCCCTGCTGCCTCTCAATAAATCAATGAAGTTATATGTGTATATATATCTTTCTCTCCCCCCTTATGGGTGGTGTGTGTGTGTATATTTTTCCCTCAATCTCGGGTCCTCTACCAGAGGCCTGGGAGCTCGAGGGTTCAGCACAGTATCCTTGCTGTTCCTAGTCGTGCGCTCTTCTCTACCGAGATCTCGGATGTTGTTCCCGGGATTTGTTGGAGCCACTCTCCCAGTCCAGGTGTCACAGCTCCAAGTGCTCCTATCACCACCAGGATTACTCTGGCTTTAACCTTCCACATCCTCTCTATCTGCTCTCTCAAGCCCCGGGATTTCTCCAGCTTCTCACGTTCTCTCTTCCTGATGTTCCTGTCATTCGGGATTGCCACATCTATTACAACTGCTTTCCTCTGTTCCTGGTCCAGTGTTACTACGTCTGGTTGGTTGGCCAGTACCTGCTTATCAGTCGGTATTTGGAAGTCCCACAGGATCTCAGCTCAGTCATTCTCCATGACCTTCCCATGTGTTTCCCATTCGGACTTGGGAGTGTCCAATCCAGACTCCGTGCAGATGTTCCCCTACACAATTCCTGCAACTGGGGTGTGCGGTTCAGTGTATGCTGTCCCTGCCTGCATCTTGCACCCTGCTAACGTGTGCTGGATGGTTTCAGCAGATTGCTTGCTCAGTCTGCATCTTGAGTCTTGTCTGGTGTGATGGAGCCCTGTTTCTATTGCTCTTGTGGTCAGCACCTGTTCCTGTGCAGACACGAGCAGCACCTCTGTGCTGTCCCTCAGCCCTGCCACATATATATCTATATGTGTATTTATTTATTTATGTATGTATGTAAGTGTGCTGGTGATATCAGACCTGATAACCTGACTCTGATTGTGACTAAATGGACACAGCAGTTTCTCTGAACCATTTCGGAGATGCATTTTAAGAAAAGAGCATATGTGCAGCTTTGCTGTTGTTTGGTGAAGTGCAGTCGTGCATCAGGGCTGGCCAACCGCCGTGTGAGACCACAGAGCGGGACAGCTCCGGGGAGGTAACGTCACCAAGCTGCAGTGACTCACCAGCTTCATCGTTCTCAGACCCTCTGAAGCTGAAAGCAGGGTGACCAGGAGTTCATGGGAGGCCAGAATGAGACCGAAGAATATAGAACAGAGAAATCTACAGCAGCTTACAGGCCCTTCGGCCCACAATGTTGTGCCAACCACATAGCCTGCTCTAGAAACTGCCAAGAATTTCCCTACCACA
This sequence comes from Mobula hypostoma, assembly GCF_963921235.1. Lineage (NCBI taxonomy): Eukaryota > Metazoa > Chordata > Chondrichthyes > Myliobatiformes > Myliobatidae > Mobula > Mobula hypostoma. The sequence continues at coordinate 248,897,848 of NC_086097.1, forward strand.
TAGCCCTCTATTTTTCTAAGCTCTAATAGTCTCTTAAAAGACCCAATTGTATTCGCCTCCACCACCGCGGCCGGCAGTGCATTCCACGCACCCACCACTCTGTGCGAAAAAATTATCTGACATCCCCCTTGTACCTACTTCCAAGCACCTTAAAACTATGCCCCATCGTGTTAGCCATTTCAGCCCTGGGAATAAAGCCGCTGGTTATCCACATGATCAATGCCTCTCATTGTTTTATACACCTCTATCAGGTCACCTCTCATCCTTTGCCGCTCCAAGGACAAAAGGCCAAGTTCACTCAGCCTATTCTCATAAGGTATGCTCTCCAATCCAGGCAACATCCTTGTAAGTCTCCTCTACACTCTCTCTATAGTATCCACATCCTTCCTCTAATGAGGTGACCAGAACTGAACACAGTATCCCAATTGCGGTCTGACCAAGGTCTTATATAGCTATAACATTATCTCACGGGTCTTGAACTCAGTCCTACGGTTGATGAAGGTCATCACACCACACGCCTTCTTAACGACACTGTCAACCTACACAGCAGCTTTGAGTGGACACGGACCCCAGGATCTTGCTGATCTTCCACGCTGCCAAGAGCCTTACCATTGATATTATATTCTGTCTTCAAACTTGACCTACCAAAATGAACCACTTCACACTTATTTGGGTCAAAGTCCATCTGCCAGTTCTGCATCCTATCAATGTCCTGCTGTAACCTCTGACAACCCTCCAGACTATCCACAACACCCCCAACCTTTGTGTCTTCAGCAAATTTGCCAGCCTTCTACTTCTTCATCCTGGTCATTTATAAAAATCACAAAGAGGAGGGGTCCCAGATCAGATATCTGCGAAACACTGAACACTGGTCATCGACCTCCATGCAGAATATGACCCATCTACAACCACACTTTGCCTTCTGTCGACAAGCCAATTCTGGATCCACAAAGCAAGGTCTCCTTGGATCCCATGCCTCATTACTTTCTGAATGAGCCTTGCATGGGGAAGTTTATCAAATGCCTTACTGAAATCCATATACACTACATCCACTGCTTTTCCTTTATCAATGTGTTTTGTTACATCCTTAAAGAATTCAATCAGGCTCCTAAGGCATGGCCTGTACTTGACAAAGCCATGCTGACTATCCCTAATCAGATTATGTCTCTCCAAATGCTCATAAATCCTCCTCTCAGGATCTTCTCCAATGACTTGTCTACCACTGAACTCAGACTCACTGCTCTATAATTTCTTGGGTTATCTCTACACCATTTCTGGAACAAGGGAGCAACATTTGCAACCCTCCAATCTCCTCCCTCACTTCTCACAGTAGTCTAGGGTATCTCTCTTTCCGGTTCCAGCAACTTATTTAACTTAATACCTTTCAACAGTTCCAGAACATCCTCTTTCTTAATGTCTATATGCTCAAGTGTTTCAGTCTGCTGTAAGTCATCCCCACAATTGTCAAGGTCTTTTTCCCTGGTGAATACTGAAGCGAAGTATTCGTTAAGTACCTCTGCTACCTCCTCCAACTCCATACATATGTTTCCACTCTCACTCCTGATTGGTCCTCTTCTCACACAGCTCATCCTCTTGTTCTTCACATACTTGTAGAATGCCTTGGGGTTTTCCTTAATCCTGCTTGCCAAAACCTTCTCATGGCCTCTTCTGGCTCTCCTACCTTCATTTGTAAGCTCCTTCCTGGCACCCTTGTAATTTTCTAGGGCTCTGACAGTACCTAGTTCCTTGAACCTTTCATAACCTTTCCTTTTCTTCTTAACTGGATTTTCTACACCCTTTGTACTCCATGGTTCTTTAACTCTACCATCCTTTCCCCGCCTCAATGGAACATGCCTATGCAGAACTCCATGGGAATGCTCCCTGAACATTTGCCACATTTTTGCCGTGCATTTCCCTGAGAACATCTGCTCTCAATTTATGCTCCCAAGTTCCTGCCTAATAGCATCCTATTTCCTCCTACCCCAATTAAATGTTTTCCCAAATTGTCTGCTCCTATCCCTCTCCATAGGAGATAGAGTTGTGATCACTACCTCCAAAATGCTCTCCCACTGAGAGATCTGATTCCTGACCAGGTTCATTTCCCAATATCAGATCAAGTACAGCCTCTCCTCTAGTTGGCTTATCTACATATTGCGTCAGGAAACCTTCCTCAACACACCTAACAAACTCCACCCCATCTAAACCCCTCACTCTAGGGAGATGCCAGTCAATATTAGGAAAGTTAAAATCTCCCATCACAACAACCCTATTATTATTGCACTGTTCCAGAATCTGCCTCCCTATCTGCTCCTCGATGTCTCTGTTACGATTGGGTGGTCTATAAAAGACACCCAGTAGAGATATTGCCCCCTTCCTGTTTCTGACTCAGTAGACCCATTCCTCTATGACATCCTTCTTTTCTACAGCTGTGACACTCCCCCTAATTAGCAATGCCACTCCCCCACCTCTTTTGCCTCCCTCCCTGTTCCTTTTGAAATATCTAAACCCCGGTACATACAGCAGCTATTCCTGCCACTGAGACATCCAACTCTCAGTAACGGCCACAACGTAGAGTCTGTGTTAACCTAACAACAATTCAAATTCATGGAGTGTAGAACACTGCAACATAGTACAGGCCCTTCAGCCCACGAAGCTGTGCTGACCTCTTAGCCTATTCTGAGATCAATCTAACCCTTCCCTCCCACATGACCCTCCATTTTTCTATCATCCAAGTGCCTATCTAAGAGTGTCTTAAATGTCCCCAATGTATCTTCCACTCATGGCAGTCCATGTACCCATAACACTTCATAAAAAAACCCACCTCTGACACCCCCACCCCCTTACACTTCCCTCCAATCAGCTTAAAATTATGCCGCCATTTCCGCCCTGGGAAAAAAGCCTCGGGCTGTCCACTCGATCTCTGCCTCTTCTCACCTTGCACACCTTAACCAAGTCACCTGTCCTCCAGCAGAAACTGTGTGTGCATCCTGCGAGTCTCTCCTCCAATCATCTCAGAAAATGTCAGACAGATACAGTTGACCGAGCAGGATTAACCAAGTCACGTGAATGGATCAAGTGTCAGTCAATTCACTGACTTCACACTCAAGTATTTCATCAAGGCAATTCCTGTAGAACGATGTGGTCCACATGGCAGATGATCTGTGACGTGGGCCAGTGAGGTTAGTGGGGATCCCGACCGTTTCCCTTTCTTCCCAAGAATAAAATCTCCCTTCTGCCTCCTCTGGCTTCTGGCCGTCCACTCACTCCTTTTCACTCCTGTTGAAGGTCTCAGCCCAAAACGTGTCGACTGTTTATTCCTCTCCCAAGTGCAAGGGTGGATAAATCCCTGGAGCTGGATGAGATCATTCCCAGAAAGTCATGGGAAGAAAGGGAGGAGATAGCTGGGGGTCCTCGTGGAGATTTTTTGCATCGTTGTGTAGGATAGTTAATGTTGTTCCTTTGTTTCAGTAACAACAAGCAGTCCCCTCAGATTCCTCGTAAGTATTTCACCCTTAACCTGTGACTTGGAGTTCAATTCTCACCCAGCCAGAGGAGAAACAGCCGGCAAGCATTTACCCTTTCTTTCCTCTGTTACGTGCCATGGCGTATGACGTGGGTGATCATGCTCTTCCTATGACCATGATTGTTCTTGGCATATTTTTCTGCAGAAATGGTTTGCCATTGCCTTCTTCTGGGCAGTGTCTTTACAAGACGGGTGATCCCAGCCTTTATCAATGCTCTTCAGAGATTGTCAGCCTGGCTTAGGTGGTCACATAACCCAGTGTATACCAGCTGTTCGGACGGCCATCCATCACCTGCTGCCATGGTTTCACGTGACCCTGATCGGGGGGGGGGGTTGAGAAGGTGCTACACCCTGCCCAAGGGTGACCCACTTACACCTCCTTTGTAAGAGCCATGTCTCCACCCCACCACCAATGATAAACACAAGAGATTCTGCAGGTGCTGGAAATCCAGAGCAACACATGCAAAACGCTGGAGGAACTCAGCGGGTCAGGCAGCATCTATGGAAATGAATAAACAGTCAACATTTTGGACCGAGACGCTTTTTCCGGACTGACGAAGAAGGGGGAAGATGCCAGAATGAAAAGGTGGGGGCAAAGGGAAGGAGAGCAAGCTAGAAGGCGAAGGGGAAAGCCAGGTGGGTGGGAAGGGTAAAGGGCTGGAGATGAAGGAATCTAATCGGAAAGGAGAGTGGACAGTAGGAGAAAGGGAAGGAGGAGGGGACCCAGGGGAAGTGATCAGTGGGTGAAAAGAAGTAAGAGGCCAGAATGGGGAATGGAAGAAGAAAGGTGGGGAGGGGGGTACTTTTTAGATACTGCCTAATTTGCTGACTTCCTCCAGCAATAGTTATTTCTTATTGTAACTTACAGTATATTTTACACCTGGCACTGTACTGCTGCCACAAAATAATTAATTTCACGGCACAGATGTCACCAAGCCCAGTGAGATCAGAGTCAGGCTCATTATTACTGACATACAGTATGGCAGAACATATGTTGTGAAATGACATTAATGCCCCCATGTTTAGTCAATATCTGGAGTTTCACAGGGGAGTTTAAAGGACGAGACCACAGTACAGGTCTCCTCCTCCGTCCCTTTCTCCTACTGTCCACTCTCCTCTCCTTTCAGATTCCTTCCTCTCCAACCCTTTACCTTCCCCACCCACCTGGCTTCACCTATCGCCCTCAGGGTATCCTCCTTCCCCCTCCCTCTACCTTCCTATTATGTCATCTATCCTCTTCCTTTCCAGTCCTGAAGAAGGGTCTCGACAGAAGCAAGGTCTAGGAAGGATATTTCAAGTTTTAGCTTTATTTATCACACTCGTACAGAGAAATGTGTCCTTTCATGGAATCGCAGAGCATTTCAGCACGGGAACAGATTTTGGCCCATCTCCCTCCTGGGTATGCACCCCAACCACAGCCTCCCCTACCCTTCCCATCCATGTTCTTATCCAAATTTCTCTTCAATTACTGTTGAACCCCCATCCACCACCTCCGCTGACCGATTGTTCCACACTCACACCATCCTCTGCGTGAAGAAGATCCCCCTCAGGTTCCCCTTAAAAGTCTTGCCTTTCATCCTTAACCGAAGACAGCTGTGCTGTATGAGGTCATATATCAGACTATATAATGAGTCAAACTGAAGCCAGGGAAGTGATGAGTGATGACCCCCCCGCCCCACCCCAAGTTAGATGGTTTGAGGTGACTTACTTTTTATTCTTCATTGGTACGGCAGGGGGGGCACTGCACAGGATCGAAATAAGCTGCTGAAAGTCGTGAACTCAGTCAGCTCCATCATGGGCACCAGCCTCCCCAGCATCCAGGGTATCTTCAGGAAGCAATGCCTCAAAAAGGCGGCATCTATCATCGAGCATATGCCCTCTTCTCATTTTTACCGTCAGGGAGGAGGTACAGAAGCCCAAAGGCACACACTCAGCGATTCAGGAACAGCTTCTTCCCCTCTGCCATCTGATTTCTGAATGGACATTGAACCCATGAACACACCTCACTACCTTTTCTTTCTCTTTTTGCTCTACTTATTTAATTTAACTTTTTTAATACAAGAAGTAAGAAGTTACTTACTGTAATTTACAGTTATTTTTATTAGTTCATAGTTCTTACTTCAGGTTTGATTGTCATTCATCTTGGAGTGAAGCCTTGTTGTCGCCTCTGTCGCTGGGTTTCGGTTTGTAGGAGGTATTAGCACTCAAGCCCTGCTGCAGCCGTCAAACAGCCTTCACTGATCCAAGTTTCGAAAGTACCCTGCTGTTGCAAAATTGTATCAGACTACTTCAAAGCTGCAACTCGAGAGTATTGAGACTGAATGAATGTAACAACTGCATTGTTTTGCTAGCATGGACAGGATGGGCCGAGTGCCCTCCTTTCTCAGTGGACACACCCCTTTCCATGAATAGTCCTGAATGAACAAAGACAAATGTGAGCACCACCTCACTACAATTTTCACTCTTTTTGCTCTACTTACTTAATTTAACCTTTTATATATACACGTACTTTCTGTAATTCAATTTTTATTATATATTGCACTGCACTGTTGACACAAAACAACAAATTTCATCACAAAGAGGCAGAAGAGTGGACAACCGGAGACTTTTCCCCAGGGCAGAAATGGCTAGCACAAGAGGGCATAGTTTTAGGATGCTTGGAAGTAGGCACGGAGGAGATGTCAGGGGCTACAACTTAAAGGTCTTTGAGGAAAGTATGGGGGGGGGATGTCAGAGGTAAGTTTTTTACACTGAGTATGCAGATGTGTAGAATGTCCTGCCAGGACAGTGGTAGACACAGATATATCAGGAACATTAGATAGGCACATGGATGATAGAGAAACAGAGGGCTATGTAGGAGGAAAACATCCGAATCAGGTTTATTATCACTGTCATGTGATGTGAAATTTAACTTAGCAGCAGCAGTTCAATGCAATACATAATCCAGCAGAGAGAAAAAAATAATAAATAAATCAGTTACTGTATATGTATATTGAATGGATTAAAAAACATGCAAAAAAGCAGAAATAATATATTTTTTAAAAAGTGAGGTAGTGTCCAAGGGTTCAATGTCCATTCAGGAATCAGATGGCAGAGGGGAAGAAGCTGTTCCTGAATCGCTGAGTGTGTGCCTTCAGGCTTCTGTACCTCCTATCTGATGGTAACAGGAGAAAATGGCATGCCCTGGGTGCTGGAGGTCCTTAATAATGGACGCTGCCTTTCTGAGACATCGCTCCCTGAAGATGTCCTGGGTACTTTGCAGGCTAGTACCCAAGATGGGGCTGACTAGATTTCCAACCTTCTGCAGCTTCTTTCGGTCCTGTGCAGTAGCCCCTCCATACCAGACAGTGATGCAGCCTGTCAGAATGCTCTCCACAGTACAACGATAGAAATTTGTGAGTGTATTTGTTTACATGCCAAATCTCTTCAAATTAGATTGACCTTAGTGTGGGGCCCAGAGGGGCCTGCACTGTGGTGTAATATTTTATATTCAGTGTTCGAAGATGTAAATAGCCAGATTCATGTGGCGTAATACCTGCTGCATAGCATCTTAGAAGCTTACGTAGAAAATAGAACATAGAATAGTACAGCATAGTACAGGCCCTTCAGCCCACTAGAATTACTGGAAACTCACTGAACAACTACATGCATATGTGATTATATTAAAATTATAAGCAAGCATAGAAAAATTTAACTACAAGAAAAAAAAATATATAATAAATAAATGAAATATATAGTACAAAAGGAGCAAAAATAGTGAGGTAGTGTTCATGGGTTCATTGTCCATTCAGAAATCTGGCGGCAGAGGGGAAGAAGCTGTTCCTGAAATGTTGAGTGTGTGTCTTCAGGCTCCTGTACCTCCTCCCTGATGGTAGCAATGAGAAGAGGGTGTGTCCTGGGTGATGGTGGACACTGCCTTTTTGATGCATCACCTTTTGAAAATGTCCTGGATGCTGGGGAGGGTAGTGCCCATGATGGAGATGGCCGAGATTGAACTTTCAGCGGCTTATTTCAGTCCTGTGCAGTGCCCCCTCACCCCCAGCCCCATACCAGACAGTGATATAATCAGTCAGAATGCTCGCCACGGTACAGCTGTAGAAATTTGTGAGAGTCTTTGGCAAATTACTGAATCACCACAAATTCCTAATTACATGCCTTCTTCCTAATTATTGCCCCTTTCAGGGAGAAATTATCCTGTAGTTCCACCCTCTCCTTTGAACTTGTGGGATGAATTTAATAGAGGGGTGTCAGGGATCAGGGTGACGGGGTTTTCAGGGTAGCTGAAAACCTTTATTTAGTTCACTTGCTAGAGAGGTTGATCTTAGAAGAGTAAACTATCAAGGTAGTTGGGAAAGAAGTAATTTCCTTTCACGCAGAATGTTGTAATCGTCTGTAGTTTGCTACTGGAACAGACGCAGCGTGAAGGAACCACCCCTTCCCGAAAGATCCTTTGATAACTTGAACAGAAATGGCTGTTATACTTGTTTTACAAATACTCCAGAACTCGAGTCCACTCACTCAGAAGCCCAGCTCGACCGATGAAAAAGATCTTGAAAGTCAATTTATTATCAAAGTGCATACAGTATGTGTCACCGTATGCTACTTGAGATTCATTTTCTTGCAGGCATTTACAGGAAAATAATCAGAATTTATGAAAAACTAAACATATGCAACAACTGACAAAGGTCCTAGGGTGAAGCTTGCAGCTCATATGCTGGGTTTATTAGTCAGACTAGAACCCACTGAACTAAAGTGGAAGTGGTAACAGTCTGGTTATTGTGCTCCTTAATTCAGGACTTAACTCTACCTTTTCACTGTTACTGCCTGAGCTGCCCTTTCCAGCAACTTTTTTTTGTCTTTCTGATGTCCTGTGTTTAGCCCTTGGCTTCTGCAGTAACATCTGATGTTTGGGATCTGGTTTTAGTTGAATTTTTCCATAGTTTCCCTCCGCCGTTTCTTTTCCACTCCTCTCTCCAGAGTGCTGGAAGGCTTCCCCGTGGCGCCAGGTTTCACAATGGATGTTTCTGGTGCCTAGCAACAGAATGCAGCGAGCTCACTGTGAGGCCTTTGAAAGTTGGCCAAGGGGTCATGGAAGTGGGAGTGGCTGTCAGAACAGGCCCTGGGAGAGGGGGGCTGGCAGCCCTACCAAGCAGTACTCGAACCTCTGCACGCTCTGTCAGAATCAGGGACAGCTCGGGGGCTGGCTATCCCACTCCCAGACCTGGGACTGCAGTGTTAATCAGCAGAGAAGCTTTCTCCTTGGACCCAGCTCATCTTTGTAGCTGGGTCTGGGGTACGAACTGGCTGACGGGATGAGTCACTGCGAATGCTCCACTAATGCTGATAACGTCAGTAATGTGAACTGCAGCATGGAAACCTGGCCCTTTGGCCCATCTAGCCCAAACTAGACTATTGTTGTTAACAAGTCCCATCGCCTGCTCCCGGACCAAAGCCCTCCAAACCCCTCCCATCCAAATTCCTCTTAAATGTTGAAATTGAACCCAAATCCACCATGTCTTCTGGCAGTTTGTGCCACTCTCATCACCCTCTGAGTGAAGACATTACCCCTCAGGTTCCCCTTTACAGACATCCCACCCAGCAAAAACTCATTTCAGGGAGGAAGCACCATCAATTTGCGGGAGACTCCCGAAACTTCCGGGAGAGGTGGGATGTCTGCCTTTATGTTGTGCATTTAATATTTCAATAATATTTTGAATAATCTTGTGTGTGTGTGTGTTTGCTTTTGCCTTATCTATACCCTTCACAGTTCCTCAGTGCCCACTCAGCCAGTTGTCGTTCCAGAGAAACAGCGTTCAAACTTATTTCCTCACTTAAAAGAAGTCCCAGGGTACGTCACTGGAGAGATAGAAACACAGAAAACCTACAGCACAATACAGGCCCTTCAGCCCACAAAGTTGTGCCGAACATGTCCCTACCTTAGAAATTACTAGGCTTACCAAGAGCCCCACACACCTCACCTGGAAGGACTGAGTCGGCTGGGGTGATATACTGCGTCCGATGCTCCCGATGCAGCCTTCTATATATTGGCGAGACCCGATGCAGGCTGGGAGACCGCTTTGCTGAACACCTACGCTCTGTCCGCCAGAGAAAGCAGGATCTCCCAGCGGCCACACATTTTAATTCCACGTCCCATTCCCATTCTGACATGTCTATCCACGGCCTCCTCTACTGTAAAGATGAAGCCACACTCAGGTTGGAGGAACAACACCTTATATTCCGTCTGGGTAGCCTCCAACCTGATGGCATGAACATTGACTTCTCTAACTTCGTTTAATGCCCCTCCTCCCCTTCTTACCCCATCCCTTATTTATATATTTATTAATTTATTATTTTTTTCCTTTTTTTTCTCTCTCTCTGTCTTTTCTCTCTCTGTCCCTCTCACAATAACTCCTTGCCTGTTCTCCATCTTCCTCTGGTGCTCCCCTCCCCATCTCTTTCTCCCCAGGCTTCCCATCCCATGATCCTCTCCCATTTCCAGCCTTGTATCCCTTTTGCCAATCAACTTCCCAGATCTTGGCTCTATCCCTCCCGCTCCTGTCATCTCCTATCATTTCTGATCTCCCCCTCCCCCTCCCACTTTCAAATCTCTTACTATCTCTTCTTTCAGTTAGACCTGACGAAGGGTCTCGGCCCGAAACGTCGACTGTACCTCTTCCTATAGATGCTGTCTGGCCTGCTGTGTTCACCAGCATTTTGTGTGTGTTGCTTGTATTTCCAGTATCTGCAGATTTCCTCATGCTTACCCATAGCCCTCTATTTTACTAAGCTCCATGTACCTATGCAAAAGTCTCTTAAAAGACCCTATTGTATCCGCCTCCACCACTGTTGCCGGCAGCCCATTCCACGCACTCACCACTCTCTGAGTAAAAAATTTACCCCTGACATCTCCTCTGTACCTACTCTCCAGCACCTTAAATCTGTGTCCTCTTGTAGCAACCATTTCAGCCCTGGGAAAAAGCCTCTGACTATCCACACGATCAATGCCTCTCATCATCTTATACACCTCTATCAGGTCACCTCTCATCCTCCGTCGCTCCAAGGAGAAAAGGCCAAGTTCACTCAACCTATTCTCATAAGGCATGCTCCCCAATCCATGCAACATCCTTGTAAATCTCCTCTGCACCCTTTCTATAGTTTCCACGTCCTTCCTGCAGTGAGGTGACCAGAATTGAGCACAGTACTCCAAGTGGGGTCTGACCAGGGTCCTATATAGCTGCAACATTACCTTTCTGCTCCTAAATTCAATTCCACGATTGATGAAGGCCAATACACCGTACGCTTTCTTAACCACAGAGTCAACCTGCACAGCTATTTTGAGTGTCCTATGGACTCGGACCCCAAGATCCCTCTGATCCTCCACACTGCCAAGAGTCTTACCATTAATACTATATTCTGCCATCATATTTCACCTACCAAAATGTACCACTTCACACTTATCTGGGTTGAACTCCATCTGCCACTTCTCAGCCCAGTTTTGCAATGTCCCGCTGTGACCTCTGACAGCCCTCCACACTATCCACAACTCCAACCTTTGTATCATCAGAAAACTTACTAACCCATCCCTCCACTTCCTCATCCAGGTCATTTATAAAAATCATGAAGAGTAAAGGTCCTAGAACAGATTCCTGAGGCACTGCACTGGTGACCGACCTCCATGCAGAATATGACCCATCTACAACCACTCTTTGCCTTCCGTGGGCAAGCCAGTTCTCCTAATCCATATTTATCTCTACAATAATAATGCAGAAAGCAAACTATTTCTCTCTTCAATAAAACGCAAATTAATGCATTATCTATGGATGCGAAAATGAAACAGCACTGCACATTCTATAGAAGATAGAACATTATAGCACAGTGGAAACCCTTCGACCCACAATGTTAACCTACTCTAAGATCAATCCAACCCTTCCCTCCCTCATAACCCTCCATTTCTCTATCCGTGTCTAAGAGTCTCTTAAATGCGCATTCCACACACTCACCACTCCCTGTGTGAAAAGACCTACGTCTGACAACTCCCTAAACCGTCCTCCAATCATCTTAAGTGATGCCCCCTCATATTAGGCATTTCCACCCTGGGAAAAAGTATCTGACTATCCACTCCATCCTATCATCTTGTACACCTCTATCAAGTCAGCTCTCAACCTCCTCCTCTCCAAAGAGGAAAGCCCTAGCTCACTCAACCGACTCTCACAAGATTTACTCTCTAATCCAGGCAGCATCCTGGTGAAAATCTGCCTGGAGCTGGCTTTGGGTGAGTCAGGTCTTGCCGTCACCGAGCCAGCCAGTGATGTGGTGACGTCAGCACTGGACTTTGATGCGAGTGGTTCTGGGTTCAAACCCGGCCATGTTTTCCATCTGCACTGGTTTGAGTGTCGAGCTACCAACTCAGCCTCATACGAAAACAGACAAATGCTGAAGCAATGGCAAAGTAAATTCTTACGCTTTGCCGCCCTGATGCGGCACAAGGGAGCAGCAGCAACTTTTCTTCCCCACAACAGTATGCAGCGTCTTATGGTTACATTGAAGCCATTGGTCAGACCGAACTTGGAGCATCGTGAGCAGCTTTGGACCCTTACCTCAGAAAGTATGGTCTGACATTGGAGAGGATCCCGGAGAGATTTACAAGATTGATTTTGGGAATAGAAGTGTTAATGTATGAGGAGCATTTAATGTCTTTTGGATCTGTACTCGCTGGTGTTTAGAAGAATGGTGGGGGATCTCATTGAAACCTATCGAATATTAAAAGGGCTAGATGGAGTGAATGTGGAGAGCAACACACACAAAATGCTGGAGGAACTCAGCAGGTCAGGCAGCAGCGATAGAAGTTAAAAAGCAGTCAATGTTCAGAACCAGACCCTTCTCCAGGACTGAGAAGAAGGTCTCGGCCCAAAATGTTGGCTATCCATTCATTTCCATAGATGCTGCCTGACCTGCAGAGTTCCTCCAGCATTTTGTGTGTGTCGCTTTGGATTTCCAGCATCTGCAGAGTTCCTCATTTTTGGAAATGAAAGGGATGTTTCCCATCATGGGGGAGTCTAGGATGAGAGGGCACAGCTTCAGGGCATAACAGGGGTTCCCAGCCTGGGGTTCACAGACCCCTTGCTTAATGGTATTGATCCATGGCAAGGTTGGGAACCCCTGGAGAAGAAAGATGTCCCTTTAAAACAGAGACGAGGAGGAATTTCTTTAGCCAGAGGGTGGTGAATCTGTGGAATTTATTGCCACAGGTGGATGTGGAGGCCAAGTCATTGGGTATATTTAAAGTGGAGGTTGCTAGATTCTTGATTAGTCATGGTGTCAAAGGTTACTTGCCATAGACAGGAGAATGGGGTGGAGAAGGTTAATAGATCGGGCACGATAGTGTGGCGGAATGGACTCAATGGGCCGAGTGGCCCGGTTCTGCTTGATCATGTTATGGCCGTACGGACTCCGGTTTAAATTCTGTCCACTTGTGGGCTGAGGAAAGTACCATCAACTTCGGCCATAGCTTCCTCTGCCAACTACGCTCTCTGTCCTGCCGAGTGCTTCCAGCACCTGCGTTTTCATTCCACAGACCATGTGCCCCTTTTTATTGTGTCAATGCTTTAATAACGGTATTGGGACTCGTTACGTACCCTGTGTGTGAACGGTCAATTATTCCAAGACATGACGTGCAGCTGATCCTGGCCACCGCTGTTTATGAGCTTGTAAAATCCACAGTCCCATGATCACTCAGTGGGTATAATCTCACCAAACTCGCAGAGAATGAGGAGAGGAAGCAGTTCCACGTTCCAAATACTCCTGAGCAGCGCTGTTGTTGCTGGGGTAACTGTAGTTCATTGCATCGCTCCTCTGCATTGTGTTCGTCTGAAACTTAATGCAAATCAGTCCCCCCTCGTCAGCTTCTTCCTTTTCAGTTCTTAAAGGCTGGTACTTCCCGTGGCTGACACAGAGACCACTGTGTTGCAGGGATATGTTCCTTTCTAGTCATGTTTTGTTTCCAGAGGAGGACCTATTCGGAATCCCAACTCTAACCGCGGGAAGAAAAGGACACGCCAAACACGCACGATCCTCTTTCCCCCCCTCGGGTTTCAGCTGGGATATGTTCATGTCACCTGCGACGCGAAGAAAAACCTGTGGGTTCCCATCACTGCGCTGGTTGCATACTAACGCCTGAAGTCTGCTTAAACACAGACAAAGGCCTAATTGTAAGAAAAGCGGGTTTTCAAAGTTGCAGAATCTGCAGTTAACTTTGATTAGCTGAACTGTGTTCTGACGGACTCCGTCCATTCTCTCTGGTGAATCGATAAGGTCCCTCAGCAAAAAAGAAGAAATGCCCACTGTTCTGGTCAATATTCATCCCTTAATCAAATAGAGATTAGAATTTGGAACATGGAACATGGAGCTTAGAACTTTAGAGGACAGTACAGGCCCTACTTGTCAATTATGAGAATGCTGTAAGTGGGAAACAGTTGTGGGCAAATTGGCTGCCGTGTTTGCCTGCATAATGTCACTGATTGCACTTCCAAAGTCCTTCTTATTGGCTGTTCAGTGCTCTGCAACGCCCTCAGGTTCCGGTATAAATACACGATTGTTCTTTCCCCCTCGTGACACGGCTGAAATGTTGCTGAACGCCAGGCTTGCCGTGGGGCATCGTGGTACTTACTAGGATGTAATGACAGGCGAGCCGGAGATCTCTGCACGAAGACCACTTGCATCTTATTCTTCAATCACCTCAAGGCGATTGGCCCTGGAGAAGATGAAGCCACTGCTTTGCTTTGGCTGGCACATAAGACTGAGGCAGCCAAGATACTGTGCAGTTCCTTAACAGATGGAAATATTTGGTTGGGTACCCGTGGACTGACGCCAAATTCAACATCACCTTGGCACTGGGTCAGCTGCTTGGAATTACGAGACAATTCTGCACAAACGCCCCTGCTCCACCCAGTGAAGCAGCAGACTGGTAAGAACGGGGCAGAGTGCAGAAGGCTGGAGAATGGAACAGCGGAGGGCTGGGAGCCTTGAGCCATTGTAAAGGCTTCTGTTTTTTATCTCCCGTGCCTTACAAGAAGCGGCCATGTCGGTGTGGCTTACAGCTGTCACGTTCACCTTGCTGCTGTGCGGCGGTGCGCACGGACAATGGGGCTGGTGGCATAAGCTGTGGGGCTCGGACCAAACAACGGAGGCTTCTACCCCGCCGATGCCAGGGACCACCCGGGCACCCGCCAGCCACCTGGCGGAGACCGCAGTGGGGCAGGGGAATCAGGCCGCCACCGCGTCGGAGCGAGCCGGCGGAACCGAGGCGGTGGCAGCCAGTGTCTGGCCAACACGGCCTCTCCCAGTGCGCTCCGATCGGCTGGCCCCTGCGCCGGCCAACACCTTGGACAGATCCAGGACTTCCAGCTGGCCCTCACCCAGGAACCTGTCAGGTAAACACAATAGATTCTGACCCAATCCATTTTGTCCTGTCCGCAACACGTAGCGTTTCCTGGTGGCCAGCCATTTTAATTCCAATTCCTGTTTTTACTCGGACATGTCAGTACATGGCCTCCTGTACTGCCACGATGGGGCCCTCTCAGGTTGGATGAGCAACACCTCATCTTCCATCTGGGTAGCCTCCAACCTGACAGCATGAACATCAATTTCTGCCCCTATGCCTTCCCCCTTTTTCTATTCTCCATTCTGGTTCCCCTCTCACACCTCTTCTCCTTACCTACCCTAATCTCTCCCTGGTGTCCCCGCCTCCTTCCCCTTTCTCCCATGGCCCATTCTCTTCTCCATCAGATTCCTTCTTTCCCAGCCGTTTACCACCTCCGCCTTTCACATAATTCTCCCCTCCACCACCCATCCACCTTCCTCCTCACCTGACCTTACCTGCCTCCTCCCCCACCTCCCCCAATCTTGTTCTGGCTTCTTCCCTCTTCCTTTCCAGTCCCAATGAAGGGTCTGGGGGCCTGAAATGCTGACTATTCATTTCCCTCCATTGATGCTGCCTTGCCTGCTGAGCTCCTCCCGGATTTTGTGTCCCATTTGAGGACGCTGCGACTCGGGGCTGTGGTGTCAAAACCCAGTTCCACGTACCGAGAGTCTGAGGGTCTGACTGTCCGGCAGGTCTCCGCGTGGCAATGGGAAACGTGAGCTTCTGCAGCTTCTGTGAACTGAGCAGAGAGTTCAGGTCGCCTTGCACACGCCAGGAGAGTGTACGCTCACTCTGGGGCAGGAATAAAATCTCTCTCTCCCTCATTAGTGAGAGAGGGGCTGGTTGAGATGTCGAGGTGATGGGATGGACAGTAGTTTTTGACGGTCTATAGATCACGGTCTTTGAAGGCTTGCTATTTCTTGGGGGTGGTGGGGGGAGGGGAGTATTGATGCTTGTGCATGGGAGGGGAGGGAGGCTATTGGGGTTCTCTACATTTTTATGTCATTCATCGGGTTTTTTTCTCTCTGTTTCATGGATGCCTGAGAAGAGTAAGAATTTTAGGTTGTATACTGTGTACATTTTCTGATATTAAATTGAGCCATTGAATGAAATTTTGACACAAACAGCAGAGATGTTGGTTGCAGTGGGTCCCTCTGTGTATATATACAATGCTGGGGCAACTCAGTAGGTCAGCCAGCATCTATGGAGCCCGGATGAAGGGTCTCAGCTCGAAACGTCGACTGTTTACTCATCCTCACAGATGCTGTCTGACCTGTTTAGTTCCTCCAGCACATCATGTTGTCCCCGACACTAGAGAGATGGGGGGGGGGGGCAATGGATCTAAGGGGAATTTGTTATATACAGTACTGTGTACTTGATACTGTGCAAAAGTCTTAGGCATAGATATATAGATATAGCTATGCAGTAATTTTACGCATTGCACTGCACTGCTGCCGCAGGGGAAAACAGAAGCGAGTGATGATAAACCTGATTCTGATATGGCTATCTTTCATTAGGAGTTTGAAGGGATTTGGTTTGTCACCTAATACCCTCAAAAATGCCCATAAACGTACTGTGGAGAGAATTCTGACAAGCTGCATCACCAACTGGTATGGTGGGAGTGGGGGGGGGGATGCTAATGCACAGGACCGAAAGAAGCTACAGTAAGTTGTAAGATTAGTCAGCTCCATCATGTGTACTAGCTGCCATAGTATCCAAGACATCTTCAGGGAGGGGTGTCTCAGAAAGGCAGCATCCATTATTAAGGACCCCCATCACCCAGGACATGGCCTCTTCTTATTGTTACCATCAGGTAGGAGATACAGAAGCCTGAAGGCACACACTCAGCGATTCAGAAACAGCTTCTTCCCCTCTGCCATATGTTTCCTAAATGGACATTGAGCTCATGAACACTACCTCACTTTTTAAAAAAATACATATTACTTCTGTTTTAGCATTATTTTTAATCTATTCAGCATACATATATATACACACTGCAAGTGAATTATTTATTTATATTTTTCTTTCTATGTTTTTTCCAATGTTTTATTTATTAATATTATATAAATTGCATGAATACAAATACAAAATTCATAAGGATACAAGTAAGTAATACAAATTACATTACATTTAAATCACAGTAGTAGGATCACAGTATCCCATATTCTAAATCAATCATGTAGAAAACAAGATTCAGTTATGAAATAAAATAAAATGAAATAAAATAAAATAAAATAATTATATTTTATTTAAAAACGATCTACCCCCACTACCAAAATGAGCTGGTTGGTAAAAAAAAGAGAAGAAAAAGAGATACCTTATCATATAATATTATAATAATAATGGCTCAGATCCAAACTTTAATAACAGTTCAAAGATTATGAAAATAACTCAGAAAGGGCCCCCATAACATTAGAAAATCATGTTTAGAATCGGAAATCGAACAACGAATCTTCTCTAGATCAAGGCACAACATAACATCAGATAGCCGTTGAACATGAGTGGGCGGGGCGGCCTCCTTCCATTTGAGCAAGATCGTCCTCCTGGCCATAAGAGACATAAAGGCCAATACCCGCAAATTAGATGGCTTCAGTATTGTAGCACTATCCTCAATAATACCAAACATGGCAGTCAAGGGATTGGGCTTAAAACTAACATTGAAAAGTACAGAAAAAGTTTGAAATACATCTTTCCAAAATTTTTCAAGGCTCGGACATGTCCAAAACTTATGAATTAGTGTGGCCACTCCATTAGTACATCTATCACAGTAAAGGGAAATATCTTCGTAGAAGCGAGAGAGCTTGTCTTTAGACATATGAACTCTATGTACCACTTCGAATTGTAATAAAGAATGACGAGCACATAATGATGAAGAATTAATGAGCGTATGTTTTTCATTATAATTTATATTATTTTTATGTATTGCTCTGTACTGCTGTGGCAAAACAACAGATTTCATGACCTATGATAATAAACCTGATTCTGATGGTGAAAAGTTGCCTCTGATTTATCTTCACATGGAGGCTACCTGACAGTGGAGTGTTCCCAGCATTTTCCGGTTTTGTTCTAAATTTTCAGCATTTGCCAACAATCTTTTCCCTCTGTCTTTAGTTTCAAAGTTTAAATCTGTACCCTTACTAACCAGCTTCCCTCTGTTTACCCTCTTCAAGCCCACTAACCCGACCAGCAACTTTTCAACCTGTTTACTAATCTGGGAACATGAAACTGAAAGAATGCTGACAAAGTTGGCAAAGCCATTGGATTGTCTCATTTTTGCTGTTTTTAGACTCTGAAGTTAAATGAAACGTCTGAACGGACAGAAATAGCTTTTAGCTGACTGAAATTTCTCAGTGATGAAGTGCGGCTTTTTTTGTTACTAATAATTGATTTCACCAATTTTTGTGAAGCTATGACTGATTTTATGGAGTGACATCTGTTCCTTTGGGCTTTATAGTTTTATTTATAGAACTGACAGTGTTGTTCCTTCAGATAAGATCAAGGATCAACTTTATTCACAAAATACTGTACATTTACATGCCTTGACAATTTGCTGTGATGAGTTGGTCAGAGCGAGACACATGTCACTATATCAGAATTAGAATCTGGTTTAATATCATGAAAGCCTGTAGTTCAGGGTCCTGTAATTGACGAGTCTGGAGTTCGAGGCCTAGAGTTCAGGGTCCTGTAATTGACGCGTCTGGAGTTCGAGGCCTAGAATTAAGGGTTCTGTAATTGGCGAGTCTGGAGTTCAAGGCCTAGAGTTCAGGGACCTGTCTTTGGTGAGTCCAGAGTTCGAGACCTGGAGTCCAGGGACCTGGACACTAGACACTAGAATACTACAGCACAGTACAGGCCCTTCGGCCCTCGATGTTGTGCCGACCCATATATTCCTTAAAAAAAAGTACTAAACCCACACTACCCCGTAACCCTCTAATTTTCTTTCATCCATGCGCCTGTCCAAGAGGTTCTTAAATAGCCCTAATGTTTTAGCCTCCACCACCATACCTGGCAAGTCATTCCAGGCACCCACGACCTTCTGTGCAAATAACTTACCCGTGATGTTTCCCCTAAACTTCCCTCCCTTAACTTTGTGCATATGCCCTCTGGTGTTTGCTATTCGTACCCTGGGAAACAGGTACTGGCTATCCACCCTATCTATGCCTCTCATAAACTTGTAGGCTTCTATCAAGTCCCTTCTCATCCTTCTACACTCCAAAGAGAAAAGTCCCAGCTCTGCTAACCTTGCCTCATAAGACTTGTTTCCAATCCAGGCATCATCCTGGTAAATCTCCTCTGCACCCTCTCCATAGCTTCCACATCCTTCCTATAATGAGGTGACCAGAACTGAACACAATATTCCAAGTGTGGTCTCACCAGAGATTTGTAGAGTTGCAACATGACCTCTCTACTCTTGAACTCTATCCCCCTATTAATGAAGCCTAGCATCCCAGAGGCCTTCTAAACTATCCTATCAACCTGTGCAGCGACCTTGAGGGATGTGTGGATTTGAACCCCAAGGTCCCTCTGTTCATCCACACTCTTAAGTAACCAACCATTAACCCTGTACTCAACCTTCTGGTTTGTCCTTCCAAAATGCATGACCTCACACTTACCCGGATTGAACTCCATCTGCCACTTTTCTGCCCAACTCTGATTCCTGTCTATATCCTCTTGTAACCTTCAACAACCTTTAATGACTAACTAACCTACAAACCGGTACGTCTTCAGACGGTGGGAGGAAACCAGGGCACTCGGAGGAACCCCAGGCATTCACGGGGAGAACGTACAGACCCCTTACACAGGACATTCGCATTGAACTCTGAACTCCGACCCCTCGGGCTGTAATAGCGTCGTGGCAACCGCTACGGCACCGTGGTGTTCTAACACCTCACTGGAGATGGTTGGAAGCTCCTTCTATTTGGTGGGAATTTCTCCTAAGGTTAACAGGAGCTGGTAGTCAGATAAGCATAACTATGTGGAAAACAAGCAATCGGTATATTCAAGTCCTTCGAGGGTGAAGCCTTCCCCGCCTCTAAGCACATCTACAGAAAGTGTTGTCACAGGAAAGCAGCATCCATCATTAGGCCATGCTCTTTTCTCGTTGCTGCCATCAGGAAGGAGGTACAGGGGCCACGGGATTCACAACACCAGGTTCAGGAGCAGTTACTACCCCTCAGCCATCGGGCTCATGAACCCATCTATCTATTTATTAACTTATTATAGTCTCTTCTTCTTGCACTTGCACAGTCTGTTGTCTTGTGCATTCTGGTTGAACACCCAAGTTGGGTGGTCTTTCGTTGATTCCGTTGTAGTTATTATTCTACAGACTTACTGAGTACTCTCACAAGGCGGGAGGAGAAGATGGCAGTGCGCTACGCGTGCGCAGCTGTCCGGTGAAAAATAATATCGTATCTGTTAAATAGGGGCCGTGGACAATTCTGATTTGATGGAGAATGGGCGTGAAAGCACAGAGGAACATCCGGAGAAATTTCTGAAACGCCCATCCACCACTGTCGTTACTGTGTGGTCGGGAATCTTCCAGAGGGTAGGCCTCAAAATCCCTGGCCTTGCCTGCTTTTGGTGACCGAGAAAGAGATCGAATCGCTCGGACAGAGATGCCGCTCAGTACTCGATAGCGGAGAGCTGATCGAAGCTCGAAGTTTTCGGATGAGTCAGAGTCGGATTGTGGTCGGCATGGCAGGGAGAGTTTTTCTTCCTTCTCCCGTCTGCGTGAGATGTGGGACTTTTGAGAAACTTTGAACTTTACTGTGCTCACAGACTTTCTTCATCAAGTTATGGTATTGTTGCACTGTTGTAACTATATGTTATAATTATGTGGTTTTGTCAGTTTTTTCAGTCTTGGTCTGTCCTGTGTTTTGTGATATCACACCGGGGGAAATAGTGTACCATTTCTTAATGCATGCATTACTAAATGACAATAAAAGAGGACTGTGTGTCTTCATAATCTAAATGAATCTTCTATATGGAGACATAAATGTACTTTGATGATAACTTACTTTGAACTCTGCTTAACAATGAGAGAAACAACAATCCCTTTTCTTTATATTGCAGAGGAAAGATCCGACAATCGTATTGACCTGACTGGGTTGATCGGAGTCCCTCTACCTCCATCAGTTGCTTTCGTCACCGGGTATGATGGCTTTCCGGCATACATGTTTGGGTCAGAAGCAAACATTGGTCGACTGACAAAGACCATGATACCTCAGTACTTCCACCGAGACTTTTCCATCCTCGTGACCATTAAGCCGGCTAGTGACGACGGTGGGGTGCTGTTTGCAATCACTAATTCCTTCCAGAATATCATTTACCTGGGAGTTAGGCTCACCGCAGTCCTGGACAGCAGCCAGCAGATAGTGCTGTACTACACTGAATCAGGCTCACAGACCTCCCAGGAGGTTGCCTCATTTCAGGTCTCATCGATGACGGACAAGTGGGCTCGGTTTGCATTGTCCATTGAGGGGGACCTTGTCACGTTGTACCTGGACTGTGACGAGCACGAGCAGCACCACTTCGTAAGGTCACCTCAGCCGTTACATTTCGAGTCAAGTTCAGGAATTTTCATTGGGAATGCCGGAGCGACAGGGCTGACCAAGTTTATAGTAAGTGACATACACAATTTCGAGTTATAAGCTGATATTGGTGAATTGGTTTATTATAATGCCTTAAGATATAGGAGGAGAATTAGGCCATTTGTCCTATTGAGTCTTGATGGCTGATCCAAATTTCCTCTCAGCACCCATCTCCTGCCTTCTCACCATAACCTTTCACACCCTGACTAATCAAGAACCTATCAATCTCCACCTTAAGCACACCCAGCGACCAAGCCTTCACAACTGCCTGAGGCAACGAATTCCACAGATTCACCACCCTCTGGTTAAGAAATTCCTCCTCATCTCTGTTCGAAATACAAGTCCCTTTATTCTGAGGCTTTTCTCTCTGGTCCCTACCAAAGCAAACATCCCTTTGTGCCTCAGTTTTTTTGTATATTCTCTCCATTTACAAAATAGTCAACTCTTGCATTTGTCCTACCAAACTGCATGACAGTACACTTCCTGACACGGTATTCCATCTGCCATTTCATTGCCCGTTCTCCAAATCCTTCTGCAGCCTCTCTACTTCCTCAAATGACCTATGGCTGCACCTATCTTCATACTGTCTGCAAACTTTGCCACAAAGCCATCAATTCTATCATCCAAATCACTGACATATAATGTAAAAAGGATTGGTCCCTCTAGAAGACCACTAGTCACCAGCAGCCAACCAGAGAAGGTTCCCTTCATTCCCACTCTTTGCGTCCTGCCGACCAGACACTGCTTTATCCATGTTAGAATCTGTCTGTATATCCTTGATAGTGTCTCAGAGATGTACAGCACAGTTTTGCTCACCTATTGTAAGGCTTTCCTGTACGCTGCAGTAGTTTCCGTACAGTGAGGCAGCTTCTCGGGACGCTCTCTACGGCACCTGTAGAATGCCATCAACGTAGACATCCAGCTCCCTTCAGCCTCCGTGGAAAGCAGAGGCAGGGCTGAGCTTTTCCGACTCTGTAGGATGTGTTCTGGGACCACTGAGTATCCGATAAGCAGATTTCACAAGAAAAATATAAGCTAAGCACAATTTTCCAAGGAAAAATTGCAATTAGAACAAAAAATGTCAATTTTAGCGCAAAGCAATCCTTGAAACATTACAGCACTCTATTATTTCAGAGGAAGGAGACGGTGTGGGAGGGGTGTATGATTTCAGAGGAGGGAGACGGTGTGGGAGGGGTGTATGATTTCAGAGGAGGGAGACGGTGTGGGAGGGGTGTATGATTTCAGAGGACGGAGACGGTGTGGGAGGGGTGTATGATTTCAGAGGACGGAGACGGTGTGGGAGGGGTGTATGATTTCAGAGAAGGGAGACGGTGTGGGAGGGGTGTATGATTTCAGAGGACGGAGACGGTGTGGGAGGGGTGTATGATTTCAGAGGAAGGAGACGGTGTGGAAGTGGTGTATGATTTCAGAGGAGGGAGACGGTGTGGGAGGGGTGTATGATTTCAGAGGAGGGAGACGGTGTGGGAGTGGTGTATGATTTCAGAGGAGGGAGACGGTGTGGGAGGGGTGTATGATTTCAGAGGAGGGAGACGGTGTGGGAGGGGTGTATGATTTCAGAGGAGGGAGACGGTGTGGGAGGGGTGTATGATCTCAGAGGAGGGAGACGGTGTGGGAGGGGTGTATGATTTCAGAGGAGGGAGACGGTGTGGGAGGGGTGTATGACCTCAGAGGAGGGAGACGGTGTGGGAGTGGTGTATGATTTCAGAGGAAGGAGACGGTGTGGGAGGGGTGTATGATTTCAGAGGAGGGAGACGGTGTGGGAGGGGTGTATGATTTCAGAGGAGGGAGACGGTGTGGGAGGGGTGTATGATTTCAGAGGAGGGAGACGGTGTGGGAGGGGTGTATGATCTCAGAGGAAGGAGACGGTGTGGGAGGGGTGTGTGATTTCAGAGGAGGGAGACGGTGTGGGAGGGGTGTGTGATTTCAGAGGAGGGAGACGGTGTGGGAGGGGTGTATGATTTCAGAGGAGGGAGACGGTGTGGGAGGGGTGTATGATTTCAGAGGACGGAGACGGTGTGGGAGGGGTGTATGATTTCAGAGGAAGGAGACGGTGTGGGAGGGGTGTATGATTTCAGAGGAGGGAGACGGTGTGGGAGGGGTGTATGATTTCAGAGGAGGGAGACGGTGTGGGAGGGGTGTATGATTTCAGAGGAGGGAGACGGTGTGGGAGGGGTGTATGATTTCAGAGGAGGGAGACGGTGTGGGAGGGGTGTATGATCTCAGAGGAGGGAGACGGTGTGGGAGGGGTGTATGATTTCAGAGGAGGGAGACGGTGTGGGAGGGGTGTATGATCTCAGAGGAGGGAGACGGTGTGGGAGGGGTGTATGATTTCAGAGGAGGGAGACGGTGTGGGAGGGGTGTATGATCTCAGAGGAGGGAGACGGTGTGGGAGTGGTGTATGATTTCAGAGGAAGGAGACGGTGTGGGAGGGGTGTATGATTTCAGAGGAGGGAGACGGTGTGGGAGGGGTGTATGATTTCAGAGGAGGGAGACGGTGTGGGAGGGGTGTATGATTTCAGAGGAGGGAGACGGTGTGGGAGTGGTGTATGATCTCAGAGGAGGGAGACGGTGTGGGAGGGGTGTATGATTTCAGAGGAAGGAGACGGTGTGGGAGGGGTGTATGATTTCAGAGGAGGGAGACGGTGTGGGAGGGGTGTATGATTTCAGAGGAGGGAGACGGTGTGGGAGGGGTGTATGATCTCAGAGGAGGGAGACGGTGTGGGAGTGGTGTATGATTTCAGAGGAGGGAGACGGTGTGGGAGGGGTGTATGATTTCAGAGGAGGGAGACGGTGTGGGAGTGGTGTATGATTTCAGAGGAAGGAGACGGTGTGGAAGGGGTGTATGATTTCAGAGGAAGGAGACGGCGTGGGAGGGGTGTATGATTTCAGAGGAGGGAGACGGTGTGGGAGGGGTGTATGATCTCAGAGGAGGGAGACGGTGTGGAGGAGTGTATGATTTCAGAGGAGGGAGACAGCGTGGGAGGGGTGTTTGATTTCAGAGGAGGGAGACGGTGTGGGAGGGGTGTATGATTTCAGAGGAGGGAGACGGTGTGGGAGTGGTGTATGATTTCAGAGGAAGGAGACGGTGTGGGAGGGGTGTATGATCTCAGAGGAGGGAGACGGTGTGGAGGAGTGTATGATTTCAGAGGAGGGAGACGGCGTGGGAGGGGTGTATGATTTCAGAGGAGGGAGACGGTGTGGGAGGGGTGTATGATCTCAGAGGAGGGAGACGGTGTGGGAGGGGTGTATGATTTCAGAGGAGGGAGACGGCGTGGGAGGGGTGTATGATTTCAGAGGAGGGAGACGGTGTGGGAGGGGTGTATGATCTCAGAGGAGGGAGACGGTGTGGAGGAGTGTATGATTTCAGAGGAGGGAGACAGCGTGGGAGGGGTGTTTGATTTCAGAGGAGGGAGACGGTGTGGGAGGGGTGTTTGATTTTAGTGGAAGGAGATCGTATGAGTGGTTGGGTTACAGCTTTAAATCTTCCCTCTTAGACCTTAGTCTCAGAATGATAGTTTGAGTCTGAGGCCTCCGTTGGTCTGAGTTCACGATGAATATTGTGTCCTCGCTGATTAGATATGCAAGTCTGGGCAGTACGATATGGAGAGCAAGCTGTTGCCCATGTGCTAAGCTCCCCATCTCCATGTGTCTGATGAACCCAAAGGAACGGCAGAGACCGATACAGTTCGGTACCAGCAGTGTCACAGGAGTTGCCAGTCAATGTAGAACTCAACATAGGACTGTCTTAGGGACTCCAGATTTGGACTTTTCCCTCCGAGTTTTCTCCCGTAGTCTTCCTCATGAAAGGGCACAGCCACAAGACAGCCAAAGTTTGAGATCAGAGTTTCCCTTCTCCTGGATGAGCTGCCAACCACGGCTGCCTGAAGCCATTGGCCTTAAGTTGCCAGTAACCCACCTTTGCATCTTCTCCTGTCAGTGGAAATGGTTTCACCGGGCTTAGTAGCTAAGCCACACGTGAAGGTCAGGGGCTAGCCTTGGTTGTCAGAGGCTATTTGAGATGCAAGCCATTGGGAGCATTTAATAGTTAGTAGGAGCTTGAACCCTTTACCCCCTGTCTGTAACAACCTTCAGGAACCAGAATGATAGGGCACTGCAGTATATGAACAGGCTCTTCGCCCCATTCTGTCGGGAGCATCCCAAATCTCCCCCACTCTTGTGCTGCAGAACACTCTCCAGATGGACCAAGGTTCTTGGCACTTCCGCTAGTGTCCTCAGCTTTGAGTTGCTATTAATCCTCGTCTGAGAATGGAGCATCATGGTAGTGTGGCGGTCAGCATAACGCTTTACAATGCCAGTGACCCGGGTTCAATTCCCACCACTGTCTGCAGAGAGTTTGTATGTTCTCATGTAACCCCGTGGGTTTCCTCCGGGTGTTTGAGTTCGACCCGGTGAGCCCTGGGGGTGCTATACTGGCTCCAGAGGCATTGCCACACTGAAGAGCACAAGACGTTGGAGCAGAGTCAGGCCACTGAGGTCACTCCACCATTCCATCATGGCTGATTTATTATCCCTCTCACCCCTCTTCTCCTGACCGCTCCCCACAACTTTTGACATCCTTACTAATCAAGATCTTATCAATCTCTGCTTTAAAGATATTCCATGACTTAACTCCACAGCCATCTGTGGCAACGAATTCCACAAATTCACCACCCTCTGGCTAAACAAGTATCTCCATTTTAAAGCGTTGTCCTTTACTAAAGGAAACACCCTCCCTACCTCCACTGTCTCTAGGCCTTCTCAATGTTCATTAAGCATCTCTATCAAGTCACCTTTCACCCTTCTTTGTTCCTGAGAGAAAAGCCCTTGTTCGTTCAAACTACCTCATAAAACATGCTGTCTAATCCAGGCAGCATCCTGGTAAATCTCCTCTGCACCCTCTCTAAAGCTTCCACATCCTCCCAGCGATGAGATGACCAGAACTGAACACAATATTCCAAGTTTTATAGAGCTGTAACATTACCTCGTAGCCCTTAAGCTCAATGCCCTGACTAAAGAAGGCCGACACACCAAACGCCTTTATATTGGGAAGTTGATGTCCCTTTACTTCAAAGTTTAAAGTTTAAAGTAAATTTTTTATCAATGTACACATATGTCACCATATACGAGATTCATTTTCTTGCAGGCAAACACAGGAAGTCCAAGAAACACAATAGAATCAATGAAAGCCTGCCTCCTAGAGGACAGATATGCTTATGTTAGGCATTCCCTCATAAAGCCTTGCAAAACACGGCAAATGTACAACATCCACACAGAATCTTGGTAACGGTAAAACACTTTTCCCCCACCAGTACAGACGTTGACCTTAAAATGGCCTTTATCTGCTAACCAGGGCTCTGTCCTACTGTTTACAGAAAGTTAGTAAGCAATCTTATGCCAGATTTTAAATGAGCTGAGCCCACAGGATTGGCAGTCACTTTCGTGCTCCTTGCTCTGGCAGGCAGCCGGCCCTGGCACACAGTTTGCTGGGATCGTACTAGTGGGTCCGTTCTCAAGAAGTCCTTCCCGATCTTTCCAGCTTAGCTAATGTTTCAAGAATGCAGAATCGTAGAAAAGTGATGACACAGAAGAAAGTCGCTTGGCCTATCTTCTCTGTGCTGGTCAAAGAAAGGAGCTCAACAATTCCTGCCTTTAGTACCCGGTCCAAAGTCCCACAGGAATCTGCCCTTCAGGAACACGCTGCATCAGCTTTGAAGTGTGATGGAGTTCAATGCCTCTATCAGCCTTTGGACAGTGAGAACTGAACTCTTTCCATCCTTCAGTTCAAAAACCGATCCTCCTCTCCCCTCTAATCCCATAATTATTTTAAAAAAGCAGTTTTGACCACACTGTTAAAGGAAATAGCTCCTTCCTAACTTATCTATCCACCCAGTCCTGAAGAAGGGTCTTGACCTGAAACTCGACTGTCTATTCATTTCCATAGAAGCTGCTGAGTTCCTCCAGCATTTTGTGTGTGTTGCTTTGGATTTCCAGCGTCTGCAGAATCTCTCGTGTTTATGCATTTCAGTTTAGTCTTCCCTCAGCCCCCTATATTCAAAAGAGATCAACCCTAACCTATCCGATCTTTCCCCTGTCATAATTTTCCCCAGTCCTGGCAACAATGCTTGTAAATCTCCTTTGCAGGCGTTCCCACCCTGGTATTCACGGACCCCTTGGTTAACGGTATGGGTCCGAGGCATTAAAAAAAGGTTGGGAATCGCTACCCTAATGCTGTCTCCAGCTGTCCTGTAATGCAGTACTCAAGCTGTAGCCTAACTGCAGAAGTCTCCTGTTCCACCCTAATTCCCTTGCTTTTATGCTTCGTGCATTATATTCCTTCTTTCTTCATTCCCCACCAGAAAAAAAAAACAAGTCTACCCAGACAAATCAATTTTAACTTTTTCAGTCCTCATTAGTCAGGGGATTTGTTTCAAGAGCCGCGAGGTAGCGTTGCAGCTCTATAAAACATAAAACTCTGGCTACACCTCACGTGGAGCAATGTGTTCGGTTCTGGTTGCCTCATTATAGGAAGGATGCGGAAGCTTCAGAGAGGGTGCAGAGGACGTTTGCCAGGATGCTGCCTGGATTAGAGAGCATATCTTGTGGGGATGGGTTGAATGAGCTAGGGCTTTTCTCTTTGGAGTGAAGGAGGATGAGAGGCGAGTTGATAGAGATGTGCAAGATGATAAGAGGCATAGATCGGGTGGATAATCAGAACTTTTTTTTCCAAGGCAGAAACACAAGGGAGCAGAATTTTAAGGTGATTGGAGGAAAGTATAGGGTACACACAGAGTGGTGGGTGCCTGGAATGCCCTGCCAGGGGTAATGATAGAGGCAGATACATTTGGGCCATTAAGAAACTCTTGGATAGACAAATGGATGACAGGTAACTGGAATACTATGTAAGAGGGAAGGGTTAGATTGATCTTAGGGTAGGCTAAAAGGTCGGCACAACATTGTGGGCCGAAGGGCCTGTACTATGTTGTAGTGTTCTATGCTCTACTATATGTTCTATTTGTACACTTCCACCATGACTGCTCCCAAATCCTCTCTGCCCTCCGTCAACACTTCTCTTCCCAATTTCCATCATTCTAAACATTCCTGTCCAGTCTGAAATGTCCAGTTCCCTCTAAGCACAAGAGATTTTGCAGATGCTGGAAACCTTGTTCAACCTGCTGGAGGAGCTCAGTAGGTCAAGGCAATAAGTTGATTCTCCTCCATAGATGCTGCCTTGACCTGTTGAGTTTCTCAAGCATTTTGTGCGCTTTGCCCTGGAATTCCAGTATCTCATGTAGACTCTTGTCTATCCCATTCAGCCTCACTGTGCGACCGTCTGATCTCACCACTCCTTTTCAGCCTGATTGCTGAAGTACTTACTTTTTATTTATTGAGATGCAGCACAGAATAAGCCCTTCCAGCCCTCCGAGTTGCGCCACCCAGCAATCCCCCGATTTAACACGAGCCTAATCGCGGGATACTTTGCAATGACCAATTAACCTACCAGCCAGTACGTCTTTGGACTGTGGGAGAAAGCTGGAGCACCCGGAGGAAACCCGCACAGTCACGGGGAGAAGGTACAAACTCCTCACGGACAACTGTGGGAATTGAACCCCTGTCACCCGTACTGTAAAGCTTTGTGCTGACCACTGTGCTACTGAGCCACCCCCGCTTTCATAACGTTCACCAGCCAGTTAAATAGATAAAAATCATTTAACTCTGAAGTATCGAAGGCTACAGTCCCTAATGCAGGCAAATAGTAATTTGTGTAAACGGGCAAAGAGGTTGTCATAGATGGGGTAGGCTAGGGAGACAGTTCCTACACTATACAGCTTCATGAGTCTACAGCTCTACACAGTTTCCAGTCATTGGCCACCGGAGGGTCCCTGTGGAAGCTCTGGACCACCACCTTCTAACCTCATTCTGAGACAGGGACCCTCTCTCTGTTCAGATGGGTGTGAATGATCAAATGCCACCTGTTATAGGGTGGTAGTTTGGGGATAAGTTTCTCCCAAAGGATGCGTAAGGCGCCACCCCCCCCCCAACTCTCCACTTAGTACTCTCGATCAGGGTCACGTGAAGCCATGTGACCAGGTGGTGGATGGTCGTATGAGCAGCCGGTCCATATCACAAGTCCTGGTTATGTGACCACTGACACCAGGCAGACAATCTCTGAAGAGTATTGATAATGGCCGGGGTCACCCGACTTGTAAAGACACTGCCCTGAAGAAGGCAATGGCAGACCACCCCTGTAGAAAAATTTGCCAAGAACAGTGATGGTCAAAGACCATGATCGGCCACATCATACAACATGGCATGTGATGATAATGATATCACCAGTTAAGTGTTAGAGCATTTATAGCACAGGAACAGGCCATTCGGCCCACAATGTTGTGCTGACTCGGCTAAAAAGCAAATCAAAAATACCCAAACACTAATTCCTCCTACCTACACAATATCCATATCCCTCCATCTTCTTTACATCCATGTGCAGATACAAACGTCTCTTAAAAGCTTCTAATGTATTCGACTCTACCACCATTCCAGACTGTACAATCCAGGCATCCACGACTCACTGAATAAAAAACTTACCCCTCACATCCCCTTTGAACCTACCCCCTCTCACTTTCAATGTGTCCCCTCTGGTATTAGACATTTCAACCCTGGAAAAGGATACTCCCTATCTACTGTATCTATACCAATCATAATCTTATAAACCTCTATCAGATCTCCCCTCAGCTTCTGGTGCTCCAGAGAGAAGAAAACAAGTTTATCCAGCCTCTCATGATAGCACGTGCCCTGTAAACCAGGCAGCATCCTGGTAAACCTCTTCTGCACCCTCTCCAAAGCCTCAAATTATTTCCTGTGGTGAGGTGACCAGAACTGTATGTAATACTCCAGACGTGGCCTAACCCG
Source organism: Mobula hypostoma (assembly GCF_963921235.1). Classification (NCBI taxonomy): domain Eukaryota; kingdom Metazoa; phylum Chordata; class Chondrichthyes; order Myliobatiformes; family Myliobatidae; genus Mobula; species Mobula hypostoma. The sequence continues at coordinate 248,928,311 of NC_086097.1, forward strand.
AGTTTTATAAAGTTGCAACATAACCTCTTGACTTTTGAACTCAATGCCTCGACTAATAAAAGCAAGTATTTCAGAAGCCTTCTTAACCACCTTATCGACCTGTGTAGCCATTTTCAAGGAGCTATGAACTTGTACCCCAATGTCTCTCTGCTCAGCAACACTGATCTTTCCCTTAACGTGTATTCAGTCCTTGAGCTTGAACTTGCCCTACCAAGGTGCAAAACCTCTCATTTATCTGGGTTAAACTCCATCTGCCATTTCTCTGCCCATATCTGCAATTGATCTATATCTTCCTGTGCACTTTGCCAGTCTTCCACACTACCCACAAATCCACCAATCTTGGTATCATCCACAAATTTACTAACCCACCCATCTACACTTTCAGCCTGGTCACTTATAGACATTACAAACAGCAGAAGACCTCGCACAGTTCTCTGTGAAACTCCACTAACTACAGACCTCCGGCTTGAAAAGGTCCTTCAAACTCTACCCTCTGCCTTCTATACACAATCCAGTTCCGAATGCAAATAGCCAATTCACCTCAGACCCAATTCATCTTAAAAGTTCATCGGTTCATTTCATTATCAAGCTATGATATGCAGGAGAGAACTCTGAGATTTGTCTTCTCCAGGTAGCCACAAAATAGAGAAAACTGTAGAAGTAGTTGAAGGAAAGACATCAATTCCCCACTCCCCCGGCACGAAACGAAAAAGAAATGAAAACTTCTTCTGAATTAGCCTCCCATGAGGGACTTTGTCAAACACCTTAATAAAATCCATGTATTCAACATACACTGGCCTAGCCTCATCATTCTCTCTCATCACCACGTCAAAAAACTCCATCAAGTTGGTAAGGCACGACCTGCCACGTACAACGCCATGCAGGCTCTCCCTAGTTAGACCATGAGTTTCCAAATGCTCATATATCCTATCCCTAAGGATGTTCTCCCTAAAATTGGCGTGAAACTCACCGGTCTATAGTTCCCAGGATTCTCCCTTGTTCCCTTCTTAAACAGAGGTGAAATATTAGCCGCTCACCAGGGTTTCGGGGCCTTGCCTGTGCCTGGAGAGGACACAGATACTGGTCAAGGCCCCAGCAATCTCGTCTCTTGCCTCCTTCAATAATCTGGAGTAACTCCCATTACGTCCGTGGGATTTACCCAGTTTAATACTCAACAGGAGGCCTAACACTTCCTCCTCCTTGACCTCCTAACATACACTCAACTCTGATCTCCTGGGCCTCCATATCCTTTTCTTTGGTAAATACTGAAGCAAAGTACTCATTAAGGACCTCACTCACATTCCCCCCCTTATCCTTGAACAAATCCACCCTCTCCCTAGTTATCCTCATGGTCTTGATTTATGTATGGAATGCCTTCAGATTCTCCTTAATCCTGGCTTTCCTAATTCCATTCTTAGGTTCCTTTCTAGATTCTTTATACTCCTCGTGCGCTTCATTTGATCCTAACTTCCAAAGCCTAACATATTTTTTCTGTTTCTTCTTGACTAACTTCATCATTCCTCTGGACCTCCAAGGTTCTCTTATCTTTCCATCCTGGTCCTTCCTTCTGACAGGAACATATCTTTCCTGTACTCGGTGCAATTGATCTTTAAGCACCCTCCACACGTCTGATATGGACTTGCCAGAGAAAAGGTGTTCCCAATTAACGCTTCTTAGTTCCTGCCGAATGCCCTCATAATTTGTCCTACTCCAGTTTAAAACTCTCCCACAATGGCCGTACCCATCCTTATCTATAGCTATCCTGGAAGTTAAGGAGTTGTGGTCACTGTTCCTTGACTAATCACCCACTGAAAGGTCAGTCACCTGGCCAAGCACATTTCCCGATACCTGTTCAGAAGAGCCCCTCCTCTCATTGACCCGTCCACATGTTGATTTAAGAAACCTTCCTGGAAACGCTTAACAAATTTTGCTCCATCTAGACCCTTTGCACTAAGAGGTCCCACTTTATATTAGGGAAGTTGAAATCCCCCATGACAACAACCCCGTTATTTTTACACATTTACTTAATCTGATTACATCTCTGTTTCTTAATGTCCCAGTGGCTATGGGGGGGGGGGGGTGTCTGTGGTACAATCCCATCAGTGTGATTGCTTCCTGTTCTGGGTTCTACCTAAATGGACTCAGTGTCTGACCCCTCCATTATATCTCCTCTGGACGCAGCTATGATATTGTCCCAAGTGCATCTCCCCCCACACCTTTTACCTCCTCCTCTATCTTTTCTAAAACTTTGAAAACCTGGTACATTAATCACCCATTTCTCTCCTTCTGTCAACCAAGTTTCAGTAAAGGCTGCAACATGACAGTTCCCCGTACTGATCCGTGCTCTAAATTCATCACCCTTACCTATAATACTCCTAGCATTAAAATATGCACACTTCAAACTATCCAACCCATCACACTTGTTACTTCAATTTTGCCTTTCAACACTTTCCCTGACATATACCTTCTGGTCCGATCCTTCCCTTACTGACCTGTTGATCCGGTTTCCAGCCCCCTGCAAAACCAATTTAAACTCTCCCAAAAAACATCAGCAAACCTCCCAGCCAGGATATTGGTCCCCCCCCAATTCAGGTGCAGCCACTCCCTCTTGTAGAGGTCACCCCTCCCCCAGAAAAAGTTCCAATGATCCAAGAATTAGAAACCCTGTCCCCTGCACCATCTCCTCGGCCACTCAGTCATCCATGCTATCACCCCATTCCTACCTGCATTAGCCTGTGGCGTCGGCTGTAATCCAGAGGTTGCTATCCTGGAACACACACAAAATGCTGGTGGAATGCAGCAGGCCGGACCGCATCCACAGTCGACGTTTCGGGCCAAGACTCTTCGTCAGGACCCTATCCTGGAGCTGCTTTTCTTCACCCTCTTTCCTAACTCTGTATACTCACTGCGTAGGACCTCTTACCCCTTTCCGCCAATATGCACCACCACCTCTGGCTGCTCCCCCTCCCCCTTGAGAATATCTTGCAGACGCCCCGATGCATCATGGACCCCAGCACCCAGGAGGCAACACACCATCCTGGTGTCTCTCTTGTGGCCACAGAATCTCCTTTCTGCTCCCCAGAAGGGGAGTTCCTGACCAACAGACCCCCTCCCCTCCCAGAACACCAGTATGAGTTAAAACACATTCAATACTCATTAAGTTAATCAAGTTAAATTGGGGATTATGTGGATCCTGCACTTGTCTCTGAAACAAAATATGGCAACGTAGAGTGACAGTGACGTCACGACTACATTCTGCTGTCTTGCAGATTGACTCATTACATAGTGCCCTGAGGTAGGATAATGTAAAACAATAACGATGCAGGATAAAGCCAGGGTGTACTGTGCCAATGTATATGTTGTGGTCTGTAAGTCTTGTCCTGGGGCAGGCAAGTGACTTTACCGTCTCACTAAATGGATGGAGAAAGCCCATGGTCAAAGTCAAAGTAAATTCATTATCAAACTTTAGATATATCCAAAGTAAATACTACCTTGAGATTCATTTTCTTGTAGCTAGTTACAGGAAAATAAATAAATAGCATACATAAACAAAGCCTGTCAAACAACCAATATGCAAAAGAAAATCGTGCAGAAGATGAGTTGTAAAGACCTTGAAAGTGAGTCAAGGTTGTGGAATCAGTTCGGAGTTACAATGAATCAAGTTCTCCATGCTGGATCAGGAGCCTGATAGTTGAAGGTAATAGCTGTTTCTGAACCTGGTAATGTGAAACCCAAGATTTCAGTACCTCCTCCCCGATGGCAGCAGCGAGAAGAGAACGTGGCCTGGCTGGCGGGGGGGTCCTTGATGATGGATATTGTTCTCTGTTGGACAGAGCTCCTTGTAAATGTGCTCAATGGTGGGGAGGGCTTTGCCTGTTGTGGACTGGGCTATATCCACTACTTTGTGTAGGCATATCTATTCCAGGGCATTGGCGCTCCCATGCCAGGCCATGATGCAAACAGTCAGGATACTCTCCACGGTGCATCTACAGGCTTTAGGTGACGTGCTGAACCTATGCAACATCTTTGTGAAGCTTTGTGACCTATGGATGGTCTGTTCCACAGGCTGATACAACACCACATCAGTCTGCAAATCCTCAATGCTCTTTTCCGAGGGAAGAGAGTGGTAGTCTGCAAGCAAAATGACTGTTGAGCTGTTTTTGGATTGGAACAATGGCTGTTGAGGTGTTTTTGGATTGGAACAATGGCTGTTGAGGTGTTTTTGGATTGGAACAATGGCTGTTGAGGTGTTTTTGGATTGGAACAATGGCTGTTGAGGTGTTTTTGGATTGGAACAATGACTGTTGAGCTGTTTTTGGATTGTAACAATGGCTGTTGAGGTGTTTATGGATTGGAACAATGACTGTTGAGGTGTTTTTGGATTGGAACAATGGCTGTTGAGGTGTTTATGGATTGGAACAATGACTGTTGAGGTGTTTTTGGATTGGAACAATGACTGTTGAGCTGTTTTTGGATTGGAACAGTGGCTGTTGAGGTGTTTTTGGATTGGAACAATGACTGTTGAGCTGTTTTTGGATTGGAACAGTGGCTGTTGAGCTGTTTTTGGATTGGAACAATGGCTGTTGAGGTGTTTTTGGATTGTAACAATGGCTGTTGAGCTGTTTTTGGATTGGAACAATGGCTGTTGAGGTGTTTTTGGATTGGAACAATGGCTGTTGAGGTGTTTTTGGATTGGAACAATGGCTGTTGAGGTGTTTTTGGATTGGAACAATGGCTGTTGAGGTGTTTTTGGATTGGAACAATGGCTGTTGAGGTGTTTTTGGATTGTAACAATGGCTGTTGAGCTGTTTTTGGATTGGAACAATGGCTGTTGAGGTGTTTTTGGATTGGAACAATGGCTGTTGAGGTGTTTTTGGATTGGAACAATGGCTGTTGAGGTGTTTTTGGATTGGAACAATGGCTGTTGAGGTGTTTTTGGATTGGAACAATGGCTGTTGAGGTGTTTTTGGATTGGAACAATGACTGTTGAGCTGTTTTTGGATTGGAACAATGACTGTTGAGGTGTTTTTGGATTGGAACAATGACTGTTGAGCTGTTTTTGGATTGGAACAATGACTGTTGAGGTGTTTTTGGACTGGAACAATGGCTGTTGAGGTGTTTTTGGATTGGAACAATGGCTGTTGAGGTGTTTTTGGATTGGAACAATGGCTGTTGAGGTGTTTTTGGATTGGAACAATGACTGTTGAGCTGTTTTTGGATTGGAACAATGGCTGTTGAGGTGTTTTTGGATTGGAACAATGACTGTTGAGCTGTTTTTGGATTGGAACAATGACTGTTGAGCTGTTTTTGGATTGGAACAATGGCTGTTGAGGTGTTTTTGGATTGGAACAATGACTGTTGAGCTGTTTTTGGATTGTAACAATGGCTGTTGAGGTGTTTATGGATTGGAACAATGACTGTTGAGGTGTTTTTGGATTGTAACAATGGCTGTTGAGGTGTTTATGGATTGGAACAATGACTGTTGAGGTGTTTTTGGATTGGAACAATGGCTGTTGAGGTGTTTTTGGATTGGAACAATGGCTGTTGAGGTGTTTATGGATTGGAACAATGACTGTTGAGGTGTTTTTGGATTGTAACAATGGCTGTTGAGGTGTTTATGGATTGGAACAATGACTGTTGAGGTGTTTTTGGATTGTAACAATGGCTGTTGAGGTGTTTATGGATTGGAACAATGACTGTTGAGGTGTTTTTGGATTGGAACAATGGCTGTTGAGGTGTTTTTGGATTGGAACAATGGCTGTTGAGGTGTTTTTGGATTGGAACAATGGCTGTTGAGGTGTTTTTGGATTGGAACAATGGCTGTTGAGGTGTTTTTGGATTGGAACAATGGCTGTTGAGGTGTTTTTGGATTGGAACAATGGCTGTTGAGCTGTTTTTGGATTGGAACAATGGCTGTTGAGGTGTTTTTGGATTGGAACAATGACTGTTGAGCTGTTTTTGGATTGGAACAATGACTGTTGAGGTGTTTTTGGATTGGAACAATGACTGTTGAGCTGTTTTTGGATTGGAACAATGACTGTTGAGGTGTTTTTGGATTGGAACAATGGCTGTTGAGGTGTTTTTGGATTGGAACAATGGCTGTTGAGGTGTTTTTGGATTGGAACAATGGCTGTTGAGGTGTTTTTGGATTGGAACAATGACTGTTGAGCTGTTTTTGGATTGGAACAATGGCTGTTGAGGTGTTTTTGGATTGGAACAATGACTGTTGAGCTGTTTTTGGATTGGAACAATGACTGTTGAGCTGTTTTTGGATTGGAACAATGGCTGTTGAGGTGTTTTTGGATTGGAACAATGACTGTTGAGCTGTTTTTGGATTGTAACAATGGCTGTTGAGGTGTTTATGGATTGGAACAATGACTGTTGAGGTGTTTTTGGATTGTAACAATGGCTGTTGAGGTGTTTATGGATTGGAACAATGACTGTTGAGGTGTTTTTGGATTGGAACAATGACTGTTGAGCTGTTTTTGGATTGGAACAGTGGCTGTTGAGGTGTTTTTGGATTGGAACAATGACTGTTGAGCTGTTTTTGGATTGGAACAGTGGCTGTTGAGGTGTTTTTGGATTGGAACAATGGCTGTTGAGGTGTTTTTGGATTGGAACAATGGCTGTTGAGGTGTTTTTGGATTGGAACAATGGCTGTTGAGGTGTTTTTGGATTGGAACAATGGCTGTTGAGGTGTTTTTGGATTGGAACAATGGCTGTTGAGCTGTTTTTGGATTGGAACAATGGCTGTTGAGGTGTTTTTGGATTGGAACAATGACTGTTGAGGTGTTTTTGGATTGGAACAATGGCTGTTGAGGTGTTTTTGGATTGGAACAATGGCTGTTGAGGTGTTTTTGGATTGGAACAATGGCTGTTGAGGTGTTTTTGGATTGGAACAATGGCTGTTGAGGTGTTTTTGGATTGGAACAATGGCTGTTGAGGTGTTTTTGGATCGGAACAATGGCTGTTGAGGTGTTTTTGGATTGGAACAATGGCTGTTGAGGTGTTTTTGGATTGGAACAATGGCTGTTGAGGTGTTTTTGGATTGGAACAATGGCTGTTGAGGTGTTTTCGGATTGGAACAATGCAACATTTTTGATGCTGATTTGAAAAATTGTTTTTCAGGGGTCAATCCAAGAGCTGACAATTAAATCGGACCCTCAAGCTAGTGAGGAGCAATGTTATGAAGCTGATCCAGATGTAAGTAATGATTCTATCTCAAGCGCTGAACCAACGGGCTTTTTCCTCACCGTGGGCTGTTCCTTTGTTGATGCTGATTATTTTGCTCTAGGGACCTTCAGGAGATGCCAGCGGCGACGGCAGTGGAGATGCCAGTGGAAGGTATATTCATCAGGAACAAGGAGGAGTTAAACTCCAATATGAATACATGTCTCCTCAGCCTGTGAGTAACACTGTAAAGGTTATCTGAAATCTCTTTGCCTTTCCCCTTGATGCCTTTGACTGCTGTGGCCTGAGATTTTGTCGTAGTTAAGCCCCGGCTTGCTTCCATGGGTAGGTAATTAAGGCATGGCATTGTGGTTGGAACACAAAGGCCAATTCATCAAATAGACTAAGAATGCAGAGAATGTGAACTCAAATCCCACCATGGCAGTTACAAAGCTGAGAAAACTGATTCCAGTAAACGTGGCCACAAAGCTTTCACAGTTAGTGTAAGATATGCTTCATTCCAGCACTTAGAAATGTAAAGTGAAGGAGCAGCAGCGGTGACCTTTAGCATTTAATAAAGTCAAAGTAAATTTAACCATATAACCATATAACAATTAGAGCATGGAAACAAGCCATCTCAGCCCTTCTAGTCCATGCCAAACGCTTACTCTCACCTAGTCCCACCGACCTGCACTCAGCCCATAACCCTCCATTCCTTTCCTGTCCATATAGCTGTCCAATTTTACTTTAAATGACAATATCGAACCAACCTTTACCACTTCTGCTGGAAGCTCGTTCCACACAGCTACCAATCTCTGAGTAAAGAAGTTCCCCCTCATGTTACCCCTAAACTTTTGCCCCCCAACTCTCAACTCATGTCCTCTTGTTTGAATCTCCCCTACTCTCAATGGAAAAAGCCTATACATGTCAACTCTATCTATCCCCCCCATAATTTTAAATACCTCTGTCAAGTCCCCCCTCAACCTTCTATGCTCCAAAGAATAAAGACCCAACTTGTTCAACCTTTCTCTGTAATTTAGGTGCTGAAATCCAGATAACATACTAGTAAATCTTTTCTGTACTCTCTCTATTTTGTTGACATCTTTCCTATAATTCGGTGACCAAAACTGTACACAATACTCCAAATTTGGCCTTACCAATGCCTTGTACAATTTTAACATTACATCCCAACTCCTATACTCAATGCTCTCAAGGCCAGCATACCAAAGGCTATTTTCACCACCCTATCCACATGAGATTCCACCTTCAGTGAACTATGCACCGTTATTCCTAGATCCCTCTGTTCTACTGCATTCTTCAATGCCCTACCATTTACCACGTATGTCCTATTTTGATTAGTCCTACCAAAATTACATCCTTCCCGTAAAACAATTTGTCCCAATCCACTCCCTCTAAATCCTTTCGCATCTCCTCAAAGTTAGCCTTTCTCCAATCAAAAATCTCAACCCTGGGTCCAGTCCTATCCTTCTCCATAATTATATTGAAACTAATGGCATTGTGATCACTGGACCCGAAGTGCTCCCAAAACATACCTCTGTCACCTGACCTATCTCATTCCCTAACAGGAGATCCAACACTGTCCCTTCTCTAGTTGGTACCTCTATGTATTGCTGCAAAAAACTATCCTGCACACATTTTACAAACTCCAAACCATCCAACCCTTTTACAGTATGGGCTTCCCAGTCAATGTGTGGAAAATTAAAATCTCCCACAATCACAACTTTGTGCTTACTACAAATATCTGCTATCTCCTTACTAATTTGCTCCTCCACTTCTCGCTCACCATTAGGTGGTCTATAATACACCCCTATAAGTGTTACGACACCTTTCCCATTCCTCAATTCCACCCAAATAGCCTCCCTAGACGGGCCCTCTAATCTATCCTGCCAGAGTACCGCTGTAATATTTTCTCTGACAATCAATGCAACACCTCCCCCTCTTGTCCCTCCGAATCTACCACACCTGAAGCAACAAAATCCAGGAATATTTAGTTGCCAATCACAACCTTCCTGCAACCATGTTTCACTAATAGCTGCAACATCATACTTCCAGGTATCAATCCATGCTCTAAGATCATCCACCTTTCTTATAATGCTCCTTGCATTAAAATAAATGCACTTAAGAAATTTTCCACCTCTTACTCTCTGTTTATCATTAACGGTGCAAACAACTTTACTATTTTCTTTTTCTTCCTTCTCCTCTACATTTGTTCCTACACTCTGGTTCCCCTCCCCCCTTGTATCTAGTTTAAATCCACTGGAGCCTCTCTAACAAACGTACCTGCAAGAATATTTGTCTCCCTCCAGTTCAGATGTAGACCGTTCCACCGGAACAGGTCCCACCTTCCCTGGAAAAATGTCCAATTATCTATAAATCTGAAGCTCTCCCTCCTGCACCATGTCTTCAGCCATGTGTTGATCTGTGCTATCTTACTATTTCTAAACCCGCCTGCACATGGCACTGGTAGCAATCCTAAGATTGCTATCCTGGAGGGACCTGTCCTTTAACTTGCCGCCTAACTCCCTAAACTCACCTTTCAGGACCTTCTCACTCTTCCTACCCACGGCATCTGGCTGCTCACCCTCCCTCTTGAGAATAGTGAGAACTCGATCCAAGATATCGCGGACCTTGGCACCAGGGAGGCAACAGACCATCCGGGATTCTCGATCTCTTCCACAGAACCTCTTATCTGTCCCCCTAACTATCGAATCCCCTATCACTACTGCTCTCCTCTTTTCCCTCCTTCCCTTCTGAGCTGAGGGTCCAGTCTCGGGGCCAGAGATGCAACCACTGCAACTTGTCCCTGGTAGGTCGTCCCCATCAACAGTATCCAAAATGATGTACTTATTATTGGTGGGAACGGCCACAGGGGTGCTCTGCCCATTCTGTCTATTCCCCTTCCCTCTCCTGACAGTCACCCAGCTACCTGTCTCCTGACTCTTAGGGGTGACTATCTCCCTGTAACTCCTCTCTATTTCTGCCTCTGCCTCCCGAATGATCCGAAGTTCATCCAGCTCCAGCTCCAGCTCCAGTTCCCTAACTCGGTTTGTCAGGAGCTGCAGCTGGATGCACCTTTTACAGGTGTAGTCATCAGGGACAATTGTGCTCACCCTGACCTCCCACATACTGCAAACGAGCACTCGACTGCCCTAACTGCTGCCTCCATTACCTACTCTTAAGGTAATTAGATTTATTAAAGGAACTTACCCAGCCTTACCTCACTGGGAGTGAAGCTCTTCCTCAGTCTCTGCTCGCCAAAGCCTCTGGAGCCTAAGCCTTCCTACTCTGTCTCCCACTACTCTGTCGCCCGCTGCAACATCACTTGTATAATAAATTTATTATACAAGTATGTATATGTCACCACATACAACCCTGAGATTCATTTTCTTTGTGGCATACTCAATAAATCTAGAAACACTGTCATTTACCCCATGGAATCATAGAGCCCATGATGCAGAAGGGGACTACATAACCCATTGTTTCGATGTTAATCAAAAAACCAATATTGATAGGGAGCATCAGTTTCCCAGGGTAGAAATGTCTAATGCCAGAGGACGTGCATTGAAGGTGAGAGAGGGTAGGTTCAAAGGGGGGTGTGAAGGGTAAGATCAGAGTGGTGGATGCCTGGAATGCATTGCCTGCTATGGTGGGAGAGGCAAATACATTAGGGCTTTTAGGAGATGTTTGGATAGGCACAAGGATGTAAGGAACATGGAGGGATATGGACATGGTGTAGGTAGGAGGGATTAGCGTTTGGGTGTTCTTGGTTTGCTTTTTAGTTGGCTTGTCTCAACGTTGTGGGCCGAATGGCCTGTTCCTGTGTTATACTCTTCTATCTCCTATGATTCCCCTTTGCTTCAACCACTCTTTGAAGCAGAGAATCAAAGTTCAAAGTACGCATATATCACCGTATACCACCCTAAGGTCCATTTTCTTGCAGGCATTCACAGTAGAACAAAGAAATGTAATAGACTCAATGGGAAACTACACAAAAAAAAGACTGGTAAAAAAGCTAATGTGGAAAAAAGACAAACTGTTCAAATACATACAAAAAATATAATAATAATAATTAAATAAATAATGCTGACAGCCTGATTTGTGGAATCATTGAAAGTGATTCCATGGGTTGTGCACCAACCACAAACAAGAGAAAATCTGCAGATGCTGGAAATTCAAGCAACACACAAGGTGAACGCAGCAGGCCAGGCAGCATCTCTAGGAAGAGGTACAGTCGACGTTTCGGGCCGAGGCCCTTTGTCAGTCCTGCACCTCGTGAATCTCCTCTGAAACCTCTCCAGTTTCAGCACATCCTTTCTAAGATAAGGGGCCCAAAACTGTTCACAATACTCCAAGTGAGGCCTCACCAGTACTTTATAAAGTCTCAACATTACGCGCTTACTTTTGTATTCTAGTCCTCTTGAAATGAATGTTAACATCACATTTGCCTTTCCCACCACAGACTCAAGCTGCAAGTTAACCTTTAGGGAATCCTGCACATGGTCTCAGCAGTCAATTTGCACCTCAAGTTTTTCTGCTTTCTTTCCATTTATAAAATACTCAACCCTTTCATTTCTTCTACCAAAGTGCATGACCATACACTTCCCAGCACTGTATTCCATCTGCTATTTCTTTGCCCATTCTCCTAATCTGTCTACATCCTTCTGTAGCCTCTCTACTTCCTCAAAACCACCTGGCCGTCCACCTATCTTCATATCGTCTGCAAACTTTGTAATAAAGCTATCAATTCTGTCATCCAAATCATTGATATATACAACATGAGAAGAATTGGTCCCAACACAGACCCCTGTGGAACACCACTAGTCACCGGCAGCCAGTCAGAAAGGCTCCCTTTATTCCCACTCTGCCTCCTGCCAATCAGCCACTCATTGAATCTATCCATGCTAGAATCTTTCCCGTAATACCATGGGTTCATAGTTTGTTAAGCAGATCGTGTGTGGTGCTTTGTCAAAGGCCTTCTGAAGTACACAACATCAACTGATTCTCCTTTGTCTATACTGCTTGTTGTTTCTGCAAAGAATTCCAACAGATTTATCAAGCAAGACTTTCCCTTGAGGAAACCATGCTGTCTATGACCTATTTTAACTTGTGCCTCCAAGTACCCTTCCTTATTCTTAGTAATTGACTCCAACATGTTTCCAACCATTGAGGTCAGACCAACTGGCCTATAGTTTCCTTTCTTCTGCCTCTCTCCTTTCTTGAATAGTGGAGTGACATTTGGAAGTTTCCAGTCTTCCAGAACCATTCGAGAATCTAGGGATTCTTGAAAGCTCATTACTAATGCCTCCATGATCTCTTCAGCCACCTCTTTCAGAACCCTGAGGTGTACACCATCTGGTCCAGGTGACTTATCTACCTTCAGACCTTTCAGTTTCCTAAGAATGTTCTCTCTAGTAATGGTAACTTCACACACTTCATGACCCCTGACACCTGGAACTTTCACCATACTGCTAGTGTTTTCCACAGTGAAGACTGATGAAAAATACTTATTCAGTTCATCCGCTATTTCATTGTCCCCCATTACTACCTCTCCAACATTGTTTTTCAGTGGTCTGATATCCACTCTCGCCTCTTTTTTACAGTTTATGTGTTTGAAGAAACTTTTGGTATCTTCTTTAATATTATTGGTTAGCTTATTTTTGTATTCCATCTTTACCTTCTTAATGATTTTTTAGTTGCCTCTTCATTTTTAAAAGCTTCCCAATCCTCTAACTCTCCACTAATCTTTGCTTTATTATGTCTGCCATCTCTTTGGCTTTGACTTCTCCTGTTAGCCATAGTTGTGTCACCTTTCCTTTAGAATACTGCTTCGTCTTTCTGAATTGCTTCCAGAAATACCTGCCATTCTGCTCTGCTGTCATCCCTGACAGTGTTCTTTTCCACTTAATTCTAGCCAATTCCCCTGTTATACCTCTGTAACTCCCTTTACTCCATTGTAATACTGATACATCAGACTTTAGCTTCTCCTTCTCAAATTTCAGGGTGAATTTGATCACATCCCCTAAGGGTTCCTTTACCTTAAGCTCTGGTTCATGGCACAACACCCAGTCCAGAATAGCTGATCCTCTAGTGAGCTCAGCCACGATCTGCTCTAAAAAGCCATCTCGTAGGCACTCTAGAAATTCCCTCTCCTGTAATTCCGCACCAGCCCGATTCTCCCAATCTACCTGCATATTGAAATCCCCCATGACTACTGTAGCATTGCCCTTTTGGCATACATTTTCTATCTCCTGCTGTAATTTGCAGGCCTCATCCTTGCTTCTGTTTAGGGGTCTGTGGTAGTAGACAGCCATTGATCCCAGGGGATTGTGGGTTTGTGCCTCTGGTGGACTGTGTCCTCTCCAGGGTGCAACCCTGGGCGGGAAGATTTGAAGAACCAGCTGTTGCCCATGCAGTGGGTTCCCCCTCTCCACGTCACTGATGTAGTCCAAACGCCGATACAGCTTGGCACCAGTGTCCTCACAGAGGTTGCCAGAGTGAAGTTGTCAACCCTGGCTCCGGATTTCTTCCTCGGGGTTTACTCCCGAAGCCTTTCCTATGGGTGGGAATGGCCGCAAGGCAGTAGAAGTTTAAAATCAGAGTTTTCCTTCTCCTAGGTGAGCTGCCGTCCGAGGCTGACGAGCCCCACCTGCCCAAAGCAACTGGTTTTGAGGCGCCAGTGGTCCGCCTTTGCCCCTTCTCTTGTCAGTAGAAACAGTTCCACCAGGCCGAGTAGCTAAGCCACACGGGAAGGCCGAGAGTTGGACTTGATTGTCAGAAGCTGTTAGTCGCACACCATTTGGAGCACTTTACAGGTAGTGGGAGCATATCCCCACCACCAGCCCCGGCTATGACAAACTTAGGAACCAGGGGTCTGTATACAACTCCTGTTGGGATATTTTTACCCTTGCAGTTCCTTACCTCCATCCACAATGATTCAGCACCTTCTAGTCCTATGTCACCTCTTTCTAATGACTTGATTTCATTTCTTACCAACAGAGCAACACCGCCCCCTCTGCTTTCCTGCCTGTCCTTTTGATACAATGTGTATCCTTGGATATTGAGCCCCCAGGAGCAGGGAGGTTCTACTGCAGTTGTACAAGGCCTTGGTGAGACCACACCTGGAGTATTGTGTGCAGTTTTGGTCCCCTAATCTGAGGAAGGACATTTTCGCCATAGAGGGAGTACAAAGAAGGTTTACCAGATTGATTCCTGGGATGGCAGGACTTTCATATGATGAAAGACTGGATCAACTAGGCTTATACTCGTTGGAATTTAGAAGATTGAGGGGGGATTTTATTGAAACATATAAAATCCTAAAGGGATTGGACAGGCTAGATGCAGGAAGATTGTTCCCGATGTTGGGGAAGTCCAGAACGAGGGGCCACAGTTTGAGGATAGAGGGGAAGCCTTTTAGGACCGAGATTAGGAAAAACTTCTTCACACAGAGAGTGGTGAATCGGTGGAATTCTCTGCCACAGGAAACAGTTGAGGCCAGTTCATTGGCTATATTTAAGAGGGAGTTAGATATGGCCCTTGTGGCTAAAGGGATCAGGGGGTATGGAGGGAAGGCTGGGGCGGGGTTCTGAGTTGGATGATCAGCCATGATCATAATAAATGGCGGTACAGGCTCGAAGGGCCGAATGGCCTACTCCTGCACCTATTTTCTATGTTTCTATAATGTTTCAGCCATGACTCAATGATACCTACATCATACCTGCCAATCTGCACCTGTGCTGCAAGTTCACCTACCCCTTATTCCATATACTGTGCACATTCATATACAACACTTTCAGTCCTGTATGCACCCTTTTTGATTTTGTCCACCTTTTACGTTGCATCTCATCCTGTTGACTGCATTTTTGCCGTATCAGCAGCCTCTCCTTACAACACATTGCCTCTGTTTGTAAACCAGATACCTCATCTTCAGCACTATAATCTGCCTTTCCTACGATACTTCCTGCATTGAAATATACGCAGCTCAGGACACTAGTCACACCATGCTCAACCTTTTGATTCCTGACTTTGTCTGAGGTCTTACCAACATCTGCCTCCACAACCTCTCCGCTAACTGTTCTGGCCCTCTGGTTCCCATCCCCCTGCAACTCTTGTTCAAACCCCATCATGCAGCATTAACAAACCTTCCCGCTAGGATGTTAGTCCCCCTTCAGTTCAGAAACAATCCATCCTGTCTGTACAGGTCCCACCTTCCCTGGAAGAGAGCCCAGTGATCCAAAATTTTTGTGTCCTTCTCCTCACACCAACTCCTTAGCCACGTATCAAACTGTATAATCTTCCTAGTTCTAGCCTCACCAGCACGTGGCACAGGTAGCAATCCTGAGATCATAATGCTGGAGGTCCTGCCCTTTAACTTAGCACCTAAATCCCTGAACTCCCTATGCAGGACCTTGTCACTCGTCCTGCCCATGTCATTGGACCACGACCTCTGGCTGTTCACCCTCCCACTAAAGAATGTTGAGGACTTGATCCGAGATATCCCATACCCTGGCACCCACCATCTGGGAATCTCATTCTTCACCACGGGAACATCCTGTCCATTCTCCTAACTAACAAATCCCTTATCACCACAATCTGCCTCTTCTCCCACCTTTCCCCTTCCCTTCTGAGTATTAGAAACATAGAAAACCTACAGCACAATACAGGCCCTTCGGCCCACAAAGCTGTGCCGAACATGTCCTTACCTTAGAAATTACCTAGTGTTACCCATAGCCCTCTACTTTTCTAAGCTCCATGTACCCATCCAGGAGTCTCTTTAAAGACCCTATCATTTTCGTCTCCACCATTGCCACCGGCAGCCCAATCCACGCACTCACCACTCTCTGCTTAAGAAAAACTTACCCCTGACATCTCCTCTGTACCTACTCCCCAGCACCTTAAACCTGTGCCCTCTCGTGATAGCTGTTTTAGCCCCGGGAAAAAGCCTCTGACTATCCACATGATCAATGCCTCTCATCATCTTATACACCTCTATCAGGTCACCTCTCATCCTCCATCACTCCAAGGAGAAAAGGCCGAGTTCACTCAACCTATTCTCATAAGGCATGCTCCCCAATCCAGGCAACATCCTTGTAAATAGTATAGGAGCAGGGATGTGAGAGGGTTATGAGAGGGTTAACATATGAGGAACATTTGTCCGCTCTTGGACTGTACTCCTTGGAGTTTAGAAGAATGAGGGGGGATCTCATAGAAACATTTCCAATGTTGAAAGGCATGGACAGAGTAGATGTGGCAAAGTTGTTTCCCATGGCGGGGGAGTATAGTACAAGAGGGCATGACTTAAGGATTGAAGGGCGCCCATTCAGAACAGAGATGCGAAGAAATTTTTTGAGCCAGAGGGTGGTGAATCTGTGGAATTTGTTGCCACGGGTGGCAGTGGAGACCAAGTCATTGGGAGTATTTAAGGCAGAGATTGCTAGGTATCTGAGTAGCCAGGGCATCAAAGGTTATGGTGAGAAGGCGGGGGAGTGGGACTAAATGGGAGAATGGATCAGCTCATGATAAAATGGCAGAGCAGACTCGATGGGCTGAATGGCCGACTTCTGCTCCTTCGTCTTATGGTCTTCTGGTCTTACGGTCTAAGTCTCCTCTGCACCCTTCCTATGTTTTCCACGTCCTTCCTGTAGTGAGGCGACCAGAATTGAGCACAGAACTGAATCATGGAGGCTGAAGGTGTCAGAGACCTGAATACTGTGACGTTCCTCTGTTCGGTCATCCCACCACCACCGCCCCCCACACCCCGCCGCCAGGAGTATCCAAAGTGATATACCTGTTGTTGAGGGGATGGCCACTGCATTGGGTACTCTGCACTGGCTCCTTAACCCAGTTTCCCTTGCTGACTCTCACCGAGTTTCCTGTGTCCTGCACCTTGGGTGTGACTATATATCCTCTCTATCACCCCGTCAGCCTCCCCACTGATCCGGAGTTCATCCGGTTCCAGCTCCAACTCCTTAACGCGGTTTGTTAGAAGCTGCAGCTGGATGCACTTCTCACAGTCAGGGATCAGGGATACTGGAGATCACCCTGCCTTCCCACGTCCCGCAAAAAGAACATTTCATTATCCTGCCTGGTATCCCACTGTCCTAGCTGAGCAGGTATAAAGACGGGAAGAAAAAACTTGAGCTTTTCTTTCCTTTGCTTCCTCTGAGTGAAGCCTCTCGTAGCTGAGGCCCTCGAAAATCAGAAGCTTACAGATCACCATTCCATGTCCACTCTGACTATGTCCACTCTGACTATGTCCACTCTGACTATGTCCATTCTGACTATGTCCACTCTGACTATGTCCACTCTGACTATGTCCATTCTGACTATGTCCACTCTGACGATGGCCACTCTGACGATGGCCACTCTGACGATGGCCATTCTGACTATGTCCACTCTGACTATGTCCACTCTGACGATGGCCACTCTGACGATGGCCATTCTGACTATGTCCACTCTGACTATGTCCACTCTGACGATGGCCACTCTGATGATGGCCACTCTGACTATGTCCACTCTGACTATATCCACTCTGACTATGTCCACTCTGACTATGTCCATTCTGACTATGTCCACTCTGACGATGGCCACTCTGACAATGGCCACTCTGACGATGGCCATTCTGACTATGTCCACTCTGACTATGTCCACTCTGACGATGGCCACTCTGATGATGGCCACTCTGACGATGGCCACTCTGACTATGTCCACTCTGACGATGGCCACTCTGACGATGGCCATTCTGACTATGTCCACTCTGATGATGGCCACTCTGACGATGGCCACTCTGACTATGTCCACTCTGACGATGGCCACTCTGACGATGGCCATTCTGACTATGTCCACTCTGACTATGTCCACTCTGACGATGGCCACTCTGACTATGTCCACTCTGACGATGTCCACTCTGACGATGGCCATTCTGACTATGTCCACTCTGACTATGTCCACTCTGACGATGGCCACTCTGACGATGGCCACTCTGACTATGTCCACTCTGACTATGTCCATTCTGACTATGTCCACTCTGACGATGGCCACTCTGACAATGGCCACTCTGACGATGGCCATTCTGACTATGTCCACTCTGACTATGTCCACTCTGACGATGGCCACTCTGATGATGGCCACTCTGACGATGGCCACTCTGACTATGTCCACTCTGACGATGGCCACTCTGACGATGGCCATTCTGACTATGTCCACTCTGATGATAGCCACTCTGACGATGGCCACTCTGACTATGTCCACTCTGACGATGGCCACTCTGACGATGTCCATTCTGACTATGTCCACTCTGACTATGTCCACTCTGACTATGTCCATTCTGACTATGTCCACTCTGACGATGGCCACTCTGACGATGGCCATTCTGACTATGTCCACTCTGACTATGTCCACTCTGACGATGGCCACTCTGACGATGGCCATTCTGACTATGTCCACTCTGACTATGTCCACTCTGACGATGGCCACTCTGACGATGGCCACTCTGACTATGTCCACTCTGACTATGTCCACTCTGACGATGGCCACTCTGACTATGTCCACTCTGACTATGTCCATTCTGACTATGTCCACTCTGACGATGGCCACTCTGACAATGGCCACTCTGACGATGGCCATTCTGACTATGTCCACTCTGACGATGTCCACTCTGACAATGGCCACTCTGATGATGGCCACTCTGACGATGGCCACTCTGACGATGGCCACTCTGACTATGTCCACTCTGTCTATGTCCACTCTGACGATGGCCACTCTGACGATGGCCATTCTGACTATGTCCACTCTGACTATGTCCACTTTGACGATGGCCACTCTGACGATGGCCACTCTGACTATGTCCACTCTGACTATGTCCATTCTGACTATGTCCACTCTGACGATGGCCACTCTGACAATGGCCACTCTGACGATGGCCATTCTGACTATGTCCACTCTGACTATGTCCACTCTGACGATGGCCACTCTGATGATGGCCACTCTGACGATGGCCACTCTGACTATGTCCACTCTGACGATGGCCACTCTGACGA
Source organism: Mobula hypostoma (assembly GCF_963921235.1). Lineage (NCBI taxonomy): Eukaryota > Metazoa > Chordata > Chondrichthyes > Myliobatiformes > Myliobatidae > Mobula > Mobula hypostoma. The sequence continues at coordinate 248,947,537 of NC_086097.1, forward strand.
TGGCCATTCTGACTATGTCCACTCTGATGATGGCCACTCTGACGATGGCCACTCTGACTATGTCCACTCTGACGATGGCCACTCTGACGATGTCCATTCTGACTATGTCCACTCTGACTATGTCCACTCTGACTATGTCCATTCTGACTATGTCCACTCTGACGATGGCCACTCTGACGATGGCCACTCTGACGATGGCCATTCTGACTATGTCCACTCTGACTATGTCCACTCTGACGATGGCCACTCTGACGATGGCCATTCTGACTATGTCCACTCTGACTATGTCCACTCTGACGATGGCCACTCTGATGATGGCCACTCTGACTATGTCCACTCTGACTATGTCCACTCTGACGATGGCCACTCTGACTATGTCCACTCTGACTATGTCCATTCTGACTATGTCCACTCTGACGATGGCCACTCTGACAATGGCCACTCTGACGATGGCCATTCTGACTATGTCCACTCTGACGATGTCCACTCTGACAATGGCCACTCTGATGATGGCCACTCTGACGATGGCCACTCTGACTATGTCCACTCTGACGATGGCCACTCTGACGATGGCCATTCTGACTATGTCCACTCTGATGATGGCCACTCTGACGATGGCCACTCTGACTATGTCCACTCTGACGATGGCCACTCTGACGATGGCCATTCTGACTATGTCCACTCTGACTATGTCCACTCTGACGATGGCCACTCTGCTTGCCCCTTTTTCCTTTAATTTGCTCTTACTAATCAAGCCCAAACAGTGAATGAATGGTCACAGGTCAAAGCTCTATTACACTGCCGAGACCCGCTCCTGCCTTTATCCTTGGGCAGTGGACATGATTGAAGTCGCCACCTGTCCAAACCTCTGATGCCCAGCATGACCACTGGTCAAAGCTCTATAAACAGCACTCACAAGAAAAACAAAAATTACACACAAGTTTTAAAATAAACCACAATTAGGACAAACAAATACAAAGTCCATTTGAGTTCAAAGTGGTCATAGTGTTGCTTGAACACGAGGAATTCTGCAGATGCTGGAAATTCAAGCAGCACACATCAAAGTTGCTGGTGAACGCAGCAGGCCAGGCAGCATCTCTAGGAAGAGGTACAGTCGACGTTTCAGGCCGAGACCCTTTGTCAGGACTAACTGAAGGAAGAGTTAGTAAGAGATTTGAAAATTGGAGGGGGAGACGGAGATCCAAAATCATAAGAGAAGACAGGAGGGGGAGGGATGGAGCCAAGAGCTGGACAGGTGATTGGCAAAGGGGATATGAGAGGATCATGGGACAGGAGGCCCAGGGAGAAGGAAAAGGGGGAGGGGGAGAACCAGAGGATGGGCAAGGGGTATAGTGAGAGGGACAGAGGGAGAAAAGGGAGAGAGAGAGAAAGAATGTGTGTATATAAATAAATAAGGGATGGGGTACGAGGGGGAGGTGGGGCATTAGCGGAAGTTAGAGAAGTCAAAGTTCATGCCATCAGGTTGGAGGCTACCCAGATGGAATATAAGGTGTTGTTCCTCCAACCTGAGTGTGGCTTCATAGTGTTGCTTAACTTGTAATTGTCCTGATTAGGGTGTTTTGTTACCCATGGTAAATCTGAATCCTTCTCCCTCATAGATAGAAAGACTTGGTATATCAACCATGGTTTATTGGAAACAGGTGGAACTGCAGCACGGATCCCTTGACACTTCACTAATTACAAATTCTGGCTCAGAAAGGATCAGCTTTTCCTGTTCTCAGTTTTCTGTCCACTAACCCAGCCACAATCCCACACTTTCTGATGTGGATTAATAATCTCTGCTCTGTTTCCGTATTTCTGGTCTCCTCCAGAACATCGAAATACACCACATCCACTGGCTTCCCCGAGACCTTCCCCAAAACTCAGAAATCTTTGTCAAATTTACCACAGAACATAGAACATTAAATTAGAATCAGGTTTAATATCACTGACGTGTGCGGTGAAATTTATTGTCCTGCTGCAGCAATACATAATAAACCAAAATTAGAATAAGATATTCCGGTTTAAGATGATGCTGGCAAAGCTGTGCGACAGCTTACTGGAAATCATCAGGCAAGAGATTCAGCTGAAAACGCTACTTGTAACGTCTTTCATAAAGCAAATTGTGCTGAACTATTGCCACAGGCAGTGAGGAGGCAGGCGGAGGTGAGGCTGGTTTGGGCAATGAGCCGTGCTGGGACATCGCGAGGCGCAACGTGTTTGAGTCACCGAGTTTTCTTTCTTGCAACGCACACAAAATACCGGTGGAATGCAGCAGGCCAAGACAACGTCCACAGGAAGAAGCACAGTCGACGTTTTGGGCTGAGACCCTTTGTCAGGACTAACTGAAAGAAGAGATCTCTTCTTTCAGTTAGTCCTGACGAGGGGTCAAAGCTAAATTATGAGTGTGGGGGAGGGGAAGGAATACAACACTCACAACACGCTGGAGGAACTCAGCAGGTCGGGCAGCATCCGTGGAAAAGATCGGTCGATGTTTCGGGCCGGAACTGACGAAGAGTTCCGGCCTGAAACGTTGACCGATCTTTTCCACGGATGCTGCCCGACCTGCTGAGTTCCTCCAGCATGTTGTGAGTGTCGCTTTGACCCCAGCATCTGCAGATTATTTTATGGGAAGGAATACAAGCTGGCAGGTGATAGATGAGACCAGGTAAGGGGGGACAAAGTAAGAAGCAGGGCGATGATAGGTGGGAGAGGTAAAGGGCTGAAGAAGAAGTAATCTGATAGGAGGCATGTGATAATGTGCTCCTCCTTTGTTGTTGTGCTCATTACAGTGAAAGATTGTATTGCATCTGCAAGCTTTTATCAGTGCACGATATCCTGCTGTGACGTGGTGGAGATACCTCTCTGCCAAAGGAGGTGTAAGGCTTTTCTTCTCTCCGCTAGCCTGCAGGTCACCCTTGGGCAAAGTGTAGCACCTGCTTAGCCCCTGATCAGGATCATGTGAAGCCATGGGAGTGGGTGGTGGATAGTCGTATGAGCAGCCGGTCCCTATCACAAGTTCTAGTTATGTGACCACTGACACCAGGCAGACAATCTCTGAAGATCATTGATCATGGCTGGGGTCTCCCGTCTTGTCTGCAAAGACGCTGCCTGGAAGAGGCAATGGCAGACCACTTCTGTAGAAAAATTTGCCAAGAGCAGTCACGGTCATGGAAAGACAATGATGGTCACATCATATGACACGGCGCATAATGATGATGTCATAAAACGCAGCACATGATGATGATGATGATCCTGCCGATGCTGGAAATCTTGAGCACAATTTACAGAAGATATTGGAAAAACTCATCAGGTCAGGCAGCATCTGTGGAGAATAAACAATCAATGTTTCGGACCAGGACACTTCATCAGGATTTGCAGCATCTGTAGTATTTGCTCCTATTTCTTATAGTGAATCTGATACGTTAAGGATGAGGTAATAATAAGTTAAGGATGAGTCAGCTGCCGTTGTTTCTGATGACTGAGTGATTCTAGCACACACATTCCTTCATTGGTGTGTTTGGGGAATGAAACTACATAACTTCCCCATCTTCCCCAGAACATACTGGTACAATTCTAAACTGCCATCATACAGAGCATCCTCGCATCAAACATTACTGTCTGCATTGGCGCAGCATCCTCCCACAATACACAAAACACTTGGCTGCAGTCCACCATCACTGCAGAACTTGCATGTGCTCACGACAAAGAAGTGGGCAGGGAAAAAACCACTGAGGACACTCCCCACCCTGCAAATTGCCTTTATCAAACACTCTCTTCCAGAAAGCACTATGGAACTAATAACAGAATAAATCACGTATTCTTAAAAGTTTCTTCCTCCAGGAAGTTAATCTGGTCAACCATTCTAGTTAGGCCACCCCTACCCCCTCTGTCTATTAGCTCATCACTGCAGTGCACAGTAAACACTTCAAACCACTTTTTATAATGTTGCTTATATTGTAAATACATGCTGATATTTATGTGTTTGTGCACATTTCGTTCCATATCTGTACATTAACCATTAGATTTTATATGATTATTTATTTTTATATAATTCATTATTTTTTATGATTGTTGACTGTTGTTTTTGTTGCATGTAACACCACAGCAAATTGCTAATACATGGAACTGTGTAGATATGGTGAATAAAGCTGATCCCTGATCGATGATAACTGTATTTCCAGTACAGAACCCTCTATCGGTGGAGTTGTGGAGGGTTGTTGTAGGCTGTAGCGGGACTTTGACAGGATGCAGAGCTTGGCTGAGAAGTAGCAGATGGAGTTTAAACTCAGAAAAGTGTGAAGTGAATCACTTTGGAGGGTCAAGTTAGCAGGCAGACTGCGAGGTTAATGGCAGGCTTCGTGGCAGTGTGGAAGATCAGAGGGATCTTGTGATCCATGTCCATAGATTCCCCCAGAGTTGCAACGCAAGTCGATAGGGTTATTAAGAAGGCATTTGGTGTGTTGACCTTCATTAGTCAGGGGACTGAGTTTTCTTATAGGAGAATTGCAGAGAGACATTGATAGGATGCAGAAGTGGGCTGAGAAGTGGCAGATGGAGTTCAACCCGGAGAAGTGTGAGGTGGTACACTTTGGAAGGACAAACTCCAAGGCAGAGTACAAAGTAAATGGCAGGATACTTGGTAGTGTGGAGGACCAAAGGGATCTGGGGGTACATGTCCACAGATCCCTGAAAGTTGCCTCACAGGTAGATAGGGTAGCTAAGAAAGCTTATGGAGTGTTAGCTTTCATAAGTCGAGGGATAGAGTTTAAGAGTTGCGATGTAATGATGCAGCTCTATAAAACTCTGGTTAGACCACACTTGGAGTACTGTGTCCAGTTCTGGTCGCCTCACTATAGGAAGGATGTGGAAGCATTGGAAAGGGTACAAAGGAGATTTACCAGGATGCTGCCTGGTTTAGAGAGTATGCATTATGATCAGAGATTAAGGGAGCTGGGGCTTTACTCTTTGGAGAGAAGGAGGATGAGAGGAGACATGATAGAGGTGTACAAGATAATAAGAGGAATAGATAGAGTGGATAGCCAGCGCCTCTTCCCCAGGGCACCACTGCTCAATACAAGAGGACATGGCTTTAAGATAAGGGGTGGGAAGTTCAAGGGGGATATTAGAGGAAGGTTTTTTACTCAGAGAGTGGTTGGTGTGTGGAATGCACTGCCTGAGTCAGTGGTGGAGGCAGATACACTAGTGAAGTTTAAGAGACTACTAGACAGGTATATGGAGGAATTTAAGGTGGGGGGTTATATGGGAGGCAGGGTTTGAAGGTCAGCACAACATTGTGGGCCGAAGAGCCTGTACTGTGCTGTACTATTCTATGTTCTATGTTCTATGTGGAATGGGGTTAGGGGGAAATGGATGAGCCATGATCAAATGGCAGCGCAAACCCATTGGGCTGAAAGGGTTAATTCTGCTCCTGTGTCTTTTGTCTTGTGGTCTTAAGAACTGTGAAGTAATTCTACAGCTCTATAAAACCCTGGTTAGACCGCATGGAATATTGTTTTCAATTCTAGTCGCCTCATTTTAGGAAGAATGTGGTCAAATATTACGGGGAGAAGGCAGGAGAATGGGGTTGAGAGGGATAGTAAATCAGCCACGATAGAATGGTGGAGCAGACTTGATGGGCTGAATGGCCTAATTCTGCTACTATGACTTGTACTCTCATGATTAACCAGAGATCTTTTCCCAGGGCGGAAATGTCTAATACAAGAGGATGTAATTTTAAGGTGATTGGAGGAAAATATGGGGGTGGGAAGTCATAGGGCAGGTGGTTTTTTTACACAGAGTGGTGGGTGCCTAGAATGCCCTGATGGGGTAGTGGTAGAGGCAGATACATTAGGGATATTTTAGAGAATCCTGGATAGGCACATTGTTGTAGAAAAATTGAGGGTTATGTGGGAGGGTTAAAAAGGTTAAAAAGTCAGAACAACTTTGTGGTCCGTAGGACCTGCACTGTGCTGCAATGTCCTATTCCCTTCTTAAGATTTCCCAATCAGTTACATTCATTAAGTGAAATTTAGTGACCTTACGGGGAATAGTGCCAGCATTTGCAGTTCGGAATACAAAGGGGGCTGTGTAGAAAGCGAGGGGTGTGACCACAGTGAGGCTCGTGGTGACTAACTGGTCACCCCATCAACACGCGATACCACTTGGCTGGCCCACTGGTCAGATGACTGGAAGGCATCTGACTGGGAGCTAACTTAAAATATTTGAAGTTGTTCTGCTCCAGCGTTTTTATCTTCCATTTCAATCAAGACAACAAAAGGCTCGCAGCGTTGGAAGCAACTTCGAAGTGATTGATATGCAGTCATAAGAAATGTGCTCTGGCAAGGAGATGACAGCAGGAATGAGGCAGAATATTGACGGGTATTAATATCGAGAACTGTGCAAAAGTCTTAGGTGCATATACTGTATATCACTAGTGTGCCTAAGACTTTTGTACAATGCTGTAGTTATTTTATGTATTGCACTGTACGGCTGCCACAGTAAAAGCACAAATTTCATGGCAGATGTGAGTGATGATAAACCAGATTCTGATATGGGTCTCTCGTGGACTGAGAGTGGGAAGGGGGCAGGGAGAGGGGAGGGAGAGGGAAGCACAGGAGAGACATTCTGTCATGATGAATAAACCAATTTTTTGGAATCAGATGACCTCCTGGTTTGTCTGCACCTTCGCCACACCCCCTCCTCTGCCACCTGTCCCACTCCCCTCCTGCGATGTTTAACCCTCGCCATTCCCAACATCGTTTGCTTCCTCCTGATTTACAAATCCGCTCCACCTTGACAAATACAGTTCTCTACAGTCATAGGCATCCTAAGACTGTGCCTAAGCCCTTTGTAAATCACCGTACCTGTCAGCCTTTTCAATATTGTTTTTAATTCTTAATAACACAGGTAGATGGGGTCGTAAAGTGAGCTTTTGGCACACTGGCCTTCATAAGTCAATGTACTGAGTACAAGCCATATGATGTTAAGCTGAAATAAGACATAATCTGGGGTGATGTGCCCAGTTTTGGTCACCTATCTGTGGGAAAGGTATCAATAAGAGAACATTTACAAGAATGTTGCCGGGACTTGAGGACCTGTTATAGGGAAAGGTTGAACAGGTTAAAACTTTATTCCCTGGAGTGTAGAAGAACACAGGCAGATTTGATAGAGGAATACAAATTTACGAAGGGGTTTAGATAGAGGAAATCCAAGCATGCCTTTTCCACTGAGTTTAGGTGAGCTTAAAACTAGAGGCCATGGGCTAAGGGTTAAACGTGAAATGTTGAAGGGGAACGTGTGGGGAACCTTCTTCGCTCAGAGGGTGGTGGGAATGTGGAAATAGCTGCCAGGGCACATGATGGATGCTGGTTCCATTTCAACATTTAAGAGAGATTTGGACAGGTAGACAGATGGGAGGGGCATGGAGGGCAATGTTCCAGGTGCAGACAGATGGGACTGGGCACTTGGAGTATTGTGTCCAGTTCTGGTCGCCTCACTATAGGAAGGATGTGGAAGCATTGGAAAGGGTACAGAGGAGATTTACCAGGATGCTGCCTGGTTTAGAGAGTATGCATTATGATCAGAGATTAAGGGAGCTAAGGCTTTACTCTTTGGAGAGAAGGAGGATGAGAGGAGACATGATAGAGGTGTACAAGATAATAAGAGGAATAGATAGAGTGGGTAGCCAGCGCCTCATCCCCAGGGCGCCACTGCTCAATACAAGAGGACATGGCTTTAAGGTAAGGGGGTAAGGGATGGGAAGTTCAAGGGGGATATTAGAGGAAGGTTTTTTACTCAGAGAGTGGTTGGTGCGTGGAATGCACTGCCTGAGTCAGTGGTGGAGGCAGATACACTAGTGAAGTTTAAGAGACTACTAGACAGGTATATGGAGGAATTTAAGGTGGGGGCTTATATGGGAGGCAGGGTTTGAGGGTCGGCACAACATTGTGGGTGGAAGGGCCTGAACTGTGCTGTACTATTCTATGTTCTATAATGGTTCAGCACTGACCACATGGGCCAAAGGCCCACTCTGTGCTGTGCTCTATGACTTGTATATAACAAGGAGAAAGTGTTGGTTGAGTAGTCTCTGAAACAAAGTACAGAAAGAACCATAAATCCAAACTCAATCTGTGTGTTTACATTCTGCTCAGAAACAAGTGCCTTGCCAGCTTTGATTACTGCTATTTTAATCGCGTGATTGCCAGCATTTTATTTTTGCCACAGAAGCTTACTTCACTTTTCCACTCTCTTATGCTTCTCTGTTTAATTGTTCACAGTTTTCTCCCCTCAGATTCTGTGCCCCTCTCTTTCAAATCCGTACAAGGAGAAAAACCTTGACTCCTCCTCCCCCCCCCAACATACACTCAGTGGCCACTTTATTAGGTAAGCTGAAACACTTGCTCATTAATACAAATATCTAATCAGCTAATCATATGGCAACAACTCAATGCATAAAAGCATGCCGACATGGTCAAGAGGTTCAGTTGTTGTTCAGACCAAACATCAGAATGGGGAAGAAATGTGATCTAAGTGACTTTGACTGTGGAATGATTATTGGTGCCAGACGGGGTGGTTTGAGTATCTCAGAAACTGCTGATCTCCTGGGATTTTCACACACAACAGTCTCTAGAGTTTACAGAGAATGGTGCAAAAATACAAAAAAAAGCAGCCAGTGAATGGCATTTTTGTGGGTTAAAATGCCTTGTTAGTGAGAGAGGCCAGAGGAGAATGGCCAGACTGGTTCAAGCTGACAGGAAGGAGACAGTATCTGAAATAACCAGATGTTACAACAGTGTGTAACCAGATGTTATACCTTGAAGTGGATGGGCTACAGCAGCAGAAGATCACGAACATACACTCAGTGGCCCCTATATGAGGTACGGAAGGTCCAAACACAGTGGCTGTAGAGTGTACGCTGTGGGGCCAGTGATGTTGTGGGGATGGAACTGGACTCTCTCACGGTGGTGTCTGAAAAGAGGATGCTGTCTAAGTTGCATGCCATCTTGGACAATGTCTCCATCCACTACATAATGTACTGGGTGGGCACAGGAGTATATTCAGCCAGAGACTCATTCCACCGAGATGCAGCACAGAGCGTCATAGGAAGTCATTCCTGCCTGTGGCCATCAAACTTTACAACTCCTCCCTTGGAGGGTCAGACACCCTGAGCCAATAGTCTGGTCCTGGACTTATTTCCTGCATAAGTAATTTACATATTACTATTTAACTATTTATGGTTCTATTACTATTTATTATTTATGGAGCAACTGTAACGAAAACCAATTTCCCCTGGGATCAATAAAGTATGACTATGACTATGCATAAACCACAGCCCCATTTGAAACCCCCATTTTCTCCACTGAGTCCCCTGCTATCGGTACCCATCTTTATCAGAACTAGATCTTGGATACCCTTCACAAAGAAAATCTACTGATGCTGGAAATCTGAGCAACACACACAAAATGCTGGAGGAACTCAGCAGGCCGGGTTGCATCTGTGAAAAAGAGTACAGTCGACATTTCGGGCCGAAACCCTTCGGCAGGTCCTGTTTTCAGTCAGTTTTGAGCCCCCACCATGTGCGTTGACGAAGATAAACCCAGGACAATGCACAGAAAATGTGTCTTCCTTCTATTTTAATCACACGATTGTCAGCAGCTGCCTTAATTTTCTCCTGGTTAATAGTTCTTACGTTGGTCCTGCTTGTTCTGAAGGTGGTATCTTCCACCATGTGTTGCGTTTCAGGAAGTTCACGCACCTCTCATGGATCCAACACCGATTCAGCCCCCCGATGACGTTATTGTCACCACGGAGATGGAGACCTCCTCCGGTCTACCTGATACCAGCTTCCAGGAGACAATCACATCTGGCATTTCTGGGGAGAGGCCCCCGGAGGAGGGGGAAGACTTTGAAATACCAGAGCAAGGTACCTTTATATTCTTGACTTTATCCAGAATCAAGTTAATATTACTTGTGTGTGTCATGAAATTTGTTGTCTTTGTGGCAGCAATACAAGGCAATACATAATAATAGGAAAAAAATGCAAATTACTGTATATACATTAAATAATTAAATAGACGTGCTCTACTCTGAGGCCTTCCTGTCTGGTCCTATACTCCCCCACCATAAAAATCACCCTCTGGACGTCGAGGCCTTTCAACATTCAAAAGGTTTTAATGAGGTCACTCCTCATCCTTTTGAATTGCAGCAAATACGAGCCCAGAGCTATCAAATGGTCTTCATATGGCAACCCTTTCGACCCTGGTATCATTTTTGTGAATCTCCTTTGAACCCTCTCCAGTTTCAGCACATCCTTTCTTAGATAAAGGGCCCAAAACTGCTCACAATATTCCAAGTGAGGCCTCACCAGTGCTTTATAAAGTCCCAACATTATATCCTAGCCTTTGTATTCTAGTCCATATTATATTAGTATTTTACAGCAAAGTCCCATCACTGGTGAGCTGAAAGTTCACGGACCCATAATCAGCTAGACCTGGGATTGATGCCTAAGATCAAAGTCCAACAGTCAACTGAAAATCCATGACTTAAAGCCCAATGGCTGAAGCCCTGAGTCTACAGGTCTGAAGGCCACTGGAGGAGTCAGAGGCCTGATGTCTCCGAGAGAGGCCTGAAGGCCCGGAGGTCTTTCCTGGCTTTCCTGGGTTTGCAGGACTGTCTATGTGGGTGGGGGGGGGGGGGGGAAACGGGACTTGTTTTGTTGCTGTTGTGTTTTGTGTTGTTCTGTCGGACATCGTGGACACGCTGTGTTGGCGCCGGAATGTGTGGTGACACTTGCAGGCCGCACCCCAGCACATCGTCAGGTTGCGTTGGTTGTTGATGCAAACGAAACAGTTCCCTGTACGTTTCGATGGATGCACACGTGATAAGTAAATCTGAATTGCTGAAATGGATGCTTCCTGAAATAGTGTTTGGGAAACTGAAGCACCTTCAATTACTCCAAAAGACTGAGGTTTGGTAAAATACTGAAAGGCTTTTATTCACTGTACAATACGACCTCCACAGTGAGTGTCTGCCCCCGGACTGAGGGGGAGGGGCAAGGCGAACTCCTTTATACAGGACTCTGTGGGAGGAGCCACAGGGGCAGTCAGCAGAGGTGTGTGTCCGGACAGGTAACCGAATTACAACATATATACATGGTTTACCACAGAAACTAACCATAAGAGACCATTTGGCCCATCGAGTCTGCTCTGCCATTCTTGTGAGGAAGCAGGTTCACAGGTTTGGTAAGTGAGACAGGAGACACAGATTACGAAGAAGCACATGAACCATTTATTTATAAGTAAACAGAGAAACACTAAACCGGGAATCTAGTTAAACAATGCTACACAGTACCAGCGACCCAGGTTCAATTCCCACCGCTGCCTGTAAGGAGTTTGTACGTTCTCCCCGTGACCGAGTGGGTTTCCTCCGGGCTCCCATTTCCAGCCACAGTCCAAAGACACACCGGTTAGTGGGTTAATTGGTCATTGTGAATTGACTCGTGATTACGCTAGGGTTAGATCAGAGCGTTGCTGGGCAGCACGGCTCCAAGGACCAGTAGGCCCCGTTCCACATTGTATCGCAATAAACAAATAAATAAATCAATAGCTGTGCCTATGTCATCGAGAGTCTGTCTTCAGGCTCCTGTACCTCAAAGTTAGATTAGATTCAACTCTATTGTCATTGTGCCAATTAAATGCAGTTAGCATCTAACCAGAAGTGCTTTGCGGTCCAATATGGGACGATTCCCATACCACACTGAGATGCAGTTGGTGAGTATGCTCTCAATGGTACAGCGGTAAAAGTCCGTCAGTATCCTGGGACAGAGGTGAGCTTTCTTGATGCTCCGCAGGAAATAAAGGCACTGTTGTGCCTTTTTGATCAGGATGGAGGAGTTCAGGGACCAGGTGAGATCATCGGAAATGTGGACACCAAGGAATTTGAAGCTTGATGCACGCTCCAGTACAGCTCTGTTGATGTAGATGGGGACGTGAGTGTGACTCCTAGCATGCCTGAAGTCCAGAATGATTTCCTTGGTCTAGGTGTTAAGGGCCAGGTTGTTGTCAGCACACCACGTGGCCAGGTGCTGGACCTCGTCCCTGTAGGCCGTCTCGTCATCCCCTCTGATCAGACCAACCACCATGGTGTCGTCTGATCAGAGTTCAAAGTACATATATGTACAGGTCACCACATACAACCCAGAGATTCATTTTCTTACAGGTGTTTACATGAAAATAAAGAAATCTGATAGAATTTATGAAAAACTATAAATAACAAAAGACTGACAACCAATGTGCAAAATACAAATCACATAAACAATAAAATTAGTAAATAAAGTCTTTGAGAGTGACTCCACCCCATTGGTGGATGATCAACACAAACTCTGATTTACAGATACATACTGTACATCAAAGGGAATGAATGGCCTCCCCGTTCCACAACACTCACTTGTTAATGCTAACTTTCTGAATTGAACTTGTGTCTAGCTCCCAGCCTGAGCGCTGTGAAGGATGGCCTGACTCTGTTGGAACCCAAAGGAGAAGCTGGATCTGGAAGCGAAAGTCTTCACCATGACAAAGGCACCAAGGTACCTACTAGACTGGAAATGGCAGTAGACAATCTCAGATCCTGCTCTCTCCCCCTCTGCTCGGCCCATTGCTTCAGCTCCCCATTCATCCTCCCCAACACCCCACTGTCCCCCTGGCCTCCTTCAGTGCCCGGGCCACCAGGCTAAAGAACTCTCCCCAAGCAGTAAGGCTGATCAGCACCTCCGCTCACTAACCCACCCCTCCACACCCCAACCACCACTCGTTTATCATTTCCCGTCAGTCACCCTATGCACAGATACTCCTGTGCATAGCATCACAATCAATCTATGAATATAAGCTACCTTACGTATTTGTATAATGTGTGTTTTTATATTATTGTATTCTTGATCTTATTGTGTTTTTTGTGTTGTATCGGATCCGTAGTAACACTGATTTCATTCTCCTTTACACTTCCGTTCTGAAAATGACACTAAACAATGTTGAATCTTGAAGGGAAGTTTCTAACCTGGCCTGTCGGAGGGCATTACAGGTGGGAGAGATTTCTCCCTAATTAATTTGAATGCAAATTATTTTTTGGGAGCTGGTTAGTTTTAAATGAATTAGAACTAGTCATAGTCATAGTCATACTTTATTGATCCCGGGGGAAATTGGTTTTCGTTACAGTTGCAGCATAAATAATAAATAGTAATAAAACCATAAATAGTTAAATAGTAATATGTAAATTACTTATGCAGGAAATAAGTCCAGGACCAGACTATTGGCTCAGGGTGTCTGACCCTCCAAGGGAGGAGTTGTAAAGTTTGATGGCCACAGGCAGGAATGACTTCCTATGACGATCTGTGTTTCATCTCGGTGGAATGAGTCTCTGGCTGAATGTACTCCTGTGCCCACCCAGTACATTATGTAGTGGATGGGAGACATTGTCCAAGATGGCATGCAACTTGGACAGCATCCTCTTTTCAGACACCACCGTGAGAGAGTCCAGTTCCATCCCCACAACATCACTGGCTTTACGAATGAGTTTGTTGATTCTGTTGGTGTCTGCTACCCTCAGCCTGCTGCCCCGGCACACAACAGCAAACATGATAGCACTGGCCACCACAGACTCGTAGAACATCCTCAGCATCGTCCGGCAGATGTTAAAGGACCTCACTCTCCTCAGGAAATAGAGACGGCTCTGACCCTTCTTGTAGGCAGCCTCAGTGTTCTTTGACCAGTCCAGTTTATTGTCAATTCGTATCCCCAGGTATTTGTAATCCTCCACCACTGCCCTGTATCTAAATAGAACATTGAACACTACAGCTCGGTACAGGCCCTTCAGCCCACTATGGTGTACTGACCTTTTAACCTGCTCTAAAATCATTCTAACTCTTCCTTCCTACATAACCCTCCATTTTTCTATCAGCCATGTGCCTATCTACTGATATACTAACTTACTGCTGGTTACGTCACTGGTGTTTGGGGCAGTAAGGAAGGTTCCCCATCTCTGGTGGTGTTCAGGGCTTCCTTCATCGTGTCAGTAGCTTCCTCTCCGTTTTCACTACTGTCAGTCATGCAGGACAATAGACAATAGGTGCAGGAGTAGGCCATTCGGCCCTTCGAGCCAGCACCGCCATTCACTGTGATCATGGCTGATCATCCACAATCAGTATCCAGTTCCTGCCTTATCCCCATAACCTTTGATTCCGCTATCTTGAAGAGCTCTATCCATCTCTTTCTTGAAGTATCCAGAGACTTGGCCTCCACAGCCTTCTGGGGCAGAGCATTCCATATATCCACCACTCTCCGGGTGAAAAAGTTTTTCCTCAACTCCGTTCTAAATGGCCTACCCCTTATTCTTAAACTATGGCCTCTGGTTCTGGACTCACCCATCAGTGGGAACATGCTTCCTGCCTCCAGCGTGTCCAATCCCTTAATAATCTTATTTGTTTCAATAAGATCCCCTCTCAGCCTTCTAAATTCCAGAGTATACAAGCCCAGTCACTCCAATCTTTCGACATATGACAGTCCTGCCATCCCGGGCATTAACCTTGTGAACCTACGCTGCACTCCCTCAATAGCAAGAATGTCCTTCCTCAAATTTGGAGACCAAAACTGCACACAATACTCCAGGTGTGGTCTCACCAGGTGGAGACTCAGGAATACCGTCACACTCAGATGTAGAAGGACTCTTCATTGCTGTTTCTGCGGCAATTTTGTCCTGCCTGTTGGGGTTGTTAGCCCTGAGCTCTTTATGCTCCTGGTGTTTCTGCTTGCACCACCACCTCCCACTTATTTCATGCACTTGTCCCTCTCTGTGTGAAAAAACTGTGTCTGACATTCCCACCCCACATTCCCCCCAATCACATTGAAAGTATATCTCCTCCCAGGCCAAGGCCACCCTGGGAACCCTGAGATATCTAAATCCACAGCACCGGAAGACACGCAGATGCTTACAAGATGCACACCATGACTTAAAGCCAAAGTACTCATCTGGTGTAACAGGCACACTCACACCAGCTCAAAATTGTTAATCCACGTCATGGCTCAAGTGAATCGGTTCAACGTTCAAAGTAAGTTTATTATCAAAGTGCATACAGTATATATAACCGTACACAACCCTGAGGTTCATTGTTATATACACTGTAAATCCAAGAAACACAATAGATTCAATGGAAGACCGCACCCAATAGGACTAACAAGCAACCATTGTACAAAAGAAACGAAACGTACAAATACAAAAAGAAATAAATAATAATAAAATAAATAAGGAGTAAATATTGAGAACATGAGATGAAGAGCCCATAGGTTGTGGGAACAGTTCAGTGACTTATCCCCTCTGGTTCAAGAGCCTGAAGATTGAGGGGTAATAACTGTTCCTGAACCTGGTGGTGTTAGTCCTGAGGCTCCTGTACCTTCTCCCTGATGGCAGCAGTGAGAAGAGAGCATGGTCTGAGTGGTGGGGGTCCCTGATGATGACTGCTGCTTTCCTGCGACAATACTTTGTCTACTTTTTACTTTATCGTCGCCAAACAATTGATACTAGAACGTAAATCATCACAGCGATATTTGATTCTGCACTTCCCGCTCCCTGGATTACAAATCAATATTAAATATTAGAAATTTAAATTATAAATCATAAATAGAAAATAGAAAAGGGAAAGTAAGGTAGTGCAAAAAAACCGAGAGGCAGGTCCGGATATTTGGAGGGTATGGCCGAGTTCCAGGTCAGGATCCGTTCAGCAGTCTTATCACAGTTGGAAAGAAGCTGTTCCCAAATCTGACCGTACGAGTCTTCAAGCTCCTGAGCGTTCTCCCGGAGGGAAGAGGGACAAAAAGTGTGTTGGCTGGGTGGGTCGTGTCCTTGATTATCCTGGCAGCACTGCTCCGACAGCATGCAGATGTGCTCATTGGTGGGGAGAGCTTTACCGTGATGGACTGGGCCGTACCCACTACTTTTTTAAGATTTTCCATTCAAAAGCATTGGCGTTTCCATACCAAGCCATGATACAACCAGTCAATATACTCTCCACCACACATCTATAGAAGATTGTTGAAGTTTTAGATGTCATGCCGAATCTTTGTAAAATTCTCAGTAAGTAAGGGCACTGTCGTGCTTTCAGAGTCAGGAGAACGTGTCATGAAATGTGAGAACGTGCTAACAGTCATGAAATGTGTTGGCTTTCTGGCAAGACAGAAGAAAAGTAACGATAAACAATGAAATAAATATAGCATTAGAGGAATAGTGAGGGCTCAGGGGCTGTTCAGAAATCTAACAGCAGAGGGGAAAAGCTCTTCCTGAATCATTGAGTGTGCAGCTCCTTTCCGCTGGTAGCAAGGAGGGCATGTCCTGGGTGATGGGAGTCTTTAGTGACAGCCTGAGAGGTAAATCTAATCCAACAACAAGTGCATTAATACCCCTGTGAAGGGGTGCAAGCTTTGTGTGGTGATTGAAGGGAGATTTTCTTTTGAAGAACTGAAAATATTGAAAATCCAAAACAAAAGCAGGTACTGCTGGAAACCCTGTAACGGGTGAGGTGGCATCTGTGGGTCGAGAGGCAGTTAACATTTTAGCAGTAAGACCCTTGGTCAGGAAAGGGTGTTGTTGTAGTTTGTCTCCCTCTGGTGGCAGACAGCTGAACTGACGCCCAACCTGGAAGAGAGTTTTTTTAAAAAGTGAATGTAGATTAAAAGACTAATGTGCACAGCATTTATTTCAACACACACACACAAAATGCTGGAGGAACTCAGCAGGCCAGGCAGCATCTATGAAAATGAATAAACGGTTAACCTTTCGGGCTGAGACCCATCTTCAGGAATGAGAAGGAAGGGCGGAGACACCAGAATAAAAAGGAAGCTAGCTAGAAGGTGACGGGTGAAGCTGGGCAAGTGGAAACCTCCAACAGGATCACAACCTCATCGTTGGGTTTGGAGGCTCGTGTGCCTCAATGATCCAGAGATCTATACTGGCTGGAGTCAGGGCTTTATGCTTTGGCTCTTGGTAGGTCACCCATGCCAAACAGGTCAAAGGGCAGAGGCCAGACTAAGAGTGGTCCACCAATCCACTAGGTTCAGGGGTTCCGCTCAGGGCTAACAGCCCTGACTAGTCGAACAAAACTGTTACGTAAACAGCAATGAAGAATCCTTCTACGTCAGAGAGCGACAGCATGAACAGACAGAGATGGACTGGCATTGCTGCCCTAGATGCCAGCAGCGTCACGGGCAGTAATAGTAACAAATAATAGATGAGGGAAAAAGATAAAGGGCTGAAGAGGAAGGAATCTGATAGGAGAGGGGAGTGGACCAGAGGAGAAAGGGACCCAGGAGCAGATGAGAAGAGATAAAGGACCAGAGTGGGGAATAGAAGTGAGGGGAAGGGAAAAAACTTTTTACCAAGAGGAGAAATCGATGTTCATGCCATCAGGTTGGAGGCTACCCAGACAGCTGCTCCTCCACCCTGAGGGTTCCTCACCTTGGCACAAGAGGCTGTGGACCAACATTTATTTCATTTTTTTTTACTGGAAATTAGAGTATCTTCTTATGTCTTGCTCAGTTTTATATTGTGCATTACAGTTCCAGGATTAAATCGCCAGTAATGGGACTCACTTAGCCTCCGCCATCCCTGCATTCACGTATGCAGCATGACCAGGTTCCCAAGTCGGTGGCCTCGCTGAGGTTTGTAGGGAGCCACGGCGGTGTAGTGGTTAGCACAATGACAGACTGGGGCATTCCGGAGTAGGGAGTTCGGACCCGGCCTTGTCCCGCAAGGAGTCACAGAAGCTGGGAGGCGATAAGAGGAGGAGACAAAGGGCTGAGGGGAACGAATTTCATAGGAAAGGAGAGTGGATCAAGTTTTCCTGGATCCCAGATGTCCTCACTTTCCAAATAAAATTTTAGATTACTTTGATTATTTCTATATCATCTTTCAATAAATGTTACTCCTAGGTGTCCTGAGGACTGAAATTGCCCAGAAAATGCAGTCAGTCATCCAGGAACCAGCCCACGTCATGAATCACCTTGGAAACGTCGGCCACTAACACCGAAAACATCCCAACTATTTTAACAACAGCTTTCTATTCTTGGTGAACCATTACAGTTAACTTGCCTTCATTTTAATATTTTGCTTATAAACAGAGTGTCCATGAACACAAATCTGCATAATTTACAAACAGACTTCAACTTTGCACCTTCTACAGGCCCCATCCTTATTAATTTCATTTACCATGATACATCTCGGTAACAGGCCATTCTGGGCCAATGACCCCACGCCACCCAAGTAGCAGTTAATGTGACGCTATTACAGTTCGAAGCGTTCCAGAGCTCAGAGTTCAATTCCAGCATCGAGTCTCTGGACGTCCTCCCTGTGGAATGTGTAGGTTTCCTCCCACTCCTTCCATTTCCTCCCAGAGTCCGAAGCTCTGCAAAACTCTGGTTAGGCCACACTTGGAGTACTGTGTCCAGTTCTGGTCACCTCACTATAGGAAGGATGTGGAAGCATTGGAAAGGGTACAGAGGAGATTTACCAGGATGCTGCCTGGTTTAGAGAGTATGCATTATGATCAGAGATTAAGGGAGCTAGAGCTTTACTCTTTGGAGAGAAGGAGGATGAGAGGAGACATGATAGAGGTGTACAAGATAATAAGAGGAATAGATAGAGTGGATAGCCAGCGCCTCTTCCCCAGGACACCACTGCTCAATACAAGAGGACATGGCTTTAAGATAAGGGGTGGGAAGTTCAAGGGGGATATTAGAGGAAGGTTTTTTACTCAGAGAGTGGTTGGTGTGTGGAATGCACTGCCTGAGTCAGTGGTGGAGGCAGATACACTAGTGAAGTTTAAGAGACTACTAGACAGGTATGTGGAGGAATTTAAGGTGGGGGGTTATATGGGAGGCAGGGTTTGAGGGTCAGCACAACATTGTGGGCCGAAGGGCCTGTACTATTCTATGTTCTATGTACTGGATAGTTTAATTGGCAGGACAGCAACTCCTGGAAAGGCACAATTGGGAAGGAAGTTGTTGGCACCATCAACTCCATTGGAGTGCTCTTACTCTCCAAGTGTGCTGAACATGCCCTGACCATCACCAACACCCTGTTCCACCAGAGTAATAAGGTGAAAACCGTGTGGATGCATCCCTGTTCAAAGACTTGGCATGTTACAGATGATATCATTGTTCAGAGGAGGGAACGCAGAGATGTAAACAGTACAGGAGCCGTGATCAGTGCTGATGGTGGCTAGACAGACCGACGGCTTATTCACTCACCTCCAAAATCATGCGGAGGAGTAGAGTGCAAAAGAAGTTGAGCCGTCCCAGATTCACCATCGAGAGCCTAAAAGACACAGTGAAGGTACAACACCTGCAGGCTGCCCTTTCTAAAAGACTCCCAAAGCAGCGTCCAGAGGACATCGAAGCTCACATGACCACACTGAAGGCCACTGTCCTTGATACTTGTAAAAACATCATTGGATACAAGACAGGAAAAACAAAGACTGGTTTGATGAAAAGGACAATGAAATAGAGGAGGAAATAAACAACGAAGGAAAGTTTGCCTGGCAGAGGACATCAAACGCAAGACAAAATGAGAAGCCCACTCCAAAGCTAAGGCCATAGTCCAGCGTAGCGTGAGGAAAATACAGAGTCAGTGGTGGACTGAGAGGCCCCAGAAATACAGCAGCTTGTTCACTCTGGTGCTATCAGGAGTTTCTTTACTGCCACCAAGGCAGTGTATTATGGCCTAACCACCAAACCATTATGGCCTGAACCCCCTTTGCTCCAAAGGCTGCTAAAAGACAATGATGCCAGACTAGACTGGAGGCTAAGGTGTAACATTTTAGGGGAATCTGGGGGTTAACTTCACTCAGAGGGTGGTGAGGCTGTGGACTGAGCTGTCAATGCAAGTGGCAGGGTGCAGGTTCAATTTCAACATTTAAGGGAAGTTTTGGTAAGTACTTGGAGGGGAGGGAGCATAGTCATAGTCATACTTTATTGATAGTGGGGGAAACTGGTTTTCGTTATAGTTGCACCATAAATAATAAATAGTAATAAAACCAAGAATAGTTGAATAGTAATATGTAAATTATGCCAGGAAATTATGAAATAAGTCCAGGATCAGCCTATTGGCTCAGGGTTTCTGACCTTCCAAGGGAGGAGTTGTAAAGTTTGATGGCCACAGGCAGGAATGACTTCCCATGTCGCTCCGTGCTGTATCTCGGTGGAATGAGTCTCTGGCTGAATGTACTCCTGTGCCCAACCAGTACATTATGTAGTGGATGGGAGACATTGACCAAGATGGCATGCAACTTAGACAGCATCCTCTTTTCAGACAGCTCCATGAGAGAGTCCAGTTCCATCCCCACAACATCACTGGCCTTACGAATGAGTTTGTTGATTCTGTTGGTGTCTGCTACCCTCAGCCTGCTGTCCCAGCACACAACAGCAAACATAATAGCACTGGCCACCACAGAACATCCTCAGCATCGTCCGGCAGATGCTAAAGGACCTGAGTCTCGTCAGGAAGTAGAGACGGCTCTGACCCTTCTTGTAGACAGCCTCAGTGTTCTTTGACCAGTCCAGTTTATTGCCAATTCGTATCCCCAGGTATTTGTAATCCTCCACCATGTCCACACTGACCCCCTGGATGGAAACAGGGGTCACCGGTACCTTAGCTCTCCTCAGGTCTACCACCAGCTCCTTAGTCTTATTCACATTAAGCTGCAGATAATTCTGCTCACACCATGTGACAAAGTTTCCTACCGTAGCCCTGTACTCAGCCTCATCTCCCGTGCTGATGCATCCAACTATGGCAGAGGGCTATGGTCAAGGTGCAGGTCAGTAGAACTAGGCAGATGATCCGACAGGCAGGGACTAGATGGGCCAAAAGACCTGTTTCTTTGCTGAAGCACTCCATGACTCTACACGTTCCTCATGGAATGTTTGATTCCGTTCTTTCCTGTGTCACCACTAGATGGGGGTAGATGTCACTACATCTCTGACTCAGCGAGACCGAATGCAGTTATCAGAATCAGTGACCGACTACAGTGACACGACAGTGCAACACACGAAAATTACTACACGTTATAAAAATAAATCATTCGTTATGCGTCATGTCGTATGATGTAGACAATCATGGTCTTTACATGACCAGGATTGTTCTGGGCAAATTTTTCTACAAAAGTGGTTTGCCATTGACTTCTTCTGGGCAATGACTTTACAAGACTTTACAACCATCATCAATACTCTTCAGAGACTGTCTGCCTGGCGTCAGTGGTTTTGCGTAACAAGGGCTCGTAATATGCACCACCTGCTCATACGGCCATCCACCACCCCGATCAGAGGGGCTAAACAGGTGCTACACCTTCACAAACACAAGAAAAATGTGCAGAGGCTGGAAATTCAAGCAACACACATATAAAATGCTGGTGAACGCAGCAGGCCAGGCAGCATCTCTAGGAAGAGGTACAGTCGACGTTTCGGGCCGAGACCCTTCGTCAGGACTAACTGAAAGAAGAGATAGTAAGAGATTTGAAAGTGGGAGGGGAAGGGGGAGATACGAAATGATAGGAGAAGACAGGAGGGGGAGGGATGGAGCCAAGAGCTGGACAGGTGATTGGCAAAAGGGATACTAGGCTGGAGAAGGGAGAGGATCATGGGGCGGGAGGCCTAGGGAGAAAGGAAGGGGGAGGGAGAGGTGCTACACCTTGCCCAAGGGTGACCTGCAGGCTGGCGGAGGGAAGGAGCCCGGTGTATCTCCTTTGACAGAGTCCTATCTCCACCCCACTGCCCACAAACAATAAGTAAATAAATAATAAAGAGGGTATCTGAGGTAGTGATCATGGGTTATTGAGCTGTTCAGAAACTTGATGGCAGAGAGGAAAGCACTGCTGGTGAATCACTTGAGTGTATGTTCTATACCTCCTTGCCGATGGAAAATAAAGGGTTTTCTTGGATGGATGCCACCTTCTTGAGGCAACACCTCCTAAGTTTGTGCTTGGAGGTGGGAGGGTGGGGGTTGTGCCTGTGATGGAGCCGGCTAAGCCTACAATCCTCTGCAGCCTCTTGAGCTCCTCTGCACTGGGGCCTCCACATCAGCCGGTGGTGGAACAGGCAGAGCGCTCTGCACCCTACATCGGCAGAAATCCGTCAGCGTCCTTGGTGACTTTCCAAACTTCTTCAAGCTCCGCAGGCGTGACTTAAACAGTGAGGGTTAGCTTTAAGCAGGGCACGCCGGATGTCAGCGGTACCCGCTCGGCACGTGGCTTCTCCACAGCTGGCATGAATGTGAGTAGGGGAAGGGATTTCAGAACTGGACATGTTTACCCTCCCGGGCGGCGTGTTTGACACTTTCTCAGTTGTTATCAGAATCAGGTTTTACATCACCGGCATATTGTCATAAAATTTGTTGTTTTTCCACAGCAGTACATTACGATACATGTGTAGCCTGGGGTAAGGTACACACTCGGGACTACAAATACTTTTTCGAGTTTTAATTCCTTTATCTGTTTTAGATGTTTAAGTGCCAGAAGAGGGTCACAAAACAAAGCGAACAAATTTACAACCAGTTCTTGCCGTTACAATCTCAGTTTAACTTTCGATCCACACCCTTGTGTACGGACAAAATTGCGTATGCAGTATAAAAAATACCAGAACTAATACGGTAGTGGGAATTCTACTTGGCTGGTGAGGAACTTAGCATAAGCCACGCGATCCAGTGTCAATTCATTTACTTGAGAAAATCTTTCCTCACCATGCCCAGACTCGGGGAGGAACTCAATTCCAACGCCCCACCAGCATCTTCAGCAGGAAACAAAATGGTCTCCCACTATCCCGCCCGTGCGTATTGACATCACCATCTCCCCTTAAAGGCACAGACAACTATTCTAGCATTACCCGGATGGATGCCTAAATACACTTTTAACAATACTGAATAAGATCCGACAGTCACCCGATTACATATAAGAATAAAAAAAAACTACATTACAAAAATATATATATATATATATATATATATATATATATATACACATATACTTACACACTACAAATGTATCTGCCTGTACCACCTCCCTTGGCAGGGTATTCCACTCTGTGTATAAAACTTACCTCTGATATTCCCCACCACCCCCCCACCCCATACTTTCCTCTACTTTCCACATGGGTTTCCTCCGGATGACTCAGCTTCTTCCCACATTCCCAGATGTATGGGCGTTGGAGCAGGAAGCATGGCAGCACTGAAACACCAGGTAGTGTAATGCGCTGGGAGATCAATTCCCACTGCTGTTTGTGCATTCTCCCTGTGACCGCATGGGCTTCCTCCCATATTCCAACCCTGCACGGATTATTAGGTTGATTGGCCACATGGGTGTGATTGGGCCATGCCCAGCTGGCTCTTTCGATGTACATGTGGCAAATAATGCTAATATTTTAAAGATCTTTATCTTTAAAACTACGTGGACCATGGATATTGCGTCCTAGCTGTCTACGTGATACGCAAGCCAGGGCAGAACAATATAGAGAGCGAGCTGTTGCCCGTGCAGCAGGCTCCCCCTCTCCACGCAGCTGGTGAATCCAAAGGAGCGGTGGAAACCAGTACGGATTGGCACCAGTATTATCGCAGGAGTTGCCAGTCAGTGTTGAACTCAATGTACGACTGCTGCAGAGTCTCCAGCACCAGACGTTCCTCGGGGTTTGCTCATGAAACCTTCCACGTGAGTGGGTACAACAGCAAGGCAGTGGACATTCCCCAAGGTTGTTATAGGGATAAGCTGGTCCCACTATCCAGTAAATGCTCCGATGCCGTGCATCTCAAATAGCCTCTAACAACCAAGTCCAGCTCCTGGCCTTCGTGCATGGCTTAGCTACTAATCCTGGCAAAACCAATTCTACTGACAGGAGAAGGGGCACTGGTGACTTAAAACCAGTCACTTCGGGCAGATGGGGCTCGTCAATCGTGATTGGCAGCTCATCTATGAGAAGGGTGACCCTGATGTCATTTAAATCTAGAGATGGGCAATGAAATGCTGGCTCAGCTCAAAGTTCAAAGTTCAAAGTACATTATTTATCAAAGTATGTATGTTTTGCCAATATGATGGAGGTTTCACTGGGCAAGAGAAATCGAGGCAGGCCCCGTAAGAGACTCAAAGACTGTGTGAAAGCTAACGTTCACACAATGGGCTTCTACCAAGAGAGCTGGAAGGGATTGCACAAGACCAGAGTGGCTGGTGAGCCTTGATTAGAACCAGTCACAACAACCTGGAGGAGAGACGTCAAGTAATACTAATCACTGCCCGACAAAGAAGGAAAACAATAACAGCGACTCCACTCCCCGATCCAGCACAGTTTTCATGTCCTTGTTGTGGACGTCTCTGTCATTCACAACTTGAACTCAACCGCCACCTATGAACACACAACAGAACTGCTGAGATCTAACTATCATCGTCAGATATGATGGACAACCAATCTTGTATGCGATATCCAACCCTGAGATTCATCTCCTTACAGGCAGACACAAATCGAAGAATCCCAATAGGACCCATTTGAAAAAAAGATCAACAAACACCCACTGTGCAGAAGAAAAAAGCAAATGGTGCAAACAACAAAAGTAAGCAAATAACATTCAGAACTGAAGTTCACGAGAGTCCTCAGCCATGAAGCCAGTCCCAGATGATTCAGGAACCCGTTAGTTGCAGTCTACAGCCTCACTTGAGGCTGACTCACTTGATAAGTAAAACAAATTGTGTGTGAGAGTGAACAGCTTGTAGCTGATGTCATCAGATTTATCATTACAGACCAGGGACTTTCCACTGTGTGTTGTAACTCAGACAGACTGACAGACAGACTTTACAGAACTCTTACACTTTCCTCTCACCGACTGCTTTGTAGTCAGCAGGTGGTCAGCCCTTGCAGTGTTCTGAGGGGAATGGTAGTGAACCCAGACAAGGCAGTATCGGTCTACATTTCAATCTGCTGCTGCACTGGGAAGTGAAACCAGTCTACATGGTGCTCTGCTCTGTCCTGAATTGGAATCGGAGCGGTTTTGTGTCCCTCATCTAAGAAAAGATTTCCTGGCATTGGAGAGGGTCCAGAAGAAGTTCATAGGAATGAAAGGTTTATCATACGAGGAACGTTTGATGACTCTGGGCCTGTACCCGCGGGAGTTTAGCAGAATAGCAAGGAAAGTTCATGGTAACTTAGCGAATTTTGAAAGGCCGAGATAGAGTGGACATGAAGAAAATGTTTCCTGTAGTGGGAGAGTCCAGGACCAGGGGCACAACCTCAGAATAGAAGGACATCCATTTAGAACAGAGATGAAGAGGAATTTTTTTTAGCCGGAGGATGGTGAATCTGTGGGGCTCATTGTGTAGATGTCTGTGGAGGCCAAGTCTTTGGGTACATTTAAAGCGGAGGCTAATATGTTCCTGATTAGTCAGGGTGTCTAAGGTGACGGGGAGAAGGCAGGAGAATGGGGTTGAGAGGGGTGATAAGCTAGTCATGATGAAATGCCGGAGCTGCTTGATGGACTGAATGGCCTAGTTCTGCTCCTATGTCTTATTTATGATTATTATTATGAGGACACGCAGTCCCCTTTTATCGTCGTTTAGTAATGCATGCATTAAGAAATGATAAAAATGTTTTTCCAGAATGATAGAAAAACACATGACAAACCGACTTAAAAACTAACAAAAACCACAAAATTATAACATATAGTTACAACAGTGCAAAGCAATACCGTAACTTGATAAGAACAGACCATGGCACAGTAAGAATCTCAGAGTCTCTCTTAAGTCCCATCATCTCACACAGACAGTGAACCTCCAGCGCTGCCAACTTGCTGATGCAGCATCCTGGAAGCATCCGACCACAGTCCGATTCCGAGTCCGTCCGAAAAACTCCGAGCCTCCGACCAGCTCTCCGACACCGAGCACCATCTCTGCCGAGTGTTTTGACCCCGGCCCCGGCAACAGGCGATACACAAAGCCGAGGATTTGGGGCCTTCATCTCCAACTTCTTTCTTAAGTTTATTATTGTCATGTACCAAGATACAGCAAAAATGCTTGTCTTGCTTGCTGATCATACAGGTCGAATCATTATGCATTGAGGTGGAACAAGGTAAAACAATGACATATAGGTTGGGGGTGTTGTGGATAGTGTGGAGGGCTGTCAGAGGTTACAGCGGGACATTGATTGGATGCAAAACTGGGCTGAGAAGTGGCAGATGGAGTTCAACCCAGATAAGTGTGAGGTAGTTCATTTTGGTAGGTCAAATATGATGGCAGAATATAGTATTAATGGTAAGACTCTTGGCAGTGTGGAGGATCAGAGGGATCTTGGGGTCCGAGTCCATAGGACACTCAAAGCTGCCACACAGGTTGACTCTGTGGTTAAGAAGGCATACAGTGCGTTGGCCTTCATTAATCGTGGGATTGAGTTTAAGAGCCGAAAGGTAATGTTGCAGCTATATAGGACCCTGGTCAGACCCCATTTGGAGTACTGTGCTCAGTTCTGGTCACCTCACTACAGGAAGTATGTGGAAACCATAGAAAGGGTGCAGAGGAGATTTACAAGGATGTTGCCTGGATTGGGGAGCATGCCTTATGAGAATAGGTTGAGTGAACTCGGCCTTTTCTCTTTGGAGCGACGGAGGATGAGAGGTGACCTGATAGAGGTGTATAAGATGATGCAAGGCATTGATCGTGTGGATAGTCAAAGGCTTTTCCCCAGGGCTGAAATGGCTAACACGAGAAGGCACAGTTTTAAGGTGCTTGGAAGTAGGTACAGTGGAGATGTCAGGGGTAAGTTTTTAATGCAGAGAGTGGTGAGTGGTGGAATGGGCTGCTGGCGGTGGTGGTGGAGGCAGAAATGATAGGGTCTTTTGAGAGACTCCTGGATGGCTACATGGAGCTTAGAAAAATAGAGGGCTATGGGTAAAGCCTAGGTAGTTCTAAGGTAGGGACATGTTCAGCACAGCTTTGTGGGCCGAAGGGCCTGTATTGTGCTGTATGTTTTCTTTGTTTCTATGTTTCTAATACCCACAAGGTAATGAAGGAACTCAGCAGGCCAGGCAGCATCAATGGAGAGAAATAAACAGTCAACGTTTCAGACCACGACCCTTCATCAGGATCTCAGTATTTCTCTCCATGGATGCTATCTGACCTGCTGATTTCCACCAGCATTTTAGAAACCTGCACAAGGACCCCCACGTCCATTGGCACTTCTGATTTCTGAATTTTCTCCCCATTTAGAATAAAGTTTATGCCTCTCTCCCTTCCACAAAAGTGCATGACCCTACACTTTTCTACACCATATTCAATCTTTGACTTCTGTGCCCATTCTCCCAGTATGTCTAAGTTCTTCTGCGGACTGCCTGCTTCCTCAACACTACCTGGCCCTCCACCTCAAACATGGCTACAAAGCCATCAATTCCATCATACGACATGAAAAGAAAAGGCCCTACACTGACCCTTGTGGAACAGCACTAGTCATTGGTAACCAATCAGAAAAGTGCCCCTTTATTCCCACTCTTTGCCCCGTGCCAAGCGGTTAATCTTCTACCCATGCTAGAATCTTTCCTGTAAAACCACTTACCATGTTAAGCAGCCTCTTGTCTGGCACCTTGTCAAAGGCCTTCTGAAAATCCAAGCAACACTATCCCCTGACTGTCCTTTGACTATCGTGCCTGTTATTTCCTCAAAGAATTCTAACCGGCCCGTCAGGCAGCATCTATGAAGCAAAATAAACCAGTTTCTGACCTGATCCTTCATCAGGAGGGGGAAGGTGAATGGATAGGGGAGATGAGATGAAGTGTGAACTTCAACCCTTCACCTCTTCCACCTGTCACCTCCCGACTTCTCACTTATTCCCCCCTCACAAATTTTAATTCTGGTTTCTTCCCCATTTCCAGCGCTAATGAAGAGATTTGGCCTGGAACGTCGACAGTTTCATAGATGCTGCCTGACCTGCTGAGTTCCTCCGGCAGTTTGCGTGTGTTATTTAGGTGGTGTTGATTGTTAACATAAACAACACTTTTCACTGCATGGTTTGCTGTACGTGTGATAAACTAATAAATGAATTTGAATCTTTATTACCTGGAGTGTGGGTGGCCTACACAGGCTTTTTCCACAGAGGTTGGGTGGGATTACAACTAGACGTTATGGGTTAAAGGTGAAAGGTGAAATGTTTAAGAGGAACCTGAGGGGGAAACTTCTTCACTCAGAGGGTGGTGAGAGTGTGGAACGAGCTGCCAGCACAAGTAATGCATGTGAGCTCAATTTTAACATTTAAGAGAAGTTTGGATAGGTACATGGATGGCAGTGACATGGTCTCAGTGCAGGTGAATGGGAGTAGGCGGTTTAAATGATTCGACACAGACTAGATGGGCCAAAGGGCCTGTTTCTGTGCTGTACTTTTCTATGACTCTGTAATTCAGTTAGGGGTGTGGATAAGGTGGATGATCGAGACACGACTGCGCAGGTGCGTGGACGTCAGCGAGCTAGACCGGCGGGAAGAATTTTAAAGGAGAGAGTCTTTTTCTTCAGCGGTTTGATCGAGACATGACTGCGCAGGCGTGAGGGCATCTGCAAGTTAGACCAGCGGGAAGAATTTTAAAAGAAGACAGCTTTATAGGGCGGGTGAGAGTAGAGGGAGTCAGAGTAGGAAGGTTTAGATGGGGCTTCGGCAATAGCAGGTTGAGGTGAGGTAAGTTACTTGTGAAGAATAGGAATAGGAAGTATGTCTGTGGGGCCGGTGTTCTGTACAGCTCCTCAGGAACCGTGTTAGGGAACTGGAGATGCAGCTCGATGACCTTCAACTGGTCAAGGAGAGTGAGGAGGTGATAGAGAGGAGCTATAGGCAGGTAGTCACACCGGGGCCTGGGGAGACAGATAAGTGGCTAACAGTCAGGAGAGGGAAGGGTAGAAGTCAGAGGCTAGAGGGTACCCCTGTGGCTGTCCCCCTTAACAATAAGTACTCCTGCTTGAGTACTGTTCGGGGGATGGCCTACCTGGGGGAAGCAACAGTGGCTGTGCCTCTGGCACAGAGTCTGACCCTGAGGCTCAGAAGGGTAGGGAAAGGAAGAGGATGGCAGCAGTGATAGGGGACTATAGTTAGGGGGTCAGACAGGCGATTCTGTGGATGCAGAAAAGAAACACGGATGGTAGATTGCCTCCCAGGTGCCAGGGTCCGGGACGTTTCTGATCGCGTCCACGACATCCTGAAGTGAGTATGGAACTGGAGGAGGTACTGGAGGTACTCAATAAATATTTTGCTTCAGTATTCACTACAGAAAAGGACCTTGGTGATTATAGGAATGACTTACAGCAGACTGAAAAGCTTGAGCATATAGACATTAAGAAAAAGATGTGCTGGAGCTTTTGGAATGCATCAAGTTGGATAAGTCACCAGGACCGGATGAGATGTAACCCAGGCTATTGTGGGAGGTGAGGAAGGAGATTGCTGACCCTCTAGCGATGATCTTTGCATCATCAGTGAGGACGGGAGAGGTTCCAGAGAATTGAAGGTTTGCGGATGTTGTTCCATTATTCAAGAAAGGGAGTAGAAATAGCCCAGGAAATTATAGACCAATGAATCTTACTTCAGTGGTTGGTAAGTTGATGGAGAAGATCCTGAGAGGCAGGATTTATGAACATTTGGAGAGGCATAATATAATTAGGAATAGTCAGCATGGCTTTGTCAAAGGCAGGTCATACCTTACGAGCCTGATTGAATTTTTTTGAGGATGTGACTAAACATATTGATGAAGGAAGAGCAGTAGATGTAGTGTATATGGATTTCAGCAAGGCATTTGATAAGATACCCCGTGCAAGGGTTATTGAGAAAGTAAGGAGGCATGGGATCCAAGGGGGCATTGCTTTGTGGATCCAGAACTGGCTTGCCCACAGAAGGCAAAGAGTGGTTGTAGATGGGTCATATTCTGCATGGAGGCCGGTGATCAGTGGTGTGCCTCAGGGATCTGTTCTGGGACCCCTACTCTTTGCGGTTTTTATAAATGACCTGGATGAGGAAGTGGAGGGATGGGTTAGTAAATTTGCTGATGACACAAAGGTTGGGGGTGTTGTGGATAGTGTGGAGGGCGATCAGAGGTTACAGTGGAACATTGATAGGATGCAAAACTGGGCTGAGAAGTGGCAGATGGAGTTCAACCCAGATAAGTGTGAGGTTATTAATTTTGAAAGATCAAATATGATGGCAGAATATAGTATTAATGGTGAGAGTCTTGGCAGTGTGGAGGATCAGAGGGATCTTGGGGTCCGAATCCATAGGACACTCAAAGCCTCTGAGCAGGTTGACTGCGTGGTTAAAAAGGTATATGGTGTATTGGCCTTCATCAACCATGGGATTGAGTTTAAGAGCCGAGAGGTAATGTTGCAGCTATATAGGACCCTGGTCAGATCCCACTTGGAGTACTGTGCTCAGTTCTGGTCATCTCACTATAGGAAGGATGTGGAAACTATAGAAAGGGTGCAGAGGAGATTTACAAGGATGTTGCCTGGATTGGGGAGCATGCCTTATGAGAATAGGTTGAGTGAACTCGGCCTTTTCCCCTTGGAGTGACGGAGGATGAGAGGTGACCTGATAGAGGTGTACAAAATGATGACAGGCATTGATCATGTGGATAGTCAGAGGCTTTTTCCCAGGGCTGAAATGGCTAACACGAGAGGGCATAGTTTTAAGGTGCTTGGAAGTAGGTACAGAGGAGATGTTGAGGTAAGTTTTTTTATGCAGAGTGGTGAGTTCGTGGAATGGGCTGATGGCGATGGTGGTGAGGGCAGATACAATAGGGTCTTTTAAGAGACTGCTTGATAAGTACATGAAGCTTAGAAAAATAGAGGGCTATGGGTAACCCGAGGTAATTTCTAAAGTAAATACATGTTCGGCTCAGCATTGTGGGCCGAAGGGCCGGTATTGTGATGTAGGTTTTCATAGCTCTTACCCCAAGGTCCAACACCTGAGATTCAAGATAAGATGAGAAATGTTTAAGAGAGTCCTGAGTCTTTACCTAGAGTTTAATGAGGACTTGGAATGAGCTGCCAGAGAAGTGGTCAAAGGAAATACATGTAAGAGGTTTCAGATAGATACATGGAAGGGAGTGTTGTCTTGGAGGGTTATGGGCCAAATGCTAGCTACTGGGACTAGCAGGGAGATGCTTTGGTTAGCATGAACCTGTTGGGCCAAAGGGTCTGTTTTCATGCTCTATTAATCTGAGATAGTGAATTTGGCCCAGTACATCATTGGTAAAGCTCTCCCAACCATTGAGCACATCTATATGAAACACTGTCATAGAAAAGCAGCATCCATCAGAGATTTTCATCTCATTCTGATAGCAGAGAAGACCATGGTCTTCATTGTGACATTAGAGGAGACCGTGATCCTCATTGTGACCATGGACCTCATTGTGGCATTAGAGGAGACAATGGTCCTCACTGTGTCATTAGAGGAGACCATGATCCTCATTGTGACCGTGGACCTCATTGTGGCGTTGGAGGAAACAGTGGACCTCATTGCAGCATTAGATGAGACCATGGACCTTATTGTGGCATTAGAGCAGACCATGGACCTCATTGTAACCGTATGGACCTCATTGTAACCGTGGAGGAGACCGTGGACCTCACTGCAGCATTGGAAGAAACAGTGGACCTCGTTATGGCATTAGAGGAGACCATGGACCTTATTGTGGCAGTAGAGAAGATCTTGGACTGACATATTGGAATGGGAATGGGAAGTCAAACTGAAATGGGTCTCCTTCCCTTGTGAATTGAGCAACACGATTAGAGAGGTTCCTGTAGATTTCTCTCTCTCCATTTGCCTTTCCAGACATGCAACATCATCTGGGGACACTTGTGGGCTGCCCCCCCCCCAGCACATTCTCGGGTCTGTTCATTGTTAACACAAACAACACATTTCACTGTGTGTTTCAATGTACAAATAAACTTGAATTTTGCTGTCTTCCCCTTCAGACAGGTACAGGTCACTGTTTCTCTGTCCAGTGCTTCCTCCGTTCAGCCCACCAGAGTGTCAGTTACTTACTGCCTGTTGCACTGCTGGTGTTTAGGGCAGCAATGAAGGTCCTCCATCTGTGTCTGTCCTTGGCTACCTTCTCTATTGTGCCCCAGGTGTGGTTCAGGGTCCTCATTTCTGCCTTTATGTACAGTGCCAAGTTGTCTCAAGTCTCTCACATTTCCTCTGTCATTCAGGGGTCCAATGAAGTGCTGGCCTTGATGGTGGAGTTGCCCTAACTTCTCATCTCGTGCCCAGTCCATTTCAAATATTCTTCATGATGATTGAGTTTTAGTTGTGATTTGAAACCGACGATCTTATGACTCAGAGTGAGAATATAAGCATTGGGCTAAAAATCACACCATTATTAGAGACACAAGATGACATCATTACAGGCACAGTCACAGCTTGCATTGGAGAAACAAATTCTGATCATTAGTATCAACTTCCAACACCTCCTAAAGATTTTAACAAGCATCTTGTTAATACTGTTACACATCTAGAAAGGCAAACGGAGAGAGAAAAGTCTACAGGAAGCTCTCTAATCGTGTTGTTGAATTCACAAGGGAAGGAAACCCATTTCAGTTTGACTTCCTATTGCCATTCCCATTCTGACATGACAGTCCATGGTTTCCTTTACTTCCACAATGAGGTCACTCTCAGAATAGAGGAACCATGCCTCATATTTCCTTCTGGGTAGCTTCCAATAAGATGGCATGAACATCAAATTCTCAGCTTCAGGTAATTTCTCACCCCCCTTCTTTCCATTCCCCATTCTTGTTCCCCTCTTACCTCATGTCTTCACCTCACGTCCATCACCTCCCTCTGGGGGTGCCCCTCCTCCTTCTTTTTCTCCCATGATCCACTCTCCTCTCCAATCAGATTCCTTCAGCCCTTTACGTCTTCCACCTATCACCTCCCAGCTTCTTGATTCATTCCTCCTCCTCAATGGCGCTGTGAAATGAAAATTGAAATTTTATTACCCAAGAAGGAAAGTAGAAATTGGGTTACAAGAGGGAGCTGGGGGTTTATTCAATAAAGGTGCCTTTGCTTTTGTCCATATTCCCTCACATCTATTCTATCCACATACTGTACAAACCATTTTTTAAGCATTAGACTTGCTTTGGACTCCACATCTTCCTCTGGCAGCTTGTTCCTTATACCAAACATTGTCCATGCTGACCACAGCATCCCTCCCTACTGATCCCAGATGCCCATAACCCTCCAAGCCCTTTCCCCTTCATCCACCATTCCATATGCCTCTTTAAAGTTGCAATTGTACCTGTCTCAAACACTTCATCTAGCAGCTCATTCCAGGTGCTCCCATGCCGCTTTGTAAATAAAGTTGAAAGTGAATTTATTATCAAAGGACATTGTGTCACCATATACTACCTTGAGATCCACTTTCTTGCAGACAGGAATCAGAGGCATACAAAATTATGAGGGGTATAGATAGGGTCAATGCAAGTAGGCTTTTTCCTCTGAAGTTGGGTGGAACTACAACCAGAGCCCATGAATTAAGGGTGAAATGTGAAAAATTTAAGGGAAACACAAGAAGCAACTACTGCACTCAGAGCGTCATGGGAGTGTGACGTGAGCCGCCAGTGCAAGTGTGGACACGAGCTTGATTTCGATGTTTAAGACAAGTTTGAACAGGTACATGGATAGTAGGACATGGAGGGCTATGCTCCCGATGCAGGTTGATGGGGGTAAGCAATTTAAATGGTTTGGCGTAGACTAGATGGGCCAAAGGGCCTTTTTCTGTGCTGTGCTTTTCTATGACTAAGAAATACAACAGAATTTATTAAAAACTATAAATAACTAAGACCGACAACCAACATACAGGAGAAGGCAAACTGTGTAAGTATTAAAAATAGTAATTAAATAATGCCGAATTGTAGCATCAACCTTGTGTGGCTATACGCCACTTGTCCCTCTAAGAAGTTGAGCACTGACCCAGTATTGCTCAATGAGTCCTTGAGAGTGAGTCTGTGGGTTGTGGATATCAGTTCTGTGTCGGGGTGAGTGAAGTTATCCACACTGATGGTTGAGGGGCAATAACTGTTCCTGAACCCAGTGGCGTGGGACTCAAATTTCCTGTACCTCCGGCCTGATGGTAGCAGTGAGAAGAGAACATGAAAGTTCATTGTTTAACCCATGTGATTGTTCAGATTATCCCCATCCATGGTTACAAAGGTGAATATTGACTGGTGAAGTGCATGGTTCCCAAATTCTGCATGTTGTCTTTCACCATTCCTTTCAGTCCCCATCTGACTAAGACAAAGCTATTTATAACAGCAGTCTGCGGGAGGTTGAACTGTGCTCCAGACTGTTGGGCTAGACTATAAGGCATTGGTTTGGTATTCTCTATTGATAAGATCTCTTTGAACTTGTTACGTCTTCCTGAGGAATCTGACCTGCCCACAGCTACAAAGCCTTGGTTGTGTTAATGTTTAACTGTAGAAGGCCAGGTTTCAGAGCCTTTGAGTGAATTGCAGCAGACAGAGATAGTCCAGGTTTCGTGTGGCCAGCGGGCAGTTTTGGGCAGGAGTTCAGGGAAAGGTATCATTCACTCAGACTCTCAGTCCTGCTCCAACATTCAATATGAAGGGTCTTGGCACTGTCAAACCTCTTCACCACTGAGTTCCTTTGGGAGCACTGCCACAAGAAAGCAACATCCACCCTCAAAGACCCCCACCATCTTCACTCACTGCAATACTGAACTAATTCCACAACCTACAGACTCACTTACAAGACTCGTTACAACTCCTGTTCTCAGTATTTATTTATTTGCGATTTCTATTGTTTTCTTTTCTGTATTTGGACATTTTGTCTTCTTTTGCATGTGGGTTGTCGTCAGTGTTTATGTATAGTTTTCATAAATTCTACTGTATTTCTTTATTTTCCTGTAAATCCCTGCAAGAAAATGAATCTCAAGGTACTATATGGTGATGTAAATTTACTTTGATAATATACTTACTTTGACGTTTCACACTTCAACAGGCCCGAAACGTCAACTGTTTATTCCCCTCCATAGATGCTGCCTGACTTGCTGAGTTCCTCCAGCATGTTGTGTGTGTTGCTTTGGATTTCCAGCTTCTGCAGAATTGCTTGGATTTATGAGTGTTTTTATGTCACTTTCCTGCACTAACACCACATCCTTTTATTCCCAGAATTTCCAAAAACTAACAGTCTTTGTCCTGAATATAATCATTGACTGAGTGTCGTGCCCATTGTGTGTGGAGAATTTTAAAGACTCTGCACCTCTGGGTAAAGAAATCTCGACTCTTTCCTGAAAGGCCATCCCTTCATTATGAGCCGGTGTCCTCGTTACAGACCCTGATAGCCTGAGAAAATACCAGATCTGTGTCCATCCACCCGGCCAATCTCCACAGGAATTTTATAACATTTAGATCACATCCTCTCTCATTCCTCAGAACCCAAGAGAACATAGGGCCAGTCTCTTAAACTAGGGTTCCCTACCTGAGGTCTGTGGACCCCTCAGTTAATGGCAAGGTTCCATGACATAAAGAAAGGTTGGGAACCCCTGGCTGAACCTGTCCTCAGATGGCAAGCCTTCCATCTCAGAAATCAAGGTGAGGAACATTCCAAGCACAACGAAGTCTGTAGATGCTGTAAATCCAGAGCAACACACACACAAAAGTGGAGGAACTCAGCGGGCCAGTCCTGAAGGAGGAGTTCAGCCTGAAACATCGACTGCTTATTGATTTCTATAGTTCCTCTAGTAATCTATGTGTGATGAACCAGACGTAGCGAGTCCAGACCTGTTTCAGGTATCACCTGGGGCTGTATAATTATAGAAAGTCTCTCTAGTCTTGTGCTCAGGTCCTTTAGCAATAAAGGTCAACATACCACTTGTGCAGATCTCCAGGTGGTGGGGAGAACTTTGTATGTGATGGGTAGGCACCGCTGGCCGCACATTCCACGCACCAACCACCCTCAGTGTATGAAGCTTCTGGCATTTCCCTTAAACATCATTTACTGGACAGAGCCCTGCAGAAAGTTGTGAACTTGTCATAAGTGGGGCGCTGGGAGCGGACCCAAATGCAAGACACAGACACCAAAGTACTAGGAACAGGACTAGGTTTGTCAAGAGAGCAAGGGAAGCGGGAACGAAACGACGCTGGACAAGACACAGGCCCTGGACGAGGCTAGGATACAGGGCCTGGGCTACGACTAGACTAGGGAAGCGGGACCTGGACGAGGAACTATGAACTTGGAACCTGGACAAGGACTCCGAGCCAGAGACTGGACAGGGACCTAGAACCTGGGTCTTGACTTGGGCTCAGACCCCGGATGTAGGTTAGGACAAGGCGTAGCTACAGGACAAGGAGTGGCAACAGGACTGGACGTGAGACTCTTGGACAGGTCGAGGGAATCCCAGCACCGGGCTGGGTGAGGTAATCCTGGGCTGGGCGAGGCACTCCTGGGCTGGGTGAGGCACATGGACAGGATGAGAACACAAAGCCTTGACTTGGTCGAGGGAGACAGGAACGCAGAGCCTTGGTCATGAGAGAACAGGAACATGGAACACAGAGACAGGACCCCTCCTAGGGAGCAGGACCTAGCGCCAGGACTCATACACAGAACACTGAGAGACAAATCTCCACTCAAGGTAGTGGCAAACGGCCAGACCTACCCAGAAGAGGCGAGGGCACAAAGAGATGGTTCCCAACTCAAGGTAGCGGCAAACAGCCGAACCTACCTAGCGAAGGCATGGACACAGAGACTGTTCCCAACTCAAGGTAGTGACAAACGGCCGGACCTACCTAGCGAAGGCGTGGACACAGAGACAGTACCCAACACAAGGTAGCGGCAAACGGCCGGACCTACCTAGCGGAGGCATGGACACAAGCAAGGTAGCAGACAAGGCTTCAGGCAATGGCAGCAGGCGAGGCTTCAGGCGAAGGTAGCAGGCGAGGGCTACAGAAGGAAGGAGAAGGGAAGGGAACAGTCCAGGAACTGAAGCTGAACCCAGGCGCTGTTTTTGTAACACTCACAACACACTGGAGGAACTCAGCAGGTCGGACAGCATTCATGGAAACGATCAGTCACCTGACGAAGGGTTCCGGCCAGAAACGTTGACTGATCGTTTCCACGGATGCTGCCCGACCTGCTGAGTTCCTCCAGCGTGTTGTGAGTGTTGCTTTGACCCCAGCATCTGCAGAGAATTTTGTGTGGCTGTTTATGTAGCCAGCCCAAAATGAGAATCATGTGCCTCAATTAAGGCATCAACAGAACAAGGGAAAACCGGAAAACCTGGAATAAGGATCAATGGACTGGTCCGTGAACCGGAATGCGGACTTCACAGACCCGACCATGACAAAACTCAGTCAGCTCCATCATGGGCACCAGCCTCCCCAGAATCCAGGTCATCGTTAAAGGCCAATGCATCAAAAACCAGCATCCATCACTAAGGACCCCCATCAACCAGGACACACCCTCTTCCCATTGCCACCATCAGGGAGGAGGTACAGGAGCCTGAAGGCACATAATCACCAATTCAGGAACAGCTTCTTCCCTCTGCCATCAAATTTCTGAATGGACATGGAACCATGAATACTACCTCACTACATTTTTGCACTACTTATTTAATTTAACTTTATTTTATATATATATAGCAATTTATATTTTTTATTATTACGTATTACATTGTACTGCTACCACAAAACAACAAATTTCACGCCATATGCCGGTGATATTAAACCTGATTCTGATTCTGACCATGAGACTCATAAGCTGTTCCTTCCCCCAAGCTGTCAGACTGATCAACATGCCCACACTTTAACCGCCCCCACCAAAGTCTCATTAGTCAGGGCATCAAGGCAGGGAGAAGGCAGGAGAACGGGGTTGAGAGGGACAATAAATCAACCATGATGGGATAGCAGAAAAGAATTGATGGGCAGAATGGCCTAAATCTGCCCCATTCCATATCCACACCACCTACATACGTACAGTAAGTCAGTATTTATATTTAATTGTTTTTTTGTTTAAAGGTACGATGAGGAGTAGAGTTGGCCCTTCTTGACCCTTTGAGCTAAGCCACCCCAGCAACCCCTGCCAACTCTGATTTAAGCCTAACCTAATCACAGAGCAGTTCACCTACCCGGTATGTCTTCGGACTGTGGGAGGAACCTGGAGCACCCGGGGAAATCCCATGTATTCCAGAGGGAGGATGTTTGAAGAATCCTTACAGAGGACATTGGAATTGAATGCTGAACTCCGTAACGCACTGAGCTTTAGTAGTGTCGTGCTAACTGCAGTGTTACTGTGGTGTCTTTCTAACTCGAGCATGTAACAGTTACTTGTACATTGTGTTTTACAGTATAGATTGCTTTTATATTTATTTTTATTGTCTTTTTACCATTTGTATTGCATTCTTTATGCTTATTGTGTTTTTTTTTGTGCTGTCTCGGATCGGAGTAACAATCATTTTGCCCTCCTTTACAGTTGAAAATAGATAATCTTGAATCTTGAACGTTTTCCTCCAATCACCTTAAAATGGTTTCTTACAATATCACCCTATCTTGTGTTTTTATTGACTTACCCGTAGGATGAAGACATAGTGACATTGCCTGGGGTCAAGGGTCAGAAGGGTGAACCAGGAATCCCTGGAGCTGCTGGCCATCCCTGGATTCCCTGGACCCCCAAGAACGGTCATCCTGCTGAATTTGGCCCACGAGGACCAGCTGGTCCCCCCGGTCCACCTGGAAAAGATGGAAAAGTGGTGAGTGAATTAACCGTGGGCTTTTCTCAGCTCCTCACCTTTTCTTCTGTTTAACTGAACCCTGATCAAAAGAGATCATGTTTCTGAACACAACAGGCTGGAGGCAACACATACACACACACACACACACACACACACACACACACACGCTCACACACACACACACACACACACACACACACACAAGCTCACACACACACACACACGCTCACACACACACACACACACACGCGCGCTCTCTCTCTCTCTCTCTCTCTCTCACACACAAAATGTAAAACCTCTGATGCTGTCCTTACCCACATCTCCTCCATTTCACAAATGTCCATGCTTACTCCATCTTCTCTCTGCCTGAACAGTGATGGAGTTTCCTCTTGTCCTTACCTAATATCCCGTGAGCCTTTGCATCTGACACATGATCCTCTGCAACTTCCGCCATCTCTAGAGGGATCTTACCACCAAACATATCTTTACCTTTCCACCCTGCCCTCCCCACACTTTCTACAGGGATTGTTCCCTCCATATCCATGTCCATTCGTGCTATACCTGCCCATTTACTTCCTCCCTCACCTCCATTCAGGGCCCCTGTCACTCCTTCCAGGTGAGGCAAAACTTCACCTGTGGACATGCTGGGATCACCTATTGTGGCCAGTGCTCATGATGCAGCCTGCTCTACATTGGTGAGACCTGTCGTAAACTGGGGGACTGCTTTGTTGAGCATCTCTGCTCTATCCCCCCAGAAACAGAATTTCCCGGTAGCCAAACATTTTAATTCTGATTGCCATTCCCGTTCTAACATGTCAGTCTATGGTCTCCTCTTGTGCCAAGATGAGAACACACCCAGGGTGGAGGAGGAACACCTTATATTACATACCGGGTTGCTTCCAACCTGGTGGCATGGATATCAATTTCTGACCTGTTGATTTCTCCCAGCATTTTGTGTGTGCTGCTCTGGTTTAAGATCTACTGATGTTCAAGCTGTGGTCCATGCCAATGAGGCTTAACTTTTCTCTTTTATTCCCATGAGGACCCCTTTCTAACTCTGCTCTGTCATTACAGGGGGTCCCTGGAAAAGATGGACTGTCTGTAAGTATGCTGGTCATTGTGCAAAAGTTGAACTGCGGTATGCTGACGACCAATGTGGTGACACAGAATATACTCAGTTGCTGTTCAGTTTGCTCACCACTTTATGGGAAGCATGTGGAAGCTTTAGGGAGGATGCAGAGGAGATTTACCAGGATTAGAGAGCACATTGTTTGAGGAATGGTTGAGTGAGTTATGGGTTTTTTCTTTGGAGTGAAGGAGGATGAGAGGTGACTTGATCGAGGTGTACAAGACATTAAGAGGCATAGGTAGAGCGGACATCCGGAGATTTTTCTCCCAGGGTGGGAAGGGCTACAATGAGGGGGCATTATTATTTTAGGGCATTTGGAAGAAAGTACAGGGGAAATCTCAGAGGTAATTTTCTTTTTACGCCGAGTGTGGTGGGTGTATGGAACACACTGCCAGGGATGGTGGTAGAGGCAGATAAATTAGGGACATTTAGGGAACTGTAAGATGAGCACATGGATGATAGAAAAATGTAGGGTTACGTGGGAGGGAAGGGTTAGATTGTACAGAAGAAAATTTGTAAATGTTGAAAATCTAGAGTAACAGACAAAATACTCAGCAAATCAGGCAGTCTCAGCCCGAAATGTCAACTGGTTATTCCCATCTATAGATGCTACCCGACCAGCTGAGTTCCCCTAGAACCTTGTGTGTTAGATTGATCTCAGAGCAGGTTAAAGGATCAGCACGATGGGCCAAAGGGCCTGTACTGCGCTGTAGTGTTCTCTGCTCCCCGTCACTCTTACTGAATCAACACTGGTAGTCTGATGATCAGAAACAGGAACCTGGAAATCAAATTGGCAAACAGAGGAAACCAGGGGATAAGACAGCACAAGAGGTAATGGCTAGCTGTGTAGTGACAGGCCAATGGGCCTCATCAGCCGTGGTTGGCAGCTGATCTAGGAGAAGGAAAACTCTGATCTCAAACCTCTGCTGCTATAGGCACTTCTGGACTAATCCTTGAGGAAAATAGGGAGCTGCAGTCCCTATAGTAGTGCGACGTTGAGTTCAACGCAGTCTGACAACTCCTGAGACGCCACTGGTGGCAAACTGCGTCAGTCTCTGCCATTCCTTTGGATTCATCAGCTGCATTGAGCTGGGAAGCCTACTACATGGGCAACAGCCTGCTCTCCATATCATACTTCCCTGGCTTGGGTAAAGGCTTTCACACACAGCTGGGATGCAATGTCCATGGTTGACCTCAACCAACAAAGGGCCTCTTTCACAGTGTTGGAAATTATAACCATATAACAATTACAGAAGTTGTTATTGTGCTGGGAATAAATTGTGTTGGGAAAAAATAAATTAAATTGTGCTGGGAAAGCAGACACATCCAAGGTAACAGAAGATACAACATAGAAGAGGTAGTCAAGCTAGCAGTGACTATTTAAAGGCCTGTTGAAGAAAGTAAAGGATGTTTGAGGTTTTGAATTGTCTGTGGCATTGATAGAGTTAGATGAAGAGAAATGAGATGACAGAAGATTGTATGTGTTAAGATCATACGATATAGGAGCAGAATTAGTTCATTTGGCCCATTGAACCTGCTCTGCCATTTCATCATGGCTGATCCACTTTCCCTCTCAGTCACTATCTCCTGCCTTCGCCCCGTATCCTTTCATGCCCTGACCAATCAAGAATCTATCAACCTCTGCCTTAAATAGACATAAAT
The DNA here is from genome assembly GCF_963921235.1 of Mobula hypostoma. NCBI lineage: Eukaryota > Metazoa > Chordata > Chondrichthyes > Myliobatiformes > Myliobatidae > Mobula > Mobula hypostoma. The sequence continues at coordinate 248,989,094 of NC_086097.1, forward strand.
ACTTGGCCTCCACAGCCACCTGTGGCAAAAATTCCACAGATTCACCACCCTCTGGCTGAAGAAATCCCTCCTCTTCTCGGTTCTAAAAGGACCACCCTCTATTCTGAGGCTGTGTCCTCTGGTCTTAAACTCTCCCACCATAGGAAACATCCTCCTCACATCCACCCTATCAGGGCCTTTCACCATTCGATAGGTTCCTAGGAAAATAAGTAAATAAATAATACTGAAAAAATGATTTGTGCCCAGGCTAGATGGGCCAAGTGGCCTAATTCTGCTCCCGCAATCTTCTGGTCTTGTGATCTTATTATTATTGTTCCTTGTTTCTTCTTGTATTTGCTCGGTTTGTCAGTCTTTCTTTGGAGTTTTCATTGATTGTTACTATTCATCTCTGCTCTACTGAGAGTGCTTGCAAGCAAATGAAGCCCATAGTACTATACACACTTAGATAGTGAATCTGAATGTTGAACATTGAACTTTTCTGGGTTTGGAATCTGGAAGCCTGGACTAAAGACTGAGAGACATGGGTTCAAACCTCCCCTCAATACTCAGCAACTTAAACTTACTTAAGTAAATCTGGGAAAAGTTCAAAGTACGTATTGTATATGTCACCGTATACAACCCTGAGATTTGCTTCCTTGTGGGCATACTCAATAAATCCGAGAAATGTAACAGAATCAATGAAAGGGACAATCAGCCTGCATAAGACAAGTGTACAAATACAAAAAGAAAGAAAGAAAAAACAATAAATAAATAGATAGGTGAATGAGCAAATAGACAAATAAATATTGAAAACATGAGAAGAGTCCTTGAAAGTGAGTCCATAGGTTGTGGGAATATTTCAGTGATGGGGCGAGTGAAGTTCAGTGAGGTTATCCTCTCTGGTCAAGAGCCTGATAGTTGAGGGGTCATAACTGTTCCTGAACTTGGTGGTGTGTGTCCTGAGGCTCCTGTACCACCTCCCTGATGGCAGTAGTGAGAAGAGAGCATCACCACAGCACTCCGTGTAGATGTGTTCAGGAGTAGTTTCGGTCCTATTTCATGTATTATTGGACAGGATGAACCTGTAGATGTGTAGCTTATTCTCCTTGCAGCACAGTAGTGGAGGGGTTAGTGCAATAGTTGGCAGTGCCTGCACTCACGGATCGGGGTTCAAAACCCATTTACTCATGGGGCAAGTGAAGATGCGTTAAGCTCTGTCATCCGGTTCGGCAGCCTGATTGTTGGGAGGGTAATAACTGTTCCCGAACCTGATGGTGTGGGTCCTGAGGCTCCTGTACCTCCTTCCTGAAGAGAGTGAAGGTAAAAGTGAAGCAGACTGATTGCTACAAAAGCCATCTCATTCACCAATGCCTTTGAGGAAAGGAAATCTGTCATTATCACTCGATCTGATCTTGGTATGATTATGGACTCGCAATTTAGGACCTGAAATAGCCAAGCAGTTGTATGAAAGTGATTCTTCAGGCAGCAGCAACAAAGCTGGGAATGTACTCTGTATCAATTACAGTATCATTTTCAACAAGTCATTTGCAGCACCATCAAAAAGTGCTCTTATATTTGCTCGACAGCAGCAGGCGATCCAAGAGCCATGTTTGTGTGATCATATTGCCGCCATGATATCTCCCTGTCCACAATCGTGTTGATAGGCGTTTCCATGCACAGACCCCATAGAGACAAGGTCTCTTCCTCGCACTTTCCAAATCAGAATCAGTTTTAATATCACTGGCTTAACGTCCTGAAATGTAGCAGGCCAGGCGGCAGCTATGGAAAAGAATAAACAGCTGATGTTTCGGGCCGAGACCCTTCATCAGGTCACGATCATAAGACCATAAGATGTAGGAGCAGAATTAGGCCATTCAGCCCATCGAGTCTGCTCTGCCATTCCATCATGGCTGATCCCGGATCCCACTCAACCCCACACACCTGCCTACTTGCCGTATCCTTTTGATACCATGATCGATCAGGAAGTTATCAACTTCCGCATTAAATATACCCATAGACTTGGCCTCTAACGCAGTCTGTGGCAGACGCATTCCACAGATTTACTACTCTCTGGCTAAAATAACAAAATTCCTCCTTACTTCTGTTCTAAAGTGTCACTCCTCAATTTTGAGGCTGGGCCCTCTAGTTCTGGATTCCCCCACCACAGGAAACATCCTCTCCACACCCACCTTATCTAGTCCTTTCAACATACAGTAGATTTCAATGAGATCCCCACCCCCCACCCCCGCTGCATTATTTTAAATTCCAGTGAGTACAGGCCCAAAGCTGCCAAACACTCCTCATATGTTAACCCATTCATTCCTGGAATCATCCTCATGAACCTCCTCTGGACTCTCTTCAATAACAACACATCCTTTCTGAGATATGGGGCCCAAACCTGTTGGCAATACTCCAAGTGCAGCCTGACTAGTGTCTCATAAAAGACTCAGCATTATCTCCTTGTTTTTATATTCTATTCTGCTTGAAATAAATGCCAACGTTGTATTTGCCTTCTTTTCCACAGACTCAACCTGTAAATTAACCTTCTGGGAGTCCTGCACGAGGACTCCTAAGTCCCTCAGCACCTCTGATGTTTGAACCTTCTCCCCAGTTAGATAATCAACTACGCTGTTGTTCCTTTTACCAAAATGCATCACCATACATTTCCCAGCACTATTGGGAACCACTCCGGGATCAGCCATGATGAAGGATAGTAGCCGAGACGTCAGCTGTTTATCCTCTCCCATCAATGCTGCCTGGCCAGCTGAGTTCCTCCAGCACTTTGAGCATGTTACTTTGGATTTCCAGCATTCGCCGCTTTTCTCGTGTCTTGTACTTTGTTGTTTTATGCAGAAGTATATTAAAATACAGATAAATAAAAGATCTATAAATTACAATATAAAATATGTTTTTAAAAATTAAATTAAGTAAGCAGTACAAAAAATATATATATTGGTGTAGTGTATATGTGTTCATCATCCATTCAGATATCTGATGGCAGAGGGGAAGAAGCTGTTCCTAAGGTCTTGAGTGTGAGTCTTCAGGCTCCCGTACCTCCTTCTTGATGGTAGCAATGAGAAGAGGGCACGTCCCGATAATGGATGCCACCTTTCTGAGGCATCGCCTTTTGAAGGTGTCCTGGATGCCGGGGAGGCTGGTGCCCACGATGGAGCTGGCTGAGTTTATAACTTACTGCAGCTGTTTCTGATCCTGCGCTGCGGCCCCTCCGCACTAGATAGTGATGTATCCAGTTAGAACGCCTCCAGCGGTATGCCTGTAGAAATTTGCAAATCTTTGGTGTACTACCAAGTCTCCTCGAACTCGTAACGCAATATAGCCACTGTCGTGCCTTCTTTCTAACTGCATCACTATGTTGTGTGGATAATTTCAGAACTGAATTGGGCAACGATCTAGGCGTAACACATACCCAAACCTATTCTACCTCAACCTAAAACCTTGAAAACTAGCATAGTGCCATTTCACCCATTCAATCAACTTTCAAATAAGAGCATAGCCACAGAATTAGGCCATTTGGCCCATCAAGTCTGCTCCACCATTCCATCATGGCAGGACATCTAACATATTGACTGGCTGCATCACAGCCTGGTATGGGAATACCAATGCCCCCGAATGGAAAATCTTACAAAAATTATTCAATATGGCCCAGTCCATCAAGGGTAAAGCCCTCCCCACCAATGAGCACATCTACACGGAGCGTTGTCGCAGGAAAGCAGCGTCCATCATCACAGACTCCCACCACGCAAGTCATGTTCTCATCTCACTGCTGCCATCAGAGAAAAGGTACAAGAGCCTCAGGACGCACACCACCAGGTTCAGGAAGAGTTATTACCCCTCAACCATCAGGCTCTTGAACCGAATTCTCTCTGCCCAGAGGGGATAACTTCACTTGCCCCATCACTACCTGTTCCACAACCTATAGACTCGCTTTCAAGGACTCTTCATCCCATATTCTCGACACTTATTGATTATTTATTTATTTATTTATTATTATTGTTGTTCCCTTACTTTATTTCTTTGTGTATTTGTTGTCTTTTACACACTGGTTGTCAGCCCTGTCAGTGAGGCTTTTCATTGATTCTATTAGGGGTTGCTGGACGTCAATTACAATTGCAAGAAAATGAATACCATAGTTGTACATGGTGACACATATGTACATTGATAATAAATTTAATTTGAACTTCGAACTTTGATTTACTTTCCCTCTCAATCCCCTTCTCCTGTCTTCTGTCCATAGACTTTGACACCCTCATGAATCAACTGCTTTAAATATGCTCAGTAATTCGACCTCCACATCTGTCTGTGGCAATGAATTCCACAGATTTACCACCCACTGGCTGAAGAGCTTCCTTCTCATAACTTATGAACTTTCAAAGAGTCTGTCCTCCATGGACTCTGTCTACACTTCTTGTGCTGCCTCGATAAAGCAGACAGCCTAACCAGGAACATACATCAAAGTTGCTGGTGAACGCAGCAGGCCAGGCAGCATCTCTAGGAGGAGGTACAGTCGTTTCAGGCCGAGACCCTTCGTCAGGACTAACTGAAGGGAGAGCTAGTAAGAGATTTGAAAGTGGGAGGGGGAGGGGGAGATCCAAAATGATAGGAGAAGACAGGAGGGGGAGGGATGGAGCCAAGAGCTGGACAGGTGATTGGCAAAAGGGATATGAGAGGATCATGGGACAGGAGGTCCGGGGAGAAAGACAAGGGGGTGGGGGAAACCCAGAGGATGGGCAAGGGGTATAGTCAGAGGGACAGAGGGAGAAAAAGGAGAGAGAGAGAAAGAATGTGTATATAAAAATAAATAACGGATAGGGTACGAGGGGGAGGCGGGGCATTAGCGGAAGTTAGAGAAGACGATGTTCATGCCATCAGGTTGGAGGCTACCCAGACGGAATATAAGGTGTTGTTCCTTCAACCTGAGTGTGGCTTCATCTTTACAGTTGAGGAGGCCGTGGATAGACATATCAGAATGGGAATGGGATGTGGAATTAAAATGTGTGGCCACTGGGAGATTTTTCCCCCCTCCCTCCTTTTCCTTCTCCCTAGGCCTCCTGTCCCATGATCCTCTCATATCCCTTTTGCCAATCACCTGTCCAGCTCTTGGCTCCATCCCCCCGCCCTCCTGTTTTCTCCTATCATTTTGGATCTCCCCCTCTCCCTCCCACTTTCAAATCTCTTACTAGCTCTTCCTTCAGTTAGTCCTGACGAAGGGTCTCGGCCCAAAACATTGACTGTATCTCTTCCTAGAGATGCTACCTGGCCTGCTGCGTTCACCAGCAACTGTGATGTGTGTTGCTTGAATTTCCAGCATCTGCAGAATTCCCCATGTTTGCAGTCTAACCAGGGTTAGTTTGATACTGAGTAGGTTAAAATTTGGGCTGAAGGGCCTGTAATGTGCTGTACTTTCTACGTTTATAGGCAAAGCTGGATAGGGTACTTAGTAAGGCCTCACTTGAAGCATTGTGGGGTTTTGGACCACTTATCTAAGAAAGGATGTGTTGACGTTGGAGAGGGTTCAGAGGAGGTTTACAAGAATGATTCTGGGAATAAAAGAGTTACTATATGAGGACTGATTGAAGGCTCTGGGCCTGTACTCACTGGAATTCAGAAGAATGGTGGGGGGACTCATTGAAACCTATCGAGTATTGAAACGTCTCGATAGAGTGGATATGGAGAGGGTGTTTCCAATGGTGAGGAAATCTAGGACCCGAGAGTACAGCCTCAGAATAGAGGAACATCCATTTAGAACAGAGATGAGGAAAAATTTCTTTAGCCAGAGAATGAAGATGATGAGAAATTACTTTAGCCAGATTTCATTGCCGTAGGCTGCTGTGGGGGTCAGATTACTGGGCGTATTTAAGGCAGAGGTTGATAGATTCTTGATCACTCAGGGAATGAAGGGATACGGGGAGTGGGTAGAAGATTGGGGCTGAGTGGGAAATTGGATCAGCCATGATGAAATGGGGGAGCAGACTCGATGGGCCAAGTGGCCTAATTCTGCTCCTGTATTTTATGGTCTGAAAATAAGCAAGAACTTACAACCCCATGATTCAGCCGGAAGGTGAAAGACGACATCCACCAGACAGGGTTACCAGATATAATGACAGAGTTAAATATACTGCAAATGTTTTAAAAAGTTGGATTTAGATTTGAAAAAGTCTTTTTTAAATGATGTGTGAGTAGAAGCAATTGAAAAGCACTTTCTAAGAAAAGTCATGGCCAGGATCATTTAGAAGTCTCCTTTATTCTCCATCTCACGATATTTCCAAGAAGATGACTAAAGCTGAAATTAAATTGTATTGACAAGTACAATTTGTCCTCCACTGTACACTTATTTTTGATGTCAGTGCGGTCCATTTTTAGAGCAAGGCCAAGTTTTTATTGTTGGGAGCTGTCTCACTTGCAAAGCAGTCTACATTACTGACTTGACGAGATGACATTCAGAGACTGTGGGTTGTCCTGTTGGATCTCATTCAGCCACAGTTATCATGGGCTCCAAAATGCCTCCATGTACCTCCGTGATTGGAGCCATGAAATGTCAGAAAGGCTTACACAGTTTTGGAGAATGGGAAATGAACTGGTAAATTTAACACAGTGTCGGTAAGTGTATGGTCATGCACTTTGGTAGAAGAAATAAAAGCATCAACTATTTTCTAAATGGAGATAAAATACAAAATTCTGAGGTGCAAAGGGACTTTGGAGCCGAGACTTTATAAAGCACTGGTGAGGCCTCACTTGGAGCAGTTTTTGGCCCCTTATCTAAGAAAGGATGTGTTGACATTGAGAGGGTTCAAGGAGGTTCACAAAAATGATTCCAGAATTGAAAGGCTTGTCATATGAGGAGCGTTTGATGGCTCTGACCCTCTACTCACTAGAATTCAGAAGTATGAGGGTGACCTCATTGAAACCCATTGAATGTTGAAGCACGTTGACAGAGTGGATGTGGAGAGGGTGTTTCTTATGATGGAAGAGGCTAAGACCAGAGGACGTAGCCTCAGGATACAGGGGTGCCCTTTTAAAATGAAAATGAGGAGGAATTTATTTTGCCAGTAAGTGATGAGTCTGTGAAATTCATTGCCAAAGGTGGCTGTGGAGGCCAAGTCATTGGATGTATTTAAGGCGGAGTTTGATAGATCAGGGCATGAAAGGATGTGGGGAGAAGACAGGAGATTGGGGCTGAGAGGGAAAGTGGATCAGCCATGATGAAATAGCAGAGCAGGCTTGATGGGCCAAATGGCCTAATTCTGCTCCTATATCTATGGTGGTATGGTCAAAGCCAATTGAAACAAAATCAAATAAATTTACTTACCAGGTGTAATCCTGGTCATATTACGATCAAGGAACGCGTTTGAGCCTGGATATTGAACTTTTTGCTGTTGGACTCTGGCCATGTTATTTGCCAAGGGAAATCTCACATGCAACTGTGGTTGTTGTGTACATCCCTCCCTCTGCCAACCCGATGTCGGCGTGTAACATCATTTATACCATTGGGCACAGGAGTACATTCAGCCAGAGACTCATACAGCTCTGAGCGTCATGGGAAGTCATTCCTGCCTGTGGCCATCAAACTTTGCAGCTCCTCCCTTGGAGGGTCGGACACCCTGGGCCAGTGGGCTGGTCCTGGACTTAGTTCCGTCTGGCATGGTTTACCTATTATTATTTGATTGTTTGTGGTTTTGTATTGCTATGTTTGTACTCTGTTCTTGGTTGGTGCAGCTGTAACGAAACCTAATTTCCCTCGGGATCAATAAAGTACGACTTTCTATCTATCTATTATCTAAGTACATATACAGAACTGTGTACACAGTCATATACAGACGTATGCAGTCTTAGGCACCCTAGATTTTTTATATGGTTTCAGATGGGATGGCCTCTGCAGAAGCCTGAACTCATCATCATCGAGGCTGTCTGGGGTTAACTGGAGAGACAGAAGCAAGCCAGGCAGCCAAAGTCTGCAGAAGAACTGTGGCAAGTTCTCCAAGATGCTTGGGACAACCTACCAGCTGATTTTCTTATAAAACTGCACAACAGTGTGTACCTAAGAGAGATGATGGAGTTTTAAAGGCAAAGGATAGTCAATCTAAATAATGATTTGATTTAGTTTTGTGCCGATACTGCTCTTTGTAGTAATTTTTTGATGTTTATTATTTATGAAAGCATCTTCGCTTCAGACTTTTGCACAGTATTGTATGTCACCATATACTCCCTTGAGATTTTTATTTATTTCTTTAGCGATGCAGTGCAGAGAAGGCCATCCCATCAACCACAACCCTGATTAAGCCTAACCTAATCAAAGGACAAGTTACAATGATCAATTAACCTATTAGTACGCCTTTGGACTGTGGGAGGACACCGGGACACCCAGAGGAAACCCACACATTCCACAGGAATGATGTCCAGAGGCTCCTTACAAAACGGCACCAGAACTGAACTCCGAGCTCGCTGCGCTGTAATAGCATCGCGCTTCCAGGCATTTGTAGAGGAAGAAAAAGAAAACGATAGAAATTATGAAAAACTATACATAAAAACAAAACCTGACGAACAGCCAATGTGTAAAAGACAAATTGAGAAAACAGAAAAATATATGCTGAAAATATGATTTACAGAGTCCTTGAAAGTGAACCTGTGGGTTGTGGAATCAATTCAGTTTTGAGGTGAGTGAATTTATTCACGCTGGTTCAGGAGTCTGACGGCTGAGGGGGAGAAATGGTTGCTGAATGTGGTAGTGTGGGACCTAAGGCTTCTGTATCTCCCGCCCAATGGTAGTAGTGAGAAGAGAGCATGGCCTGGATGGTGCAGGTCCTTAATGATGGAAGCTGCTTTCTTCAGGTCAATGTGCTGAACGGTGGGAAGGGCTTTGCCCTTGATTGGCTGGGCTGTATCCATTACTTTCTGTAGCCTTTTCCATTCCTGGGCATTGGTGTTTCCCTACCAGGCCGTGATTCAACCAGGATACTCTCCACTATGCACTTGTAGAAATTCATCAGAATTTTAGGTAACATGCCAAACTTAAGCAAAGTTTTCAAAAAAATAGAGGTGTTGTCATGCCTTTTTTGTAATGTCGTTTACGTGCTTGACCCAGGACAGATCCCCTGAAATGATAACACCAAGGAATTTAAAGTTACTGACCCTCTCTACCTCTGATTCACTATTGAAGACTGGCTCATGGGCCAGCAGTTTCCTCCTCCTGTAGTCAATAACCAGTTCTTTGGTTTTAGTGACGATGAGTGAGAAGTTATTGTTGTTGCACCACTCAGTCAGATTTTTAACCTTCTTTGTACATGGCAACACTAGTGTCATCAGCAAACTTAAATATGCACTGGGACTGTACTTAGCCACGTAATCGTGGGTATAAAGTGAGCAGAGCAAGGGACTGTAGGGGAATGAGATGTCATAGACTGCTCCACAGAGGTCCAAAATGAACTTGAAGGGGCAAATAGCCTTGTTCTTTGCTGAAATTATTCTATAATTCTATAGTGGGGTGGGGCTTTTTTCTTTGGAGTGAAGGAGAATGAGTGGTGACTTGATAGAGGTGTAACAGATGAATAGAGGCATACGTCGAGTGGTTAGTCAGAGACGTTTCTCTCAGGGTGGAAATGGCTAAGACCAGGAAGCCATAATTTTAAAACTAATTGAAGGAAAATATAGGGGAGAATATCAGAGCCAAGAGTGGTGGATATGTGGAATGTGCTGCCTGGGGTAGAGGTAGAGATTCATTAGAGGCTTTAAAGAAACTCATAGATAGGCACATGGAAGATAGAAAAATGGAGGGCTATGTGGGAGGGAAGAATTAGATTACTCTCAAGAGTAGGTTAAAAGGTTGGCACAACTTCATGAGCTGCAGGGCCTGAACGTGCCGTAGTGTTCTATGTTCTGTGTTCCCACTGCTGCCATCAGAAAGAAGATACAGGAGCTTCAGGACCCACACCACCAGGCTCAGGAACAGTTATGACCCCTCAACCATCAGACTCCTGAACCAGAGGGGATAACTTCACTCAGCCTCACTTGCCCCATCACCGAACTGTTCCCACAACCTCTGGAACTCACTTTCAAGGACTCTTCATCTTGTGTTCTCAATATCTATTGCTTATTTATTATTATTATTTCTTTCTTTTTGCATTTGCACAGTTTATTGTCTTCTACACATTGGTTGCTTGCCATGTTGGTGTGGTCTTTCAATTATTCCATTATGGTTATTATTTTTTGGATTTATTGAGTATGCCTGCAAGAAAGTGAATCTCAGGGGTTTTATATGATGACATATAAGTACTGTGATAATAAATTTACTTTGAACTTTAATTATTTGATCTCAAGGGTCTCCAAAGGATTAGGATTGTCGGGAATCAAGTGTGGTCCTTGTTTAAGTATGGCCTCATGACTTTTTTGTAAGATGAGATAAATAGTCTTGCCTTTTCTTTAAAAACAGTTTTTTTTTTCATTTTCATTTCAGGGTAAACAAGGGTTGCAGGGATTTAAAGGAACTAAAGGTGATCCAGGCCTCAAGGGAGAGAAGGTATGTGATACAATTCTGTGTGAGACCAAGTTACTCAGACTTTGCAAGCAGCCCATCTGTCCATTTGACTTTTAATTTTTTAATGGTTTAAACAAAATAGAAAAGACAGGTGTGATTTAATTAGATATTGTATATCATTAAAATACACAGGACAACTTTTCGACATATCTTATAGATTTTGGACTGCTGATCATGAAAATCACTATGAAATTTCCCTATCATGCACTGTTTTTTTTAATTGTCTGTATTTGTTATTTCAATTCATAATTCAAGACAGAATAACTGATGCCAAGATGAAGAAACACATTTTTGTGGTCCACAAATCAAACAGGTCGTCAATGACAGGCAATTCGAAGAGCTTCTAGTGGGACCGGAGAAAATTGCAGGGAAAGCATTGAAGAACGTTGTTGAAAATTTTCTTGACCACTACAGAGCACAAAACTACATGCAGCTGTTTAATAACATGCTTCAAACAGACAAAACCATTAAGTGCAACATTGTCATAAAAGATTCATTTTCTGCATTCCCACTTAGAATGCAAATCTCGGCACTGTCATCAATGATCATGGTGAGGGATTTCACCAGGACTTTGCGGTCATAGAGAAATAATGGTGTCTATCAATGCCGACTGATTATTATTGGACACTTAAGCGAGAAGCCTCAGACACTGAGTACAAGTGATGAAAAAATAATCAACAAAATGTTTTTAGCTTGAATTGAATTGAATTGACTTTATTTCTTACATCCTTCATTTACATGAGGAGTAAACATCTTTATGTTACATCTCAGTCTAAATGTGCAATGTGCAATTTATAGTAATTTATAATAAATATTATGTACAACAAGATAGTCAAAGTAACATAGAAATACAGTTGTGTCAGCATGAATTAATCGATCTGATGGCCTGGTGGAAGAAGCTGTCCCGGACCCTGTTGGTCCTGGCTTTTAAGCTGCGGTACCGTTTCCTGGATAGTAGCAGCTGAAACAGTTTGTGGTCGGGGTGACTCAGATCCCCAATGATCCTTCAGGCCCTTTTTACATACCTATCTCTTCTACAGATGTGCTGGGCTGTCCGCACCACTCTCTGCAGAGTCCTGCGATTGAGGGAAGTACAGTTCCCATACCAGGCAGTGATGCAGCCAGTCAGGATGCTCTCAATTGTGCCCCTGTAGAAAATTCTTAGGATTTGGGGGCCCATACCAAGCTTCTTCAAATCGTCTGAGGTGAAAGAAGCACTGTTGTGCCTTTTTCACCACACAGCTGGTGTGTACAGACCATGTGAGGTTCTCGCTGAAGTGGAGGAACTTAAAGCTGTTTACCCTCTGAACCCCAGATCCATTGATGTCAATAGGGGTTAGCCCGTCTCCATTCCTCCTGTGGTCCACAAGCAGCTCCTTTGTTTTTGTGACATTGAGGGAGAGGTTGTTTTCTTGACACCACTGTGTCAGGGTGATGACTTCTCTGTAGGCTGCCTCATTATTATTATGAGGCAGCCTACAGTTGAATTATTGAACAGCAATCAGCATCATTGTGCAATTAAATTCATTATATTCAATAATAGGTTAATTTCTTGTTTCTTCAAATTCCTACGTGATACAAGTAGTCTGAAATTATATTTGTATTCAGTTTCAAATGGTCTCTGGCAAACAAAGAAAAAACCTGAGGAAGCAACACTTCCAAAAAAATTTGTTGTCCAGTGATATTTGCCAAGAGAAGTCATGGTCATGGAAAGACCATGATAGACTACATCATCTGACACAGCACATAACTAACAAACAATATCATAGAATGCAATTAGAAATGCAAAATCCACAGTATGAATCAACATACAACAAAGTTACACAGGCAAAATGCTGAAGGAACTCAGCAGGTCAGGCAGCATCCAGGGAGAGGAATAAACAGTTGACATTTCGAGCTGAGGCCTATCAAAGCTATTTCCATAGACGCTGCCTGACCAGCTGGCTTATTCCATCATTGTGTGTGTGTCACACAGATTCCGCTCTGACCTGACTTCTGTTGCTCACCTCAGGATCTGCTGACCACTTAGGCAGCAGGTTCACAGATAAAATGGTCATTGCCATCCTGAGCAACACCAAGCTTCAGTGGCAGTCAATACATCTCTGCCCATAAATGCTTCTACGTCACCTGATTATGTAAACATAGAACATGGAATAGTACAGCACAGTACAGGCCCTTCGGCCCACAATGTTGTAGCGACCCTCAAACCCTGCCTCCCACCTTAAATTCCTCCATATACCTGTCTAGTAGTCTCTTAAACTTCACTAGTGTATCTGCCTCCACCACTGACTCAGGCAGTGCATTCCACGCACCAACCACTCTCTGAGTAAAAAACCTTCCTCTAATATCCCCCTTGAACTTCCCACATCTTACCTTAAAGCCATGTCCTCTTGTATTGAGCAGTGGTGCCCTGGGGAAGAGGCGCTGGCTATCCACTCTATCTATTCTTCTTATTATTTTGTACACCTCTATCATGTCTCCTCTCATCCTCCTTCTCTCCAAAGAGTAAAGCCCTAGCTCCCTTAATCTCTGATCATAATGCATACTCTCTAAACCAGGCAGCATCCTGGTAAATCTCCTCTGTACCCTTTCCAATGCTTCCACATCCTTCCTATAGTGAGGTGATCAGAACTGGACACAGTACTCCAAGTGTGGCCTAACCAGCGTTTTATAGAGCTGCATCATTACATTGCGACTCTTAAACTCTATCCCTCGACTTATGAAAGCTAACACAAGCTTTCTTAACTACCCTATCTAGCTGTGAGGCAACTTTTAGGGATCTGTGGACATGTACCCCCAGATCCCTCTGCTCCTCCACACTACCAAGTATCCTGCCATTTACTTTGTACTCTGCCTTTGAGTTTGTCCTTCCAAAGTGTACCACCTCACACTTCTCCGGGTTGAACTCTATCTGCCACTTCTCAGCCCATTTCTGCATCCTATCAATGTCTCTCTGCAATCTTCGACAATCCTCTACACTATCTACATCACCACCAACCTTTGTGTCGTCTGCAAACTTGCCAAACCACCCTTCTACCCCCACATCCAGGTCGTTAATAAAAATCACGAAAAGTAGAGGTCCCAGAACAGATCCTTGTGGGACACCACTAGTCACAATCCTCCAATTTGAATGTACTCCCTCCACCACCATCCTCTGCCTTCTGCAGGCAAGCCAATTCTGAATCCACCTGGCCAAACTTCCCTGGATCCCATGCCTTCTGACTTTCTGAATAAGCCTACCGTGTGGAACTTTGTAAAGCTCAGGCACAACTAGGAAGGCACGTTAGTGTAGTGATCAGCATAATGACCCGTGTTCAGTTCTGCTGCTATCTGTAAGGGTGTTCGCCCATGAACATAAGGGTGGTGAATCTGTGGAATTCGTGGCACAGGCAGCTGCGAAGGCCTAGTCATTGGGTATATTTAAAGCAGAGGTTGATAGGTTCCTGATTAGGGTGACAAAGGTTATGGGCAGAAGGCAGAAATGGGGTTGAAAGGGATAATAAATCAACTATGATGTTCCAAAGGGCCTAATTCTGTTCCTGTGCTCTATGATCTTATGCTCTTATGGTTTTCTTCAGGTGCTCCAGTTTCCTCCCACATTCCAAAGATGTACAGTTAGTACATGTGCAGAAACTGAGGAAAACACACCATAAGACATAGAAATTAGGCCATTCAGCCCATCGAATCTGCTCTGCCATTCTATCATGTCTGATTTATTATTCCTTTCAACTCCATTCTCCTGCCTTCTTCCCCTAACCTTTGATGCCCTGACTCATCAGTAACCTATTAACCTCCGCCTTAAATTACTCAATGACTTGGTCTCCACAGTCATTTGTGGAAACAAAGTCCGCAGACTTGCCAACCTCCGGCTAAAGAAAGTCCTCCTCATCTCTGTCCTAAAGGAGCACCCTTCTGTTCTGAGGCCATACCCTCTGGTCCCAGAATCACACACTACAGTAAACATCCTCTAAGTGTCTACTCTTTCTTACCCTTGCAATATTCGATAGGTTTCAATGAGATCCCCTGTCATTCTTCTAAACTCCAGCGTGTACAGGCCCAGAGCCATCAAACACTCTTTATACATTAATCCTTTCATTCCTGGGTTCATTCTCGTGAATCTCCCTGGAACCCCTCCAATGCCAACACATTCTTTCTTAGAGAAGGGGCTCAAAACTGCTCACAGTATGGAGTCGGACCAATGCCTTATAAAGCCTCAGCATCACATCCTTGCTCTTACATTCTAGTCGTCTCGAGTCGTCACCAATGGGAGAACAATGTACTTTAACCCTGCAGTTGCATTCAGAGAGGCTGATGGCTGATCGTGGTGAAGCAGGGAACGTGTTACGTGTGCACCAGTAATCACAGCAATGATTCTAGCTGGAAATTTGCTGGGTAGACATTACCCACCCAGAAAGCTGCCTTTTCCAAAATCTCCCTTCTGGAAAAGTCAATCGGACTATTAAAACAAACACTTCACACCATCTTAAAAATTTCTTCCCCAGGCAATTAATCTGATCAACCATTCCAGTTAACCACCCCAACCCCTCTGTCTATTACCACAGTCACCACACTGACTGTAAACACCTTAAACTACTTTTTATTACACTGTTTACATGGTAAATACATGCTACTATTTATGTATTTATTCTCATACTGTATAATTGTTGAATGTTGTTGGTTTTTTGGTGCGTGTTGTGCCCTGACCAACGCACACAGCAAATTCACAATTTGTGTGAATGTATATGGCAAAGAAAGTTGATTTTTTTTCCCCGTGATTTGCCGCGAGTGAACTAAAGGCTGGATTGCCCTGCGGCTTTGCTTTCCGAAATGTCGTTGTGAGTTGCGTGGCGACTGACCACTGTCTTCCACTCTCTTCAGGGCAACCCAGGGTTCGCTGGTTCACCAGGACCTCCTGGCCTGCCGGGACCACCTGGACCACCTGGCCCACCGCCAAGGCTCGTGAGTAAAGTTCAGCACACACTGAAAGAACTGTCTGTAACCAAGCCGATCACCATAGCTTGCTTTAGCTTAGTAGGCTTCCACTTGTTATTGGTGATGCACCTGGAAGTCACGCCATGTACCACTGCTTGCGGAATGACCTGTGTGCTCAGTCCACATCTCATTGTCCACACTGGGACACTGAGAGTGAGGGGTTTTTAGCAGTGAGGTTCAGAATGACAGGGGTTCTGCTGGTAACACCATAATCAATGATTTAGATAACGGAATTGATGGCTTGGTAGCAAAGTTTCCAGATGATACGAAGACAGGTGGAGGGGTAGGTAGTGCTAAGGAAGCAATGCGATTTGAGCAGGACTTAGACGAATTGGAAGAATAGGTAAAAAAGTAGCAGATGGAATACAGTGTTGGGAAATGTATGATAATGCATTTTGGTAACAGGAACAAAAGCACAGACTATTATATAAATGGGGAGAAGGTTCAAACATCAGAGGTGCAGAGGGACTTAGGAGTCCTCGTGCAAGACTCCCGGAAGGTTAATTTACAGGTTGAGTCTGTGATAAAGAAGGCAAATGTAATTTGGCATTCATTTCAAGGGGAATAGAATATAAAAGCAAGGAGATAATGCTGAGATGTTACAAGACACAAGTCAGGTTGCACTTGGAGAATTGTCAACAGTTTTGGGCCCCATATCTCAGAAAAGACATGTTGTCATTGGAGAGAGTCCAGAGGAGGTTCACGAGGATGATTCCGGGAATGAAGGGGTTAACATATGAGGGGTGTCTGGCAGCTTTGGGCCTGTACTCACTGGAATTTAGAAGAACGTATGGGGATCTCATTGGAACCTACCGAATGTTGGAAGGACTAGGTCAGGTGGATGTGGAGAGGATGTTTCCTGTAGTGGGGGCGCTCTGAACTAGAGGGCACTGCCTCAACATTGAGGGATGACCACTTGGAACAGAGGCAAGGAGCCAGAGAGTAGTGAATCTGTAGAATTCTCTGCCACAGGCAGCTGTGGAGGTCAAGACCGAGTGTATATTTAAAGTGAACATTGATAGTTTCTTGATCGGTCAGGACATCAAAGGATATGGTGAGAAGGCAGGTGTATGGGGTTGAGTGGAATCTGGGATCAGCGATGATGGAATAATGGAGTAGTCTGGATGGGCTGAATGGCCTAATTCTGCTCCTATGTCTTATGGTCTTATGGTCATAAACACAGGGGCAGGATCAGGCCATTTGGCCCATCGAATCTGTTCCATCATTCCATTATGGCCGATTTATTTTTCCTCTCAAATACATTCTCTTGCCTTCTCCCTGTAGCCACGTGTACTGGCGTGTCAAACACATCAATTAAATTTTGATAGCTGTGGAAAGATTATTCTAGCCCTAAAGTGCATGATTAGGCTTTTAATTTTTCTCTGTCCTTCCCCAGACGAAGCTCATCGATGCTGATGGTTCTGGACTAGATGACAGTGACCTCGCCAGGGAGACGATTCAGGTTGGTATTCCACTTGAGAGTACAGGGTCTGGAGGACACAGCTAGGAACGAGCTGGTGTTATTTCTCTCTCTCTCTCACTCTCTCTCTCTCTCTCTCTCTCTATATATATATACACACATACATGCTCCAAGTGAGGCCTCACCAGTGCTTTATAAACTCTCAACATTACATCCTTACGTTTATATTTTAGTCCTCTTGAAATGAATACTAAATGTCACATTTGCCTTCCTCACCACAGACTCAACCTACAAATTAACCTTTAGGGTATCCTGCACAAGGACTCCCAAGTCCCTTTGCATCTCTGATTTTTGTATTTTCTCTCCATTTAGAAAATAGTCAACCCTTTCATTTCTTCTACCAAAATGCATGACCCTACACTTTTTAAGGCAGAGGTTGATAGATTCTTGATTGGTCAGGCCATCGAAGGATATGGTTGAAAAGCCGGGGATTGGGGCTGAGAGGGACATGGGTCAGCCATGAGGAAATGGTGGAGCAGACCCAACGGGTCAAACGACTTTATTCTGCTCCTATATTTGATGGCCCTATGAATAAAGAGCAATACCTGGACCCAGAGTGCAGCATTAATATTGTTTGCTGGTATTTCACAAGAGTCGAGCCCAGAGCTGGCATAGGCACTATAACCTATTTCATAAGACATGCCTTTGGTCCAGGCATCAGTCTGGTAAATCGGTTTGCACCCTCTCTAAAGATTCCAAATCCTTCCTATAATGAGGTGACCAGACCCAAACACAATCTTCCAAGTATGACTTCTCTGGGATAATGAACGAGGATTTCAGGTTTACTAGAGTGGTTACCAAGAATGGAAAAGCCTACAGAAAGTAGTGGATACAGCTCAGCCATCACAGGAGAAGCCCTCCCACACCTCTGAGCTCATCTACAAAGAACACTCCCACAAGAAACCAACACCCGTTCTACTCTCTTCTCACCACTGTATACTCTGTTCATGTTCCAGAGTTTTTAAATTTCCTCTTTTAATTCAATATATTTCTGGTGTCTTTCACTTATTGATTTCTGCAAGTTATGTTTGATTGAAATGGCTATATCTATTAAATGAGTTGTTCTTGCTTATTCATCCTGTAAAATTAAATCCAGATGGTTATTAGTGATTGTCCTATCTGTAATAATGGATCAGTCGTAATATAATTTGTGGGACTCTGACTCGGAAACTGGAGAAGGCTTGTATGGATCCTTTTATGAGTTTGTATTTTAAAGCAAGATTTTTTTGTGAATGATGTTTGCCTCTTAATTGTGCCCATGTAAGTAATCAGATTGAGTTAGCTGCAGGATCCTGTAATGTGTTGGATTATTTCAAGTTTCTTTGGTATTTTCTGCATTTATTGGTCTTTTATTATGAATTTTGATCATTTTTTTATGTTAACCACCCGGTCCTATATTACCACAAGGAAGCCCTCTGTTTCTAGGACGAGGTCTCCTACTCTGAGCCAGGTGTTCAACGCTTCCTTGCTGATGTCTATTCTTATTATTTTTGTATCTGCACACTTTTTCTTCTTTTGCTTGTCAGTCTTTGCATGTAGCTTCTCATTGATTCTGCTGTATTTCTTTGTTCTACTGTGAATCCCTGCAAAGAAATGAATCTCAAGGTAGCATATGTACTTTGATACAAAATTGACTTTGAACTATGAACTTTGACCCATTACTACAAGTGTCGCTGTCTGTGCCCATCCGCAGTGTCCTCCAGGACCGCCAGGCCCCCCCGGTTTGCCGGGACTGCCAGGAATCCCAGCTCCGCCTGAAGCCGAGAACCCAAGCCTCGTTGGTGCCCCGGGTCCACGCGGTCCTCCTGGTTATCCTGGACAAGACGGAGGTTCGGGTCAGCCAGTAAGTAGATGCCACATTCATGCATTCCTTGGTATTCGTCTTTCTCGAGACTGCTTTCCTTTCCGTTCCTGTTGACTGCCCAGAATGGAACATCTTGCGGGCATTTTGATGAAAGAACAAGCAGTTCTGGTAAAGTATTCATAGAGTTGTAAAGCACTGCAATAGAGAAGCAGACCCTGCAGCCCATCTAGTTCATGACAAGCCAGTCTGCTTAGTCCTATCAACAGGCATCCAGACAACAGCACTCCATACCCCTCCCATTCATGTTCCTATCCAAAACTCTCCATGTTGAAATCAACTCCGTAACCACCACTCGCACCGGCAGCTCGATGCACACTCTCACCACCCTCTGAGTGAAGACGTTCCCTCTCATGTTTCCCCTTAAACATTTCACCTTTTACCTGAACCGTTACTAGTCTCATCCAACCTCAGCGGGAAAAGTCTGCTTGCATTTACCCTACCTACACTCCTCATAGTTTTATATTCCTCTGTAAGGTTCTCCCTCTTTCTCCTGATCTTCGGGGAATTAAAGTTATCTGGGTTGTTCAGATCTACTCCTATCAGACAATCTTTGTTTGGTAAACCCAAGAGATTCCGCAGGTGATGGAAATCCAGAGCAACACACACACACTGATGGAGGAACTCAGCAGGTCAGGCAGCATCTATGGAAAAGAGTAAACAGTCGACTTGTTGGGCCAAAACCCTTCATCAGGACTGGAAAGTTATTTGGAATTGGTTTATTGTTGTCACATCTACCAAGATACAGGGAAAAACTTGTCTTGCACAATATTCATACAGATCCAATCATTATACAGTACACTGAGTGGAAAAAGGTAAACCAATAACAATGCAGACTAAAGTGTAAAAGCTACAGAGGAAGTCATGGCAGAGCAGAGATGGCTGAAGTTTCTGAGAATAGTTCACAAGGTGCAGGATAGATATGTCCCACAGAAGAAGGAGACTCAAATGGCCGAGGTAAGCAACTGTGGCTGACAATGGAAGTTAAGGACTGCATAAAAGCCAAGGAAAGGGCATGTAAGGTAGCAAAAGTGAGTGGGAAGCTAGATGATTGAGAAGCTTTTAAAATCAAACAAAAGGCCAACTAAAGCAGCTATAAGAAGGGAAAAGATGAAATATGAGGGCAAACTAGCCAATAATATAAAGCAGGAGACCAAATGTTTTTTCAGTTATATAAAGAGTAAAAGGGAGGTGGGAGTTGGTATTGAACCTCTGGAAAATGATGCTGGTGAGGTAGTAATAGGGGACAAAGAAATGGCAAATGAACTTAATGGGTACTCTGCATCTGTCTTCACTGTGGAAGACACCAGCAGTGTGCCAGAAGTCCATGAGTGTCAGGGAGCAGGAGGTTTACAGGAGATCCTGGCAGTTTTGGCAGCTGAACTGTGCAATCAAGTCAATCAAGATTTGAATAGCTCAGACTCAGCAGAAAGCAGCTGATTGGGCAATTGAGGTCAGGTGACCAAGCAGTTTGAAAAGCCCAGACAAATAAATAGAGGGATAGCTCAAGCGGAGCGGCCAGTGTGTGAGTGGGCCAGTGAAGGAGTGGAGCTTTTGAGGTTTTGACTCCAGAGGCTTCGACGAGAAGAGGCGGAGGACAAGCTAGCTCGCAGTTAGTTTTTACAATGTCTCCTGAGACGGTGATGTGCCTCCCATGTGAGATGTGGCAGTCTTGGGGGAACTCCCCTCTCCCGCAGAGTCAGATCTGTCAGAAGTGCATACGGCGGGCGATCTGGAAGACCATGTAAGGAATCTGGAGCAGCAGCTGGATGACCTTCAACTCATAAGGGAGAATGAGGCAGTCATAGATGAGAGCTACAGGGAGGTAGTCACACCTAGGCTGTCAGAAGCAGGTTGTTGGGTGACAGTCAGAGGGGGGAAAGCGAAGGTGAGCAGACAGGTAGTGCAGAGCACCCCTGTAGCCATTCCCCTGAATAATATGTTTACCATCCTGGATACTGTTGGCGGGGACGACCGACCAGGTGTGAGCCACAGTGGCAGGGCCTCCGGCACTGAGTCTGACCCGGTGGTGTAGAAGGGTGGGACAGAGAAGAGGAGAGCTGTTGTCATTGGAGACTCTATAGTCAGGGGAGCAGACAGGAGATTTTGTGGACGTGAGAAGGACACCCGCATAGTTTGTTGCCTCCCGGGTGCCAGGGTCCGGGATGTCTCTGACCAGGTGCACGACACCCTGGTACGAGACGGAAAGCAACCAGAAGTCGTGATACATGTTGGGACCAACGACATAGGCAGGAAGAGGGATGAGGTCCTGAAGTGTGAGTTTTGGGAACTAGGCAGAATCCTGAAGAACAGGACCTCAAGGGTGACGTTCTCAGGATTGCTGCCAGTGCTACGTGATAGTGATGGTAAGAATTGGAGGAGATAGCAGTTGAATGCGTGGCTGAGGAGTTAGTGCAGGGAGCAGGGTCTTAGATTTTTGGATCATTGGGATCTCTTCTGGGGAATGTTCCATACGGTAGGCTTATTCAGAAAGTCAGAAGGCATGGGATCCAGGGAAGTTTGGCCAGGTGGATTCAGAATTGGCTTGCCTGCAGAAAGCAGAGGATGGTGGTGGAGGGAGTACATTCGGATTGGAGGGTTGTGACTAGTGGTGTCTCACAAGGATCAGTTCTGGGACCTCTACTTTTCGTGATTTTTATTAACGACCTGGATGTCAGGGTAGAAAGGTGGTTTGGCAAGTTTGCAGATGACACAAAGGTTGGTGGTGTTGTAGATAGTGTAGAGGATTGTCAAAGATTGCAGAGAGACATTGATAGGTTGCAGAAGTGGGCTGAAAAGTGGTAAATGGAGTTCAACCCAGAGCAGTGTGAGGTGGTACACTTTGGAAGGACCAACTTCAAGGCAGAGTACAAAGTAAATGGCAGGATACTTGGTAGTGTGGAGGAGCAGAGGGATCTCGGGGTACATGTCCACAGATCCCTGAAAGTTGCCTCACAGGTGGATAGGGTAGTTAAGAAAGCTTATGGGGGGTTAGCTTTCATAAGTTGAGGGATAGAGTTTAAGAGTCACGAGGTAATGATGCAGCTCTATAAAACTCTGGTTAGGCCACACTTGGAGTACTGTGTCCAGTTCTGGTTCCCTCACTATAGGAAGGATGTGGAAGCATTGGAAAGGGTATAGAGGAGATGTACCGGGATGCTGCCTGGCTTAGAGAATATGGATTATGATCAGAGATTAAAGGAGCTAGGGCTTTACTCTTTGGAGAGAAGGAGGATGAGAGGAGACACGATAGAGGTGTACAAGATATTAAGAGGAATAGATAGAGTGGATAGCCAGCGCCTCTTCCCCAGGGCACCACTGCTCAATACAAGAGGACATGGCTTTAAGTTAAGGGGTGGGAAGTTCAAGGGGGATATTAGAGGAAGGTTTTTTACTCAGAGAGTGGTTGGTGCGTGGAATGCACTGCCTGAGTCAGTGGTGGAGGCAGATACACTAGTGAAATTTAAGAGACTACTAGACAGGTATATGGAGGAATTTAAGGTGGGGGATTATATGGGAGGAGGGTTTGAGGGTTGGCACAACAATGTGGGCTGAAGGGCCTGTACTGAGCTGTACTGTTCTATGTTCTATGTTCTATAGAAAACATCCAGCACAATACAGGCCCTTCGGCTCAAAAGCTGTGCCAAACATGTCCTTAACTCAGAAATTACCTAGGGTTACCCATAGCCCTCTATTTTTCTAAGCTCCATGTACCTACCCAGGAATCTCTTAAAAGACCCTCTTGTATCCGCCTCCACCACCGTTGCCGGCAGTCCATTCCATGCATTCACCACTCTCTGCGTAAAAAACTTACCCCTGACATCTCCTCTGTACCTACTTCCAAACACCTTAAAACTGTGCCCTCTCGTGCTAGCCATTTCAGCCCTGGGAAAAAGCCTCTGACTATCCACATGATCAATGCCTCTCATCATCTTATACACCTCTATCAGGTCTCCTCTCATCCTCCGCCGCTCCAAGAGGAAAAGGCCAAATTCACTCACCCTATTCTCATAAGGCATGCCCCCAGTTCGGGCAACATCCTTGTAAATCTCCTCTGCACCCTTTCTATGGTTTCCACATCCTTCCTGTAGTGAGGCAACCAGAACTGAGCACAGTACTCCAAGTGGGGTCTGACCAGGGTCCTATATAGCTGCAACATTATCTCTCGGTTCCTAAACTCAATCCCACGATTGATGAAGGCCAATACACCATATGCCTTCTTAACCACAGAGTCAACCTGGGCAGCAGCTTTGAGTGTCCTATGGACTTGGACCCCAAGGTCCCTCTGATCCTCCACACTGCCAAGAGTTTTACCATTAATATCATATTTTGCCATCATATTTGACCTACCAAAATGAACCACCTCACACTTATCTGGGTTGAACTCTATCTGCCACTTCTCAGCCCAGTTTTGCATCCTATCGATGTTCCGCTGTAACCTCTGACAGACCTCCACACTATCCATAACACCCCCAACCTTTGTGTCATCAGCACATTTACTAACCCATCCCTCCACTCCCTCATCCAGGTCATTTATAAAAATCACAAAGAGTAGGGGTCCCAGAACACATCCCTGAAGCACACCACTGGTCACTGACCTGTATGCAGAATATGACCCATCCACAACCATTCTTTGCCTTCTGTGGACAAGCCAGTTCTGGATCCACAAAGCAATGTCGCCTTGGATCCCATGCCTCCTTACTTTCTCAATAAGCCTTGTAGGGGGTACCTTATCAAATGCCTTGCTGAAATCCATATACACTACATCTACTGCTCTTCCTTCATCAATGTGTTTAGTCACATCCTCAAAAAATTCGATCAGGCTCGTAAGGCACTTTGACCTGCCTTTGACAAAGCCATGCTGACTATTCCTATTCATAAAATACCTCTCCAAATGTTCATAAATCCTGCCTCTCAGAATCTTTTCCATCAATTTACCAACTACTGAAGTAAAACTCATTGGTTATTGATTTCCTGGGCTATCTGTACTCCCTTTCTTGAATAAGGTAACAACATCCGCAACCCTCCAGTCCTCCAGAAACTCTCCCGTCCTCATTGATGATGCAAAGATCATTGCCAGAGGCTCAGCAATCTCCTCCCTTGCCTCCCACAGTAGCCTGGGGTACATCTCATCTGGTCCTGGTGACTTTTCCAATTTGATGCTTTCCAAAAGCTCCAGCACATCTTCTTTCTTAATATCTATATGCACACGCTTTCAGTCCGCTGTAAGTCATCCCTACAATTGTCAAGATCCTTTTCCGTAGTGAATGCTGAAGCAAAGTACTCATTAAGTACCTCTGCTATCTCTTCCAGTTCCATACACACTTTTCCCCTGTCACACTTGATTGGTCCTGTTCTCTCATGTCTTATCCTCTTGCTCTTCTTATGCTTGTAGAATGCCTTGGGGTTTTCCTTAATCCTGTCCGCCAAGGCCTTCTCATGGCTTCTTCTGGGTCTTCTAATTTCATTCTTAAGCTCCTTCCTGCTAGCCTTATAACCTTCTAGATCTCTATCATTACCTAGTTTTTTGAACCTTTCGTAAGCTTTTCTTTTCTTCTTGACTAGATTTATAACAGCCTTTGTACACTATGGTTCCTGTATCCTACCATCCTTTCCCTTTCTCATTGGAACATACCTATGCAGGACTCCACACAAATATCCCCTGAACATTTGCCACATTTCTTCCATACTTTGCCCTGAGAACATCTGTTCCCAATTTAAGCTTCGAAGTTTCTGCCTGATAACCTCATATTTCCCCTTACTCCAATTAAATGCTTTCCTAACTTGTCTGTTCCTATCCCTGTCCAATGCTATGGTAAAGGAGATAGAAGTGTGATCACTATCTCCAAAATTCTCTCCCACTGAGAGATTTGACACCTGACCAGGTTCGATTCCCAATACCAGATCAAGTACAGCCTCTCCTCTAGTTGGCTTATCTACATAATGTGTCAAAAAACCTTTCTGAACACACCTAACAATTTCCACCCCATCTAAACCCCTTGTCTAGGGAGATGCCAATCGATATTTGGGAAATTAAAATCTCCCACCATGACAACCCTGTTATTATTACACCTTTCCAGAATCTGCCTCCCTATCTGCTCCTCGATGTCCCTGTTATTATTGGGAGGTCTATAAAAAACACCCAGTAGAGTTATTGACCCCTTCCTATTCCTAACTTCCACCCACAGAGACTCTGTAGACAATCCCTCCATGACTTCTTCCTTTTCTGCAGCCGTGACACTATCTCTGATCAGCAGTGCCACGCCCCCACCTCTTTTGCCTCCCTCCCTGTCCTTTCTGAAATATCTAAAGCTTGGCACTCTAAGTATCCATTCCTGCCTCTGAGCCGTCCAAGTCTCTGTAATGGCCACAACATCATAGTTCCAAGTACTGACTCACGCATTAAGCTAATCCACTTTGTTCATAATACTCCTCGCATTAAAATAGCCACACCTTAAACCATCAGTCTGAGCGCGTCCTTTCTCGATCACCTGCCTATCCTCCCTCTCGCACTGTCTCCAAGATTTCTCGTTTTGTGAGCTGATCACATCTTCCTCTGTCTTTTCAATTCGGTTCCAGAATCTGTTGGAATTCTTCGAGGAATTAACAAGCAGGGTGGATGGACAAAGGAGAGGAAGTGGATGCCATTTACTTGGATTTTCAGAAAGCATTTAATAATGTGCCACACATGAGGCTGCTTAGCAAGCTAAAATTCTATGGCATTACAGGAAAGCTACTGGCATGGATAGAGGAATGGCTGACAGGCAGGAGGCAGCAAGTGGGAATAAAAGAGGCCATTTCTGGTTGGCTGACTCCCAGAAGGTTAATTCACAGGTTGAGTCTGTGATAAAGAAGGCAAATGCAATGTTGGCATTTATTTCAAGGGGAAACATAGAAACATAGAAAATAGGTGCAGGAGTAGGCCATTCGTCCCTTCGAGCCTGCACCGCCATTCAGTATGATCATGGCTGATCATCCAACTCAGAACCCTGTACCTGCCTTCTCTCCATACCCCCCGATCCCTTTAGCCACAAGGACCATATCTAACTCCCTCTTAAATATAGCCAATGAACTGGCCTCAACTGTTTCCTGTGGCAGAGAATTCCACAGATTCACCACTCTCTGTGTGAAGAAGTTTTTCCCTAATCTCAGTCCTAAAAGGCTTCCCCTTTATCCTCAAACTGTGACCCCTCGTTCTGGGAATAGAATATAAAAGCAAGGAGATAATGTTGAGCCTTTATGAGACACTAGACAGGCCATGAACTGTTAAAATTGTCAACAGTTTTAGGCCCTATATCTATGAATGACTGTGTTGTTGTTGGAGAGAGTCTAGAGGAGGTTCATGAGGATGATTCTGGGAATGAAGGGGTTAACATATGAGGAGCGTTTGGTAACTTTGGGCCTGTATTCGCTGGAATTTAGAACAATGTGGGGGGATCTCATTGAAACCTACCAAATGTTGGAAGGACGAGAGAGGGTGGATTTGGAGAGGATGTTTCCCGTGGTGGAGGTATCCAGAACTGGAGGATACAGCCTCAGAATTGAAGGACATCCTTTTATAACAGATGTAAGGAAGAATTTTTTAGCCAGAGAGTAGTAGATCTGTGGAATGCTCTGCCACAGACTGCGGTGGAGGCCAAGTCTGCTGGTATATTTAAGGCAGAAGTTGATCGTTTCCTGATTGGTGAGGGCATCAAAAGATATGGCAAGAAGACAGGTGAATGGAGTAGAGTGGGATCTGGGATCAGCCATGATGAAATGGCAGAGCAGACTTGATGGGCTGAATGGCCTAATTCTGCTGCTATGTCTTATGATCTAAAGTGTAGTGCAGATAAACTATAAATTACGAGAGCATAACAAGGTAGATTGTGAGGTTGAGAGTTGATTTTTATCATACAGTGCAACATTTCACAGATTTTTACTGCACGACAGAAGCTCTTCCGAGGCCTAGTGGTAGGTGCTTACAGGTTTTTTATCATCTTCCTCGTGGGAGAGAGGAAAAGAGAGGAAGGGTGAGGTCGTTGATTATGCTGACTGCTTTACTGAGGCAGTGAGATGCACAGACAGAGTCCTTGGAGGGAAGGTTGATTACTGATATGTGCTGAACTCTGTCCACAACTTTCTTCAGTCACGCACGGAGCAGCTACTATACCAAGTCGGAATGTGTCCGGAGACTATGTATTCTATGATGCATGGATCAAAATTGGTAAGAATTGACAGGGACTCGCTGAGTTTCTTCAGCCTCCTGAGGAGGTAGAGGCACTGGGTAGCCCTCTTGGCCGTGAGATCAAAATGGCTGGACCAGGTATTTAAACCAAGAGAAAATTCAGCCTGTTCAATTTATCAAGATTGTGATTCCTAATGGTTAGCTGCACTGTGATGATATACTGCTCTGGCAAGTACGTGTTCTGCATTAATCTGGGACAGTGCAAATCCAAAATGAAGCAAAACTGTGCATCCATGATGGCTTGTGGAAGGTGACACCTCTTTGTTCTAAGAAGCTATGCATCATGTTTTTCTTGGTAGCTGAAACCCAGCATGCATATTTATAACTCATTCAGAATGCCAGCTCCTGTCCTTCACATGTGGTTCAGTTACTAAGCCCTGCGGAACCATTTCGACTGACAGGAGAAGTGGCAAAGGAGGGTTACTACTGCCTTAAAAACCCCTCACTTTGGGCAGATAGGGCTTGTCAGCCGTGGTTGGCAACTCATCTAGGAGAGAGAAATCTCTGATCTCAAACCTCTGCTGCCTCGCAGCTATACCCACTCATGGGGAAGGTTTTGGGGGTAAAACCCAAGGGAAAAATCCACTGCTGGGACAGATGGTGGATGGTCGTACAAGCAGCCGGTGTATATCACAAGTCCTGGTTATGCGACCAACCACTGGCAGGCAATCTCTGAAGAGTATTGATAATGGCTGGGGTCACCCATCTTGTAAAGACACTGCCTGGAAGAAGGCAATGGCAAACCACACCTGTAGAAAAATTTGCCAAGAATAAACATGATCACCCACATCATATGACATATGAATGAATATAGGCATCCATTAATCTCGTGAGACAATGGATTTGCATCTTGGAAGGTTTCCAGGGCGAAGGCCTGGGCAAAGTTGTATGGAAGACCGGCAGTTGCCCATGCTGCAAGTCTCCCCTCTCCATGCCACCGATGTTGTCCAAGGGAAGGGCACTAGGACCCATACAGCTTGGCACCGGTGTCATCGCAGAGCAATGTATGGTTAAGTGCCTTGCTCAAGGACACAACACGCTGCCTCAGCTGAGGCTCGAACTAGTGACCTTCAGATCACTAGACCGATGCCTTAACCACTTGGCCACGCGCCAACACAATGAATGAATAAATGTTTATGGATTCATTGTCCATTCTGAATCTGATGGTGGAGGGGAAGATGTGGTTCCTGAAACGATAAGTGTGGGTCTTCATAATAACGAATTCTTCCTCCTGCACTCGATAATCAGTACCTGGGCTTCTCTATTCAATACGCTAAGCCCACAAAGTTGAAAGCAGAGTAATGCAAATAGCTGAGCAACGCACGCAAAATGCTGGAGGAACTCAGCAGGTCAGGCAGCATCTATGGAGGGGAATGTACAGTCAGCATTTTGGGCCAAGACCCTTCATCAGGACTGGAACATCAACTGTTTATTCATTTCCGTAGATGCTGCCCTAACTACTGAGTTCCTCCAGCATTTTGTGTGTGTTGCTCCGGATTTCAGCATCTGCAGAATCTATTGTGTCTCCAATACAAAAAGCTCCAGGGTTGTGAGAACGGACACGGAACTACCAAGTTTGCAAAGAAGTACGGTAGCAGCAATTAGAAAGGTGTTATTGTCAGCATTATTTTGCAGTGTGTTGAGCATCAAGATCATGTTGCAATACTGATTTTGCAACGTTGCAAGTAAGAAAATTTATCCTCTCCCCCTTCTCTCTTTTTCCATTCCCCATTCTAGCTCCCCTCTTAACCCTTCTCTTTTCCTCACCTGCCTATCATCTGCCATTGGTGCCCCTCCTCCATCCCTTTCTTCCATGGTCCACTCTCCTCTCCTATCAGATTCCTTCTTCTTCAACTCTTTACCTTTTCCACCTATCACATCCCAGCTTCTTACTTCATTCCCCCCTCCCCTAACTACCCACCTTCCCTCTCACCTGACTTCACTTATTACCTGCCAACTTCCACACCTTTCCCTCCCGCCACCATCTTAATCTGGCTTCTTCCCCCTTCCTTTCCAGTCCTGAAGAAGAGACTCAGCCCAAAGCATCAACTATTTGTTCAATTCCATGGATGAAACGTAGAAACAGAGAAAACCTACAGCACAATACAGGCCCTTTGGCTCACAAAGCTGTGCCGAACATGTCCTTACCTGAGAAATTACCTAACGTTATATATAGCCCTCTATTTTTCTGAGCTCCATATACCTGTCCAGAAGTCTCTTAAAAGACCCTATCATAGCTGCCTCCACCACCGTTGCCGGCAGCCCATTCCACGCACTCACCACTCTCTGAGTAAAAAACTTACCCCTGACATCTCCTCTGTACCTACTCCCCAGCACCTTAAACCTGTGTCCTCTTGTGGCAACCATTTCAGCCCTGGGAAAAGGCCTCTGACTATCCACACGATCAATGCCTCTCATCATCTTATACACCTCTATCAGGTCACCTCTCATCCTCCGTCGCTCCAAGGAGAAAAGGCCGAGTTCACTCAACCTGTTTTCATAAGGATACTGCCCGACATGCTGAATTCCTCCAGCATTTTTTGTGTGATACTCTGGATATCTGCAGAATCTCTTGTGGTTGCAATGCTGAGGTTATGATATGTTGCCTTGCCCTCTATTAAGATACTGTTCATTTGTTGCAGGGTCCAATAGGATCTCCAGGAGTGGATGGGACTTCTGGCAAACCAGGATCCAAAGGGCAAAAGGTAAGTCATGAAAACACAGTGAGGTGAATGAGTGTGTAGTCCCAAACTGGTCTCCACAGTGAATTTTTATCAGAAAGTAAAGGCAATTTTCCCATACCATTCAAATATTTCATCATGTTTATATGCGTTGCTGACCTACATAAACCTTCTTCATGATAAATCTAATTCATCTTCTTAGCCCGTCTATAATCCTCCATTTTTTGTTCACCCATGTCCTATCTAAGTTTTTTTTAAATGTCTGCCTCTACCAGCAACCCTGGCAGCGCGTCTCTCATCTCTGTGTAAGAGACCTACTTCGACATCCCTCCATACTGAGTTTACACACTTCTCTGATACTGGCCAAAGCCACCCTGAGAAAAAGATGATGATTGTCTACCCCATGTATGCCTCTTATACACCACTATCAGGTGACTCTCGTTCTCCGACACCTCAAAGAGAAAAGTCCAAGCTCACTCAACCTATCCTCATAAGATATACTCTCTAATCCGGGCAGCATCCTGGTAAATCTCCTCTACACCCTCTGGAAAGCTTCTACATTTTTCTTCGCAAGTCAAGTTTATTGTCGTTTAACTATATAGGAGTAGACCGCCAAATGAGATGAACCAGCATGCAAAGCACAGTTGTACAGATAACACACATAATAACTTAGGAAAGTAAGTATTAAATCTACAAATGAGTTCTGCATAAATAAACAAAGTAAAGTGCATAAATTGAATAGAGTACAGAACAAATTAACCGGTGACACACCGAATGTGATGCACCAGGAATGTCAGACACCTAATGGCCTGAGGGATGAAGCTGTTTCCCATCCTGACTGTTCTTGTCTTTATGCATCATGGTCTCCTGCCTGATGGTAGGATGTCAAAGAGGATGTTGGATGGATGGGTGGGATCCTTGATAATACCAAGGGCCCTGCATACGCATTTGTAGGGACTTCCAGTCCGATGACCAGAATTGGGCACAATACTCCAAGTGTGGTCTAACCAGACCAGAAGTACAACATGACCTCTCAGCTCCTGAACTCAATCCCCCAACTAATGAAGGCCAGCACACCATACGCCATCTTAACTAGGATAATCAAGGACACGACCCACCCAGCCAACAGACTTTTCGTCCCTCTTCCCTCCGGGAGAAGGCTCAGGAGCTTGAAGACTCGTATGGCCAGATTTGGGAACAGCTTCTTTCCAACTGTGATAAGACTGCTGAACGGATCCTGACCCGGATCTGGGTCGTACCCTCCAAATATCCGGACCTGTCTCTTGGTTTATTTGCACTACCTTACTTTCCATTTTTCTATTTTCTATTTATGATTTATAATTTAATTTTTTAAAATTTACTAATTTTAACTATTTTAAATATTTAATACTTGTAATCCAGGGAGTGTGAAGCGCAGAATCAAATATCGCTGTGATGATTGTACGTTCTAGTACCAACTGTTTGGTGACAATAAAGTATAAAGTATAACTAATCAAGAATGTGAGGCCCTCTGCTAATGCTTTTGGGCCTTTTCTAGTATTTTTGGATTAAATGGGACCTCTCTGTTTTCCACAAGAAAAATCAATAAAATGTACTTGTTTGCAGGGTGATCAAGGTCCAATTGGCAAGCCAGGACTACCGGGAGCAAAGGTAAATTGTAGACCTTTAAAGGTCGGATTGACTGCACTTCACTTGCTCGGCTGAGAGGCATTATTGTAAAACTGTATAGCTTGCGATCCTCCGCTGGGGTAGATCCTCAGGATCAGTACTGTGTACCGTGGTCTTATGGTATCCAAGGTGCCTGGCGGGACCAATGTGGGAACTGCAGACTAATCCATGGATGGGGCCAGAGGTGACTGAAGGGAAAGCTGAGCGGTTGGTTTGTGAGATAGATGCACTCTTTCTGTTGCTCACCCAGGGCTTTGGGGTGCCCCAGACCCAAGGTCCTCAAGGCCATCCTGAAAACTCGTAGTCCTCCTCATTCAGCCGACTTGGGATTGGAGTCAGTAGTGATGCTGCCTTTCTTCAAGAAGTCTTCAAGCACATCCATTAACCTTCTCATCTGTCGGCTTAGTAACGGCATGGTAGCACAACGCTTTACAGTACTGGCAACCCACGTTCATTACCCACCGCTGTCTGAAAGGAGTTTGTACATTCTTCCCATGGCCATGTAGTTTTCCTCTGGGTGTTCCGGTTTCCTCCCACAGTCCAAAGATGTACCGGCTGGTAGGTTAATTGGTCATTGTAAACTGTCCTGTGGTTAGGCTAGGGTTACATCAGAGGATTGCTGGGTGACACGGCTCTAAGGGCTGGAATGGCCTGTTCCCTGCTGTATCTCAATCAATCAGTCAATAAGTAAATGTTTTCCCAAGAGAGGTCTCAAAACAGCTGGCTGTGCTCATTGGAGGCTGTCAATTAGAATCCGGTCAATAGTTCAATGCTACATAATATAGAAGAGAAAAAATAATAATAATAATAATAAATAAGTAAATCAATTACGTATATTGAATAGATTAAAAATCATGCAAAAACAGAAATACTGTATACTAAAACAAAAGTGAGGTAGTGTCTAAGGGTTCAGTGTCCATTTAGAAATCGGACGGCAGAGGGGAAGAAGCTGTTCCTGAATTGCTGAGTGTGTGCCTTCAGGCTTCTGTACCTCCTACCTGATGGTAACAGTGAGAAAAGGGCATGCCCTGGGTGCTGGAGGTCCTTAATAAAGGATGCTGCCTTTCTGAGACACCGCTCCCTGGGTACTTTGTAGGCTAGTACCCAAGATGGAGCTGACTAGATTTACAACCTTCTGCAGCTTCTTTCAGACCTGTGCAGTAGCCCCTCC
Source organism: Mobula hypostoma (assembly GCF_963921235.1). Lineage (NCBI taxonomy): Eukaryota > Metazoa > Chordata > Chondrichthyes > Myliobatiformes > Myliobatidae > Mobula > Mobula hypostoma. The sequence goes on from NC_086097.1 coordinate 249,021,702, forward strand.
ATACCACACAGTGATGCAGCCTGTCAGAATGCTCTCCACGGTACACCTATAGAAGTTTTTGAGTGTATTTGCTGACATATCAAATCTCTTCAACCTCCTAACGAAGTATAGTCGCTGTCTTGCCTTCTTTATGACTGCATCGATATGCTGGGACCAGGTCAGATCCTCAGAGATCTTGACGCCCAGGAACGCTCCAGTTCTGATCCCTCTGTGAGGATTGGTATGTGTTCCTCCTTCTTACCCTTCCTGAAGTCCACAATCAGCTCTTTCGTCTTACTGACGTTGAGTGCCAGGTTGTTGCTGCAGCACCACTCCACTAGTTGGCATATCTCACTCCTGTACACCCTCTGATTCTGATATAAGTCTCTATTGTGGACTGAGAGTGGGAAGGGGGCAGGGAGAGGGGAATCATGGTTGGGAAAAGGAGAAGGAAGAGGAGAGGGAGCAGGAAGCACCAAAGAGACATTCTTTAGTGATCAATAAACCAATTGCTTGAAATCAAATAACCTTCCCTGGTGACTCAGGGCTGGGAAGGTCTGCACCCCCACCACTCCACCCACCTGGCACACCTTCTCTGCCACGGTCTTCCCCCTCGCCATTCCCAACATCCTTTGCTCACACCAGATTTATAAACTCATTCTCTGCTCCACAATGACAAATACAGTACTGTGAAAAAATCTTACCCACCCTAACTCTTTATAGAGGCATGTTGCCAAGATTTTTTGCGCGATACTGTGTGTCAAGAAAATTGTTGTTTCATAGCAGCAGTACAGCTCAAGACAAAAAGTACTGTAAGAAACAATAAAAATAAATAAATCGTGCAAGAAAGGAATTGTGAGGTGGTGTTCATGAATTCATTGTCCGTTCAGAAATCTGATCACAGAGGACAAAAAGTTGTTCCTAAAAGATTGAGAGGTCTTCAGGCTCCTGTACCTCCTCCCTGATGGTAGCAATGAGAAGAGGGCATGTGTCAGATGGTGAAGGTCTTTAATGATGGATGCCACCTCTCTGAGGTACTGCCTCGTGAAGATGTCCTTGTTGGTGGGAAGGCTTGTGCCTATGAAAGAGTCTACAAACCTCTGCAGCCTCTTGCAGTCCTGTGTATTTCAGAAGGTGATGCAGCCTGTCAGAATGCTCTCCACCATATATCTGTAGCTATTTGCCTGAAGCTTTGGTAACATACCAATGTCCTCAAACTCCTAATGAAGTGCACCTTCTGTTGTGCCTTCATCATAATTGCGTCAACACGTTGTACCCAGGATAGATCCTGTGAGGTGCTGACACCCAGGAACTTGAAACAGCTTACTCTTTCCACTACTCACCCCTCAATGAGGAGTGGAATGTGTTCCCTGACTACCCCTTCCGGAAGTCCACAATCAGCTCCTTGGTCTTACTGATGTTGTTGCAACACCTCTCAACCAGCCAATCTATCTCCTTCCCATATGCCTCCTGGTCAGCATCTGGGATTCTGCCAACAACGGTGAGTCCTGTCTAAGTTCGGGTAGTTGGGACTGTTGGGCGCTAGTGAAATGCTTGGGCTTACCCCGTCAAGGAGCTATTATTGACCTCAGGAGAATGAAACCAGTTCTCATCAGAGGATCAGAAGAGGAGAGGGTCAACAACTTTAAGTTCCTTGGTGTTATTTTGTAGGACCTGTCCTGGGCCCAGCAGGTAAGTGCAATTAGAAAGAAAGCATGACAGCTCCTCTACGTTTTTAGGAGTTTGCAAAAATACAGCATGGCATCTAAAACTTTGACAAACTTCGAGTAGTTGGAAGTATATTGAGTGGCTAAATCACAGCCTGTTATGGAAACACCAATGCCCTTGAACAAAAGATCTACAAAAAGTAGTGGATATGTCCCAGTTCATCATGGGTAAAGCTCTCCCTAGCATTGAGAACATCTACACGGAGCATTGTCGCAGGAAAGCAGCATCCATCATCAGGGACCCCCACCACCCAGGTCATGCTCTCTTCTCGCTGCTGCCATCTAGAAGAAGGTACAGGAGTGTCAGGGCCAGCACCACCAGGTTCAGAAGCAGATAATAAACTTACTTCGAACTTTGAACTTTAACTTATACAACAACCCAGGATTCTGCAACATTACTTTTTTCTTGATGCTAAACCACAAATTACCACTTTACCGATTCTTGTCCACAAAGATCTGCTTCTTAATTGCATCTTAAGACCAATATCAGTGGCTTACATTGTGTTTATTTACAGACTGGAGACTTGTGTGATTTAGAACATAGAACATAGAATAGTACAGCACAGTACAGGCCCTTCGGCCCACAATGTTGGGCCGACCCTCAAACCCTGCCTCCCATATAACCCCCACCTTAAATTCCTCCATATACCTGTCTAGTAGTCTCTTAAACTTCACTAGTGTATCTGCCTCCACCACTGACTCAGGCAGTGCATTCCACGCACCAACCATTCTCTGAGTAAAAAACCTTCCTCTAATATCCCCGTTGAACTTCCCACCCCTTACCTTAAAGCCATGTCCTCTTGTATTGAGCAGTGGTGCCCTGGGGAAGAGGCGCTGGCTATCTACTCTATCTATTCCTCTTATTATCTTGTACACCTCTATCATGTCTCCTCTCATCCTCCTTCTCTCCAAAGAGTAAAGCCCTAGCTCCCTTAATCTCTGATCATAATGCACACTTTCTAAACCAGGCAGCATCCTGGTAAATCTCCTCTGTACCCTTTCCAATGCTTCCACATCCTTCCTTTAGTGAGGTGATCAGAACTGGACACAGAACTCCAAGTGTGGCCTAACCAGAGTTTTATAGAGCTGCATCATTACATCGCGACTCTTAAACTCTATCCCTCGACTTATGAAAGCTAACATCCTATAAGCTTTCTTAACTAACCTATCCACCTGTGAGGCAACTTTCAGGGATCTGTGGACACGTACCCCAAGATCCCTCTGCTCCTCCACACTACCAAGTATCCTGCCATTTACTTTTTAGACAATGAAACCATAAGACATAGGAGCAGAATTAAGCCATTCAGCCCATCGTGTCTATTCCACCATCCCATCATGTCTGATTTATTATCCTTCTCAACCTCAATCTCCCAGTAACCTTTGACACCACTTACTAATTTTGAACTATCAATGTCCAATTTAAACGTACCCAATGACTTGGCCTCCGCAGCCGTCTGTGGCAATAAGTTCCTCAGGTTCACCACCCTCTACCTAAAGGAATTCCTTCTCATCTCATTTCTCTACACAGTTCTCTACACAGGGAATAAAACAGTGCAAATAGACCACCATTCGTCTCTCATCATTCTTGCAATAACATAGCATTGAATTTCCCAGACGCGGTTTGTTAGCAAGGCAAGTTTTTATTAAGTGTCCCAAATTGCTCTTCTGAAAGTCATAGTGAACCACAATGTGTCACAGAGGTAGTCAAATCCACTGTTACTGGGGTTCTTCTCCTCTCGGCCAGTGTCCCAGACATACAACCCTTCAGCAATAAATAGGACTGAAATCCACATGCGACGTTGAAATTACACACGTAGAAGCTTCTTGCTCATTCTGGACAGTTGTATGAACGGATCAGCAAAGCCAAAGTCAATTTATTATCAATGTACGTATATTATCAGTGCTGATCACCCCATCCTTGACCAAGCTGTTCCACCGTGAACACGATCTGTTACGAGTCAACATGACGCTTTCAGATCAGGTCATGCCCAGCACGTACCTCCGCCGCACGGCTCGGGTGTGTTTCTGGGGTACAGGGGCTAGCGACCCTCGTGCCTGTTCTCTGAGCAGCAGTGAACCATCTGACTGGCCTATCAGAGTTCTCTTTGGGAACTAGTTGACTTGATCAGCATTTCTGATCTGGCTATTGTTCACGATTGCACTTAATAAAAAAAAAATGTCAGCATATACAACCCAGAGATTTATTTTCTTGTGGGCATTTACACAAAAATAAGGAGATACAACAGAACTTATTAAAAACTATACATAAACAAAGACAGATAAACAACTAATGTGCAAAAGAAGATAAATTGGGCCAATAAAAAATAAATAAATAATACTGAAAACATAAGCCCGTACGATATAGGAGCAGAATTAGGCCATTTGGACCATTAAGTCTGCTTCGCCATTTCTTCGTGGCTGATCCAATTTTTCTCTCAGCTGCAATCTTCTGCCTTCTCCCCACATGCCTTCATGCTCTGACCAATTAAAAATCAACCTTTGCCTTAAATATACATAAAGACTTGGTCTCCACAGCTGCCTGTGGCAAAGAATTCCACAGACTCACCACTCTCTGGCTGAAGAAATTCCTCCTTATCCCCATTCTAAAAGGGTGCCCCTCTATTCTGAGTCTGTGTCCTCTGGTCTTCAACTCTACCACCATAAGGAATATCCTCTCCACATCCAGTCTATCAAGGCCTTTCACCATTCGGTAGGTATCAATGAGGTCACCCCTCATTCTTCTGAATTCCAGTGAATACAGGCCCAGAGCCATGAATGCTCCTCATATGACAAGCCATTCAATCCTGGAATCATTTTTGTGAACCTCCTTTGAACAATCTCCAGTTTCAGCACATCCTTTCTAAGATAAGGCACCCCAACCTGCTCACAATACTCCAACCAGTGCATTATAGCCACAGTTCTGACATCTTTCCTTTAGAATACTTCTTCCTCTTTGGGATATATATATCCTGTGCCTCTCGAATTGCTTCCAGAAATTCCAGCCATTGCTGCTCTGCCATCATCCCTGCCAGTGTTCTTTTCCAATCAATGTTGGCCAACTCCTCTGTCAAGTCTCTGTAATTCCCTTTTTTCCACTGTAATATTGATACATCTGACTTTAGCTTCTCCTTTATGTTGGTGCTAAGTTCATAAATATATCCATAGACACAAGACATTCCTCAGATACTGGAAACCTTCAGCAACACGCAACAAAACGCCAGGGGAACTTAACAGGTCAGGCAGCTCTATAGAGGGGAATAAACAGTCAACGTTTTGGCTGGGACACCTTCATCAGGCCTAGGACTTCGAAAGTCATACATAAATGGAAGATTTCTAAACTAATCTCAGTTACAGTAGGTGTTTTTCTGTAATCGAGTGTCCGCACTGTAACTCTCACCAGCACAGCAGATCATAAAAGTGGGGCAGGTTTGGTGGGCTGAATAGCCTAATTCTGCACCTACATCTTCTGTATTATAAAAGATCACAAAAACGGGTTGAGACTGCAGGACCTGGGTGAGAAAGGTGAATGTGGGTTTCATTTCTGCCCTTTCATAATGGGGCAGACACAAAGAGTACTGAGGCAGACCCACTTTAGTTTCTATAAGTTTCAGTGCTCCCCTCCCTTCCAGACATGCTACCTGACTTGCTGGCTAACATAAATATTGATTCCATAAATTGTTATGTTGTTATCCATAAATATTCATTCATTCATCACCATTACATGCCATGTCCTGTGACGTAGGCAATCATGGTCTCATGGCCATGATTGTTCTTGACAAACTTTTCTACTGAAGTGGATTGCCATTGCCGCCTTCTGGGCGGTGTCTTTACAAGATGGATTACCCCAGCCGTTATCAATACCCTTCAGAGATTGTCATCCTGACGTCAGTGGTCACATAAATAGGACTTGTGATTTGCACCGGCTGTTCATACAACCATCCAACACCTGCTGCCATGGCTTCACATGACTCTGATTGGGGGGGGGGGGTCACAAGTCACCGCAAAGTCACCCAACGATAAATGTTATGACAGCTCTCTTTAAACTCTGTAATGTTGTTCTTTTTTCAGGGAGAGGTCGGAGAGAGCGGTTTGCCAGGACCTCCAGGATTCCCAGGGCTGCTTGGTCCGCCTGGACCTCCAGGACCTCCTGGGCCAGCCGGTGGTGGTCCTGACTTTGGATTTGAGGTAACTTCTCCCATAGCAATGATGAATTTTGGAGAACAATGAGACAGGTGACTATTTCATAAAACAGAACTTGTGGATTAGAACTGAATGTAGACGACTAAAGGCCGCTCGCCATGAGAAATGTTTAATCAAGCTGAGGAATTTGGCAAAGCCAGATCATCTCTTGCAATGGTTTACTAATCAACCAATAAGTAAGAAGGAAAAATTAATGTACGGATGGAGGTTGAGATACCATGAAGAGCACTGTTATTCCTAATTCCTAATGTATGTACAAGGAGAATAAAGTGATGCTTGATCCTTTGGATTCACAGAAGTTGCATGGATTGAGAGGTGTTAATGCAAGGTGCTCAGACCAGCATGTGAAGACCATAGGGAAAGAGGTGTGAGGATTGCTAGTGTCAGGGCAGGCTGAGGATTCAGCTGGAGACAGTGCATAACTACAATCAGTTGGATTGCATATGCCTGTGTAGATCACTAAAGGCAAACAGCCACACTCACAGAACATAATCTGCAATTAGTACTATTATTGGTATTGGTTTCTTATTGTCCCTTACACCAAGATAGAGTGTGAAGCTGATCTTACAGTTTGCACATACTATTCGTACAGATGTAGTTCAGGCTCAAGTTTATCGTCATCTGACTGTGCACATATACAACCAAACAAAACAATGTTCCTCCAGACCACAGTGCACCCACACAACAAATCAAATATCACGTATATCAAGGATCAAGAATCAACTTTACGCACAACACGCTGGAGGAACTCAGCAGGTTGGACAGCATCCGTGGAAACGAACAGTCAATGTTTCGGGTGAAACCCTGAAGTTCCTCCAGCATGTTGTACGTGTTGCTTTGACCCCAGCATCTGCAGAGTGTCTTGTGTTTAAGAATCAACTTTATTCACCATTTACATATATTTGGAATTTTCTGTGGTGTGTTGGTCAGGACGTGACTGCAACAAAAAAAACATTCAATAATTATAAAGAATGAAGAATTATAGGGTTGTCGTGGTGGGAGATTTTAATTTCCCAAATATCGATTGGCATGTTCTTAGAGCAAGGGGTTTAGTTGGGGTGCAGTTTGTTAGGTGTGTTCAGGAAGGTTTCCTGACACAATATGTAGATAAGCCTACAAGAGGAGAGACTGTACTTGATCTGGTATTGGGAAAGGAACCTGGTCAGGTGTCGGGTCTCTCAGTGAGAGAGCATTTTGGAGATAGTGATCACAATTCTATCTCCTTTACCATAGCATTGGAGAGGGATAGGAACAGACAAGTTAGAAAAGCGTTTAATTGGAGTAAGGGGAAATATGAAGCTATCAGACAGGAACTTGGAAGCATAAATTGGGAACAGATGTTCTCAGGGAAACGTACAGCAGAATTGTGTCATGGGCTGGGTTGATCATACCCAAAAGACCCAACCAATTTGAGTGTCCAGGAAATGTGGTAATAGGCATACAAGCACAACCAAGTAACTTGAGCCTAATTTATTATCATAAAACACAAATAATCCACAGAAAATACTATGCGGTAAGTTACAAAGATTTCCATAATGATTTCAGGGCTCACGATTCAGAGTCTGCACTTGATAGTCGCTATCATCGAGGGACTTGATTGTCACTGTTGTCGGGGGATCTCCAAATTCCGACCCTGGGTCTGTCCTAGTCACCGATGATCATGATCCCCCGGTCTAGGTGAAGTCCCAAGGACTGAGAGAAATGTGCCTCAGTAAATAGGGGTTCAATGCACAAACACAGCGAGACACATAAAGGCAGAAAAACTATTCGGTCTTTTGTTCTCATGCCACTGTGCCTGAGGCCAAGAAAGAATCCAGCCACTTATTAGCAAACATTTGACAAACCTATGGTGTTTAGCTTGTACAGACTCCTGACATGCTGTGAGCTCGCAAAGAGCTGAAGTGTCACTTGGAGTTGTTCAGACATTCATCCAATATTTTTACAAAATTTAATATTACAATGTAGAAATGACAGTTAGCATGCATTACTCCAGGATTAAATGGGACCAATCTAGAACTAGTACACTGTAAGTGGACCGAAGGACATTTTTTTGTGCTGTACCTCTCTGTTGACACTATGATGAGTGGAATAGCGATTTGACAATAATAGTGATCTTACAATCTCTCCTTTCCATACTTGCTCGTTTCCTTGGTCTTCCAATCTATAAGTAGAGCCCCTTACCACTGCCAGCTCCTCTCTTCCCACCACTAATGAAAACCATGATCAGGTTCATCACATCATTGGTATTCCAGGAGAGTTCCTACTTCTGAGAAGGAAATGGATAGACAGAGTCAGGCCGAATTGATTGGAAAAGTGGCAGGTCAGTCACGTCTGCAGAATCTTGTTCTGAGACGGAATTTTATAGAGTAATGACTGATTCCAAAGTCTCGAGCACACCATCCACCATCTGCTATTAACACTGATGTTCAAGTTGCCGTGCTGTAGGAGCAGCGGAGGCCAAGGAGAGATCAGACAGAGGTTCTTAACATTATGAAAGGCATAGACAGAGTAGACAGGCAGGATATTTTCCCAGGGTTGAAATGTCTAATACCAGAGGGCACACGGCAAGGGTACACTGTAAGTTCAAAGCAGATGTGAGGGGCAAGTTTTTCCCAGGATTGCTGAAATGTGCTGCCTGGGGTGATGGTAGAGGGATATCTGGGGTAATGTTTGCTAGAGAGTTCCAGATACGCACATGATGTAATGCCGAGGTTTGAAAAGCACCGGTAAGGCCTCACTTGGAGTATCATGGGCAGTTTTGGTCCCTTATCTAAGAAAGTCATTGGAGGGGATTCAAAGGAGGTTCATGAAAATGATTCCAGGATTGAAAGGCTTGTCATATGAGAAACATTTGATGTCTCTGGACCTCTACTTACTGGAATTCAGAAGAATGAGGGGTGACCTCATTGAATGTTGAAAGACCTCGATAGAGTGGATGTGGAGAGGTGGAGGAGTATAAAACCAGAGGGCACCACCTTAGAATAGAGGGGTGTCCTTATAGAACAGAGACGAAGAGGAATTTCTCTAGCCATAGAACAGTGAATCTGTGGAATTCATTGCCATAGGCAGCTGTCATTGAGTATATTTAAGACAGAGGTTGATAGATTCTTGATCAGTCGGGTCATGAAGGGATATAGGGACAAGGCAGAAAATTGGGACTGAGAGGGAAAATGGATCGACCATGATGAAATGGTGAAGCAGACTCAATGGGCCAAATGGCCGAATTCTGCTCCTATATCTTACAGTCTTATGAATGTGAGGAAAATGGAAGGATATGGACATTGTATAGACGGAAAGTTAGATATACATTACTAGTTAAATGTGGGGCAAATGGCCTGTTCCTGTGCTGTACTGTTGTATGTTTTGTGTTCTATGACATGTCGGTGAAGGCTACATCTACCCTTGGATACCAACTACCAGTCCAGATACAGCCCACTTTTAGCCATTGGGAGGCTGGAACGTCGTCATTTCAGAGTGAGAATAGGAATCTAATTTATTATCTCCGACACACACTCAGTTTTATTTTGTACACCTGTACACCTGCTTGTAATGCCAATATCCAATCAGCCAATCATGTGACAGCAACACAATGCATTAAGGCATGCAGACATGGTCAAGAGGTTCAGTTGTTGTTCAGTCCAAACATCAGAATGGGGAAGAAATGGGATCGATGTGACTTTGACCATGGAATGATTGTTGGTGTCAGACAGGTTGGTTTGAGTATCTCAGAAACTGCTGACCTCCTGGGATTTTCACGCAAAACAGTCTCTAGAGTTTGCAGAGAATGGTGTAAAACCAAAAAATAAAATGTAGTGACATCTGTGGGTGAAAACGCCATGTTAATGAGAGAGGTCAGGGGAGAATGGCCAGACTGGTTCAAGCTGACAGAAACGCGACAGTAACTCAAATAACCACACGTTACAACAGTAAAATTCGATCTAAATGGCTTTGACTGTGGGTTGGTGCCAGATGGGGTGGTTTGAGTATCTCAGAAACCGCTGACCTCCTGGGATTTTCAGGCACAACAGTGTCTAGAGTTTACAGAGAATGGTGCAAAAAACAAAAAAATCCAGTGAGTGGCAGTTCTGTGGGTGAAAATGGCTTGTTCATGAAAAGGTTGAGAGGAGAGTGGCCAGACTGGTTCAAGCTGACAGGAAGGCGACAGCAACTCAAATAACCTCACGTTACAACAGTGGTACGCAAAAGAGCATCTCTGAAGCAAACCCTGAGGTAGATGGGTTGCAGCAGGTTCCACACTGGGTTCCATTTCTGTGGCCACTTTATTAGGTACACCCCAGCACTTCATAAATTGGCCTCAGAGTGTGCATTATGAAATTTGCTGTTTTGTGGAGGCAGTACAGTGCTAGACATGAAAATAATGAGAATATATTAAAAATAACTAAGAAGTGCAAAAAGAGGGTACAATAGTGAGGTAGTGTTCATATGCTTGTGGACCATTCAGAAAGCTGATGGCACCCCTCTAATGTTATGTCCCTTTTTTTTTGCTTATATCATTTTTATACATGTCTGAGCTGGTATGTTCTTGTTGATTTCATTGGTTTTTTTTGAAAATTTTGAAAAATTTTGTGTGTGTGTGTGTGTGTGTGTCTCTGTCTCTGCAGGCTCTTGTACCTCCTTTCTGATGGTAGCAATGAGCAGAGAGTATGTACTGGGTGGTGAGGGTCCTTAATGATAAATACTGGCTTCTTGGGTCACTGACTGCTAAAGGTATCACCAACGCTCGGAGGCTAATCCCCATGATAAAGCTGGCTGAGTTTACAACCCTCTGTGGTTTTTTCTGATCCCTCCATACCAGATGACAATGCACCATGTCTGCTCTCAGTTAGCTGAAGAAGTACAGCAGAACATAAGGAACCCTTCCCCTGGGCACATCCTGGTTACAGACATAGTCATAGAACTCTACAGCATATTAGCATGCCCTTTGGCCCATCTAGACGATACCGAACTGTGTCCCATCAACCGACACCCAGACCATAGCCCTCCATACCCCTCCTATCCATTGACCTATCCAAACTTCTCCTAGGTGTTGATATTCAACCCACATCCACCACATCTGCTGGCAGCTCATTCCACACTCACACCACCCTCTGAGTGAAGTTCCCCTTGTGTTCCCCATAAACTTTTCATCTTTCACCCTCAACCCACGACCTCTGGTTGTTGTCCCACCCAACTTCAGTGGAAAAAGCCTGCTTGCATTTCCCCTATCTATAATCCTCATAGTGTTGTATGCCTCCATCAAATCTCCTCTCAGTCTTCAACGCTCCAGGGAATACAGTCCTAACCTATTCAACCTTTTCCTCCAGGTCCTCCAGACCCAGCAACATCCTTGTAAATTTTCTCTGCACTCTTTCAACCTTATTTACATCTTTCCTGTAGGTAGGTGACCAAAACTGCACACAATACCCCAAATTAGGCCTCACCAACGTCTTATACAACTTCAACATAACATCCCATCTCTTGTACTCAGTACTTTGATTTATGAAAGTCAATGATCCAAAGGCTTTCTTTACGACCCTCTCTACCTGTGACACCACTTAGAAAGTATTACAGATCTGTATTCCTAGATCCCTGTTCTACCCACTTCACCCATGACCTCTAGTTCCAGTCTCACTCAACCTCGGTGGAAAATAGCGTACGTGCATTTACCCTATCTCTACCACTAACAGTTTTGTGTACCTCTATCAGTTCTCCATTGCTCCAGAGAATAAAGTCCTAACCTATTCAAATTTACCCTGCAGGTTAATGCCTTCTGAAGACATTAGTGCATTGGGGAACATTTTGGCTCTGGTGACCATAATTCTATTAGTTTTAAGATAGTGACAGAGAGTGATTTAACTGTTGAATACACAAGCCAGATTTTAATATATTCTTCTCTATCTGTCCAACAGGATATGGAAAGTTCTGGTGAATTTGGATCCCTGGGCATACCTGGAAAACCTGGACTTCCTGGACCTCAGGGTCCCCCAGTAAGAATCTTAAATAATCTGGGAAACTCTTCCCCTTATAATCCTTTCAGAACAGAACTTCTGACCCAACTGTACCCTTCTGGCACACGGAACATAGAAGAATGCGGCCCACGAACAAGCCCTTCGGCCCATAATGTTGTGCCGAACCAGCTAAAAAGTAAATTTTTTAAAACCCAAAATCGAATCCCTCCTATCTACACAATGTCCATATCCCTCCATCTTCCACGTACCCATGTGCCTATCTAAAGGTCTCTTAAATGCCTCGAATGTGTCTGCCTCTACCACCACCCCAGGCAGCTCATTGCAGGCATCCACGACTCTCTGAGTAAAAAACTTACGCTCACATCCCCCTTAAACCTACCCCCTCTCACCTTCAATAAGTGTCCTCTGGAATTAGACATTTCCAGCCAGGGAAATAGATACTCCCTGCCTACTCTATCTATCCCTCCCTTAATCGTACAAACCTTTATGCAATCTCCCCTCAGCCTCCGCTGCTCTAAAGAAAACAACCCAAGTTTATCCAGCCTCTCATGATAGCACATGCCCTCGAAATCAGGCAGCATCCTGGTAAACCTCTTATGCACCCTCCCCAATGCCTTGACATCCTTCCTATATTGGGGCAACCAGAGATGTGTGCAATGCTTCAGACATGATCTAACGAGAGTTCTATGAAGTTGCAACATAATCTCTTGACTTTTGAACTCAATGCCTTGACTAATAAAAGCAAGCATTCCATAAAAATTCTTAACCACCCTATCGACCTGTGTAGCCACTTTCAAGGAGCTATGAACTTGGACCCCAAGGTCTCTCTGCTCAGCAACACTACTAACACTCTTGCCCTTAACAATGTGCTGTCTCCTTGCATTTGCCCTACCAAGGTTCAACACCTCACATTCATCTGGGTTAGACTGTCTTCCACCTGTAAACTGTACGCAAGCACAGGGCCCACCCCTCTGCACAGTGCCGTTGGAAGCCTTGAAATAAATTATTGGACTGGATTGTGAATGCTGACGTGCCGCTCGTGTCTGATACAGCAGATTTGCAGGTTACAAAGATTCTACATGACAACAGACTTCAAATATTTGTTCAACAGTTGACTCTCTCTCTCCCTCTCTCTCCCTGCAGGGCGAAAGAGGTAAACAGGGCTCTCCAGGTGAAATGGTAAGTTCAGGTCAATCAAGAGGCCATTTTTAATCCTGTTTTCTCCACCTGGCAACCTGCAGAAAAGATAGCAGACGGTCCAATCCAATGGCGCCACAACTCTGCTGACTGGGATAATGGAAACATGGGCTTCGTTTCTCAGTGTCGTGTTTCTGTTCATCCTTCTAAGGCAGTCCCCCAGGGTCAAAGATAACTTGCTTCCACTTGGGTTCTGTGGGTTGGGAGTAGCTGATGTGGCTAAGGTGGGAATCATGGACTCGCCCATGAATGGGAAAGGCGAGGACTGATTGGGGAGCTTGTGAGGGAGTGCATTTCTTCCACCTTACAGCCGGGGACTTTCTGCACTACCGATACACAAATTCGAGGTTCCGAGGGCCAGCCCTTTTCTTTGAGCACCCCTGTGCCAGAGGTTCCAAGGAATGGGAGGACATTCCATTTCTTGAAGGAGGCTCCAAACATCTGACTGAGTTCTTCCAGGATTTGATAAAGGCAGAGCAATGGGTTTGGTGGATATAAACTTTTGGAAGGCTTTCAACAAGGTTCCCCATGATGGGCTTATTCAGATAGTCATGAGGCATGGATCCTGAGAAAAATGGCTGTATGGATTCAGAATTGGCTTGCCCACAGAAGGCAGGAGGTGGTAGTAGATGGAGCTTATCCTGCCTGGAGGTAGATCTGTTCTAGAACCCCCACTGTGGTGGGAAATCAGGTTCGTGGGGTCAGAAGAGACACACAGTTAAGTTGACTGTTTATTTACAAGACAAAACTGACACTGAACATGCAGTAAACCCTTCAAGCTAAGCCCGGTTACAGATACTTATCTAAGCTGAGCGTCGAAAGTGGCAGGAGAAAATAGGTGCTAAACGTATACACAGTGGTAAATATCTATTTAAAGTGTGCTGCCAGGCCCTCTGTACCGCAGCAGATCCACCCCACCCCCAGCCCACCATCTACCGTTTCTGTGGCAATATCAGCTACCTGGTACACGGGGACCTGAGAGAAACAGAGACCGTATGATAGTGCACACTAGATTTAAACCCTAGCTATGTTGTGACGTCATCAGCGAAACGGAAGCTGGTGGGATGGGCCACAACGCTCCTTACACCGGCCAGTCCCCTACATCCCACGGGGCATTTTCTTTCGATGAGCAGGCAGGTTGCGACGCTGGAGCACCTGTGCTTTGTGATCTGACAATGACTTGGATGAGGAAATGGAAGGGTGCTTAGTAAGCTTGTGGATGGTAAGAAGGTTAGTGGTGTTGTGGATGGTGTGGACGCAGGCTGCAATGGGACATTAATAGATTGTACAGCTGGGCTAAGAAGGGGCAGACCTTGACCAACTTTCTGTGCGAGAACTCTCCAGTTCAGTGACCAACAAATAATCCCTACCATCCATGTACCTATCCAAACTCACTTAAACGTGAAATTGAGCTTGCACGCACCACTCGCACTGGCAGCTCCTTCCACAGTCTCACGACTGTCTGAGAAGTGTCCTCTCGTGTTCCCCTTCAACTTTTCACCTTTCACCCTTGACCCATGATGTCTAGTTGTAGTCCCACCTGACTTCAGTGGAAAAACCCTGCTTGCATTTACCCTATCTATACCCCTCATAATTTTGTATACTTCTATCAAATCTCTTCTCAATTGTCTACACTGCAAGGAATAAAGTCCAAACCTAGTCAGTGTTTTCTTATAACTCAGGTCCTCCAGTCCTGGCAACATCCTTGTAAATTTTCTCAGTACTCACTCAGCCTTATTTGCAAATGAACCTAAAGTGATAAAAAGAAATATAAAGTTTGCATTTGCATAGTGCCTTTCAAGCCCTCATGATACTGACAGTACTCTACAGCCAAAAGGGCATTTTTGATGTGTAGTTCTATATAACGTCACGATTGTTCTAGGTGGGATGGTAGCGTAGCAGTGAGCGCATCACTTTACTGCACTAGTGACTGGGTCTCAATTCCCAGCACTGTCTGCAAAGGGTTTGTACAGTCTCCATGACCATGTGGGTTTTCCCTGGGTGCTCTGATTTCCTCCCACATTCCAAAGATGTACTGGCTCATAGGTCAGGGTTCTAGTATGGATAGTGTCTGATTGGCAGGAGGCAAAGAGTGGGAATAAAGGGAGACTTCTCTGACTGACTGCCAGTGACTAATGGTGTTCCACAGGGGTCTGTTTTGGGACCGATTCTCTTTACGTTTTATGTCAAAGATTTGGATGACGGAATTGATGGCTTTGTGGCCAAGTTTGCAGAAGATATAGAAACATAGAAACATAGAAAATAGGTGCAGGAGTAGGCCATTCGGCCCTTCGAGCCTGCACCGCCATTTATTATGATCATGGCTGATCATCCAACTCAGAACCCAGCCTTCCCTCCATACCCCCTGACCCCTGTAGCCACAAGGGCCATATCTAACTTCCTTTTAAACATAGCTAATGAACTGGCCTCAACAGTTTGCTGTGGCAGAGAATTCCACAGATTCACCACTCTCTGTGTGAAGAAGTTTTTCCTAATCTCGGTCCTAAAAGGCTTCCCCTCTATCCTCAAACTGTGACCCCTCGTTCTAGACCTCCCCAACATCGGGAACAATCTTCCCGCATCTAGCCTGTCCAATCCTTTTAGGATCTTATACGTTTTTTGAGGATGTAACTAGTAGAGTGGATAGGGGAGAACCAGTGGATGTGGTATATTTGGATTTTCAAAAGGCTTTTGACAAGGTCCCACACAGGAGATTAGTGTGCAAACTTAAAGCACACGGTATTGGGGGTAAGGTATTGATGTGGATAGAGAATTGGTTAGCAGACAGGAAGCAAAGAGTGGGAATAAACGGGACCTTTTCAGAATGGCAGGCAGTGACTAGTGGGGTACCGCAAGGCTCAGTGCTGGGACCCCAGTTGTTTACAATATATATTAATGACTTAGATGAGGGAATTAAATGCAGCATCTCCAAGTTTGCGGATGACACGAAGCTGGGTGGCAGTGTTAGCAGTGAGGAGGATGCTAAGAGGATGCAGGGTGACTTGGATAGGTTGGGTGAGTGGGCAAACTCATGGCAGATGCAATTTAATGTGGATAAATGTGAAGTTATCCACTTTGGTGGCAAAAATAGGAAAACAGATTATTATCTGAATGGTGGCCGATTAGGAAAAGGGGAGGTGCAACGAGACCTGGGTGTCATTATACACCAGTCATTGAAAGTGGGCATGCAGGTACAGCAGGCGGTGAAAAAGGCGAACGGTATGCTGGCATTTATAGCGAGAGGATTCGAGTACAGGAGCAGGGAGGTACTACTGCAGTTGTACAAGGCCTTGGTGAGACCACACCTGGAGTATTGTGTGCAGTTTTGGTCCCCTAATCTGAGGAAAGACATCTTTGCCATAGAGGGAGTACAAAGAAGGTTCACCAGATTGATTCCTGGGATGGCAGGTCTTTCATATGAAGAAAGACTGGATGAACTGGGCTTGTACTCGTTGGAATTTAGAAGATTGAGGGGGGATCTGATTGAAACGTATAAGATCCTAAAAGGATTGGACAGGCTAGATGCGGGAAGATTGTTCCCGATGTTGGGGAGGTCTAGAACGAGGGGTCACAGTTTGAGGATAGAGGGGAAGCCTTTTAGGACCGAGGTTAGGAAAAACTTCTTCACACAGAGAGTGGTGAATCTGTGGAATTCTCTGCCACAGCAAACTGTTGAGGCCAGTTCATTAGCTATGTTTAAAAGGAAGTTAGATATGGCCCTTGTGGCTACAGGGGTCAGGGGGTATGGAGGGAAGGCTGGGTTCTGAGTTGGATGATCAGCCATGATCATAATAAATGGCGGTGCAGGCTCGAAGGGCCGAATGGCCTACTCCTGCACCTATTTTCTATGTTTCTATGTTTCTATGTTTCAATCAGATCCCCCCTCAATCTTCTAAATTCCAACGAGTACAAGCCCAGTTCATCCAGTCTTTCTTCATATGAAAGACCTGCCATCCCAGGAATCAATCTGGTGAACCTTCTTTGTACTCCCTCTATGGCAAAGATGTCTTTCCTCAGATTAGGGGACCAAAACTGCACACAATACTCCAGGTGTGGTCTCACCAAGGCCTTGTACAACTGCAGTAGTACCTCCCTGCTCCTGTACTCGAATCCTCTCGCTATAAATGCCAGAATACCGTTCGCCTTTTTCACCGCCTGCTGTACCTGCATGCCCACTTTCAATGACTGGTGTATAATGACACCCAGGTCTCGTTGCACCTCCCCTTTTCCTAATCGGCCACCATTCAGATAATAATCTGTTTTCCTATTTTTGCCACCAAAGTGGATAACTTCACATTTATCCACATTAAATTGCATCTGCCATGAGTTTGCCCACTCACCCAACCTATCCAAGTCACCCTGCATCCTCTTAGCATCCTCCTCACTGCTAACACTGCCACCCAGCTTTGTGTCATCCGCAAACTTGGAGATGCTGCATTTAATTCCCTCATCCAAGTCATTAATATATATTGTAAACAACTGGGGTCCCAGCACTGAGCCTTGCGGTACCCCACTAGTCACCGCCTGCCATTCTGAAAAGGTCCCGTTTATTCCCACACTTTGCTTCCTGTCTGCTAACCAATTCTCCACCCACACCAATACCTTACCCCCAATACCATGTGCTTTAAGTTTGCACACTAATCTCCTATGTGGGACCTTGTCAAAAGCCTTTTGAAAATCCAAATATACCACATCCACTGGTTCTCCCCTATCCACTCTACTAGTTACATCCTCAAAAAATTCTATGAGATTCGTCAGACATGATTTTCCTTTCACAAATCCATGCTGACTTTGTCCGATCATTTCACCGCTTTCCAAATGTGCTGTTATCACATCCTTGATAACTGACTCCAGCAGTTTCCCCACCACCGACGTTAGGCTAACCGGCCTATAATTCCCCGGTTTCTCTCTCCCTCCTTTTTTAAAAAGTGGGGTTACATTAGCCACCCTTGGGGTTACATTAGCCACCCTATGAAGACAGGTGGAGGATATATTGATGATGAGGTTGTATAAGGCATTGGTGAGGCCGAATCTGGAGTATTGTGTTCAGTTTTGGTCACAAATTACAGGAAGGATATAAATACGGTTGAAAGAGTGCAGAGAAGGTTTACAAGGATGTTGCCGGGACTTGAGAAACTCAGTTACAGAGAAAGGTTGAATAGGTTAGGACTTTATTCCCTGGAGCGTAGAAGAATGAGGGGAGATTTGATAGAGGTATATAAAATTATGATGGGTATAGATAGAGTGAATGCAAGCAGGCTTTTTCCACTGAGGCAAGGGGAGAAAAAAACCAGAGGACATGGGTTAAGGGTGAGGGGTGGAAAGTTTAAAGGGAACATTAGCGGGGGCTTCTTCACACAGAGAGTGGTGGGAGTATGGAATGAGCTGCCAGACGAGGTGGTAAGTGCGGGTTCTTTTTTAACATTTAAGAATAAATTGGACAGATACATGGATGGGAGGTGTATGGAGGGATATGGTCCGTGTGCAGGTCAGTGGGACTAGGCAGAAAATGGTTCGGCACAGCCAAGAAGGGTCAAAAGGCCTGTTTCTGTGCTGTAGTTTTTCTATGGTTTCTATGGCAGGTAGTTTTGAAGAAGTAGAGAGGCTCCAGAAGTCCAGATTAGGAGAATGGGCGCAGAAATGGCAGATGGAATACAGTGTCAGGAAGTGTATGGTCATGCACTTTGTTAGAAGAAATGAAATGGTGGACTATTTTATAAATGGAGAGAAAATCCAAAAATCTAAGGTGCAAATGGGGCTTGAGAGTCCTTGTGCAGGATTCCCTGAAGTTTAATTTTCAGGTTGAGTTGTTGGTGAGAAAGGCAAATGCGATTTCAAAAGAACTGGAATATAAAAGCAAGGATTTAATATTGAGGCTTCATAGAGCACTGGTGAGGCCTCACTTGGAGTACTGTGAGCGGTTTTGGGCCCCTTAGAGGATGTGCTGACATCGGAGAGGGTTCAGAGAAGGTTCACGAAAATTATTCCAGAATTAAAAGGCTTGTCATATGAGGAGCATTTGTTGGCTCTGGAGGGGATGTTTCCTGCGATGGAAGAGTCTAAAACCAGAGGACACAACCTAAGAAAAGAGGGGCGTCCTTTTAGAATGAAAATGAGGAGGAATTTCTTTAGCCAGAGAGTGGTAAATCTGTGGAATTCATTGCCACAAGTAGTTGTAAAGGCCAAGTATTTATGTATATTTATGGCAGAGGTTGATAGATCCTTGACTGGTCGGGGCATGAAGAGGTACGGGGAGAAAGCAGGAGATTGGGGATGAGAAGGAAATGGATCAGACATGATGAAATGATGGAGCAGACCCAATGGGCCAAATGGCCTAATTCTGCTGCCAAGTCTTATGGTCTTAATTGACCACATGGGTGTACTTGGTGGTGCGGGCTCGTTAGGCCGGAAAGTCCTGTTACCATGCTGTATCTCTAAAAAAATAAACATTAAATAATAATGTTGATGAGACAGAAGAAGGCATTAATTTCTCTCTGACACCTGCAATTCTCTTTTTTTTGAGGGCTCTCCTGGTCTTCCTGGGTCACCTGGACAAGCTGGATTACCTGGACCCATGGTTTGTGTTTTTTTTATTGATTGTTTCTGCCGCTTTGACTTCAGTGAAGTTGGCTGTCGCTTACAGTAACTCCAGAACAGGGGATCCCGACCATGGGCCCCCACCATTAACCAAGTGGTCAGTGGACCCAGGTTAGGAACCCCTGTTCTGAAGTGAGGATGGTACCACAGCTCAGCCTGTGCCAAGAAAGGAAATTCATGGATGATCCCCTACACCAGTTGGAGTCATGGAACACTACAGCACATAAACAACCCCTTTGGCCCATCTAGTCCATGCCAGACTATTACTCTGCCTAGTCCTAGCAACCTGCACCTGAATCATTGCCCTCTATATCTCCCCCACCCATGTACTTATCCAAACTTCTCTTAAAAGTTGAAATCAGACCCGCATCCAACATTTCTACTGGCAGCTTGTTCCACACTCTCACCACCTTCTTAATGAAGAAGTTCCCCTTCAGGTTCTCCTTAAATATTTCACCTTTCACACTTAACCCATGACCCTCACCCAACCTCAGTGAAAAAAGCCTGCTCTCATAATCTTGTATCACTCCCCTCATTCTCCTGCGCCCCTGTGAGCAAAGCCCTAACCTGTTCAAACATGCCCTGTGACTCAGGTCCTCAAGTCCTGACAACATCCTTGTAAACTCTCTCTGCATCTAGACCTGTGGTCTGAAGCAAGAAGTGTGATTCCATGATGTTATTTTTGAGGGTGCCCATAGGAACCACTATTAAACGATGAAGGGACTTCAGATGCTGGAGTCATGTCTCACTGCTTCAGCAATGACCTTTGGTACACACTCAGTGGCCTATTTGTTAGCTACACCTGTATTGAAAGATGTAGCCACCGAGTGTATGTTCATGGTCTTCTGCTGGTGTAGCCCGTCCACTTCAATGTTCGATGTGCTGTATGTTCAGAGATGCTCTTCTGCACACCACCGTTGTAACGTGGGGTTATTTGAGTTACTGTCACCTTCCTGTCAGCTTGAACCAGTCTGGCCATTCTCCTCTGACCTCTCTCATTAACAAGGCGTTTTCACCCACAGATGTCATTACGTTTTATTTTTTTGGTTTTACACCATTCTCTATAAACCATAGAGACTGTTTCGCATGAAAATCCCAGGAGGTCAGCAGTTTCTGAGATACTCAAACCACCCTGTCTAACTCCAACAATCAAATTCAAACAACACACATCAAAGTTGCTGGTGAACGCAGCAGGCCAGGCAGCATCTCTAGGAAGAGGTACAGTCGATGTTTCGGGCCGAGACCCTTCGTCAGGACTAACTGAAGGAAGAGCTAGTAAGAGATTTGAAAGTGGGATGGGGAGGGGGAGATCCAAAATGATAGGAGAAGACAGGAGGGGGAGGGATGGAGCCAAGAGCTGGACAGGTGATTGGCAAAAGGGATATGAGAGGATCATGGGACAGGAGGCCCAGGGAGAAAGGAAAGGGGGGAGGGGAACCAGAGGATGGGCAAGGGGTATAGTCAGAGGGACAGAGGAGAGAAAGAAAAAGAACGTGTGTATATAAATAAATAACGGATGGGGTACGAGGGGGAGGTGCAAAGTCAAAGTCACAAATCCCATTTCTTCTCCATTCTGATGTTTGGTCTGAACAACAACTGAACCTCGTGACCATGTCTGCATGTTTCCATGCATTGAGTTGCAGCCACATGATTGGCTGATGAGATATTTGCATTAACGAGCAGGTGTAGAGGTGTACCTAATAAAGTGAACACGAGTCAACGAGTTCAACTGCATTTTTATTTTGAGAATTTTTTTTATATCAAGGCAATCTAACTGTCTCGCAGGGAGATAAACCAGTGAATCAAAAGTTTTGGCTATGTCCCAAATGTGGATCCCAAGTTATAATGGAACGTAGAACAGTACAGCACAGGAAAGGCCCTTCAACCCACAATGTTGAGCCGAACCAATTAAATTAGTAATTAAAATGCTAACCTAATGAATTTCTTTACCTATATCCTTCCATTTTTCTTACATTCATGTGTCTATCAAATGTCTCTTAATAGCCCGTAATGTGTCTGCCTCTACCCTTCCCCCAGGCAGCGCATTCCAGACACCCACCACTCCCTGTGTAAAAAAAACTTGCCCCTCACATCTCCTTTGAAATTACCCCCTTTCACCTTAAATGCATGCCCTCTGGTATTAGACATTACAGCCGTGGGAAAAAGATATTGTCTGTCTGCTCTATCTAATAATCTGCCTCATAATCTTATAAACCTCTAATGAAGTAACACAATCCTAAATCTGCAATGATTTTAATAGTCAAAACAAACTCCCAACTCTGTCGTTCATGGAGATGAGTCAACAGAAGAAATCCACGCAGTTGAAAAGGAAATGTTGAATTAAATGCCTTTATTGTCTGTATATGTCTCTCACAAGCTGAAACAAAACAGCTCTTTGGCTCTGCAACACCACTGGGATTTATTAAAGGGAAGCTTCAGATATCCGATTCTCAAAAGAAATCTTTGCTTATTTTTGGAAATCAGGGTGGAAAGTTTAGTAAGATGACGACGCTGCAGATTAGAGATTAGTGTAATTACTTTACAGTGCTTACAGTCATCAGTCGGGGTTCAACCCCCGCTGTTATGCTTCCCGTGACTGCGTGGGCTTCCTCCGAGTGCCCCGGTTTCCTCCCACATTCCAAAGACGTATAGGTTGGGGCTTGTGAGTTGGGACATGCTTTTCCTGCTGCAGTCAAGGTCAGAAATTAATTATGTTCCACTTGTAACATAGTTGAGCAGACGGCTCTGATATAGAGAGCTCAGTAAAGACAAAAAATGCCAGAGGTTCTTGGGATCTCGGGCTCCACATCCATAGATGCCTCAAAGTTGTCACACAAGTTGATAGGGTTGTTAATAAGTTGTATGGTGTCATTTTTCCCTCGCCCCTCCTCTCTTCTATTATTCCCCACTCTAGCCTCTTTTATCTTCTCCTCACCTGCCTATCACCTTCCCCTCCTCCTTCTCTTCCTCCTATGGTCAACTCTCCTCTCCTATCGGATTCCTTCTTCTCCAGGCCTTTACCTTTTCCACCCACCTGGCTTCACCTCTCACCTTCCAGCTACCCTTCTCCCCCCCCCCTTTTTTATTCTGGCATCTTCTCCCTTCCTTCTCAGTCCTGGAGAAGGGTCTCAGCCCAAAACACCATTGATGCTGCCAGGCCTGCTGAGTTCCTCCAGCATTTTGTATATGTTGCTCTGGATTTCCAGCATTTGCAGAATTTCTCATGTTTATGATTGGAATATTGTGTTCAGATCTGGTCACCTCATATCAGAAGAATGTAGAAGTTTAGAGAGGGTGCAGAGGAGATTTACCAGGGTGCTGCCTGGATTTGAGGGTATGTCTAACGAGGATCGGTTGAGCGAGTTAGGACTTTTCTCTTTGGAGCAAAAGAGGATGAGAAGTGACATGACAGAGGTGTACAAGATGATAAGAGGCACAGATCGAATGGGTATCCAGAGACTTTTTTTTCCAGGTCAAAAATGGCTAATACGAGAGCATAATTTTAAGGTGATTGGAGAAAAGTATAGAGGGATGTCAGAGAGTGGTGGGTGCATGGAACGCCCTGTCAGGGGTGGTGGCAGAGGCTGATACATTAGGGGCATTTAGGAAATTCTTAGATAGGGAAATGGATGATAGAAAATAGAATCTAAAATAAAGGCAGAAAATCATGCCTTACTCAGTGAGCAGTAATTGCAGAGACCATTTATAGACCCTCAAAGTCATAGAGTCATAGAAAAGTACAGCACAGAACTAGGCCCTTCAGCCCATCTAGTCTGTGCCAATCCATTTAAACTTCCTACCCCCAGTGACCTGCACTGGGACCTCAGCCTTCCGTACCCCTGCCATCCATGTACCTATCCAAATTTCTCTTAAACGTTGAAATCAGGCTTGCGTACTTGTGTTGACAGCTCGTTCCATACTCTCACCACCCTCTGAGGAAGGAACTTTCCTCTCATGTTCCCCTTAAACTTCTCACTTTCACCCTTAACCCATGACCTCTAGTTGTAGTCCCACCCAAACTCAGTGGAAAAAAACTACTTGCATTTACCCATCTATACCCCTCATAATTTTGTATATTTCTATCAAATCTCCCCTCAATCTTCTATATTCCAAGGAATAATGTCCTAACTTATTCAATCTTGCCTTATAATTCTGGTCCTCCAGTTCCGGCAACATCCTTGTAAATTTCCTTTGCACTCTTTCGAACTCATTTACATCTTTCTTGTAGGTAGATGACCAAAACTGCCCACAATACTCCAAATTACGCCTCAGCAACGTCCCTTCAACATATTATCCCATCACCTGTCCGCAATACTTTGACTTATGAAGGCCAAAGTGCCGAAAGTTTTATTTACAACGTTATCTCCCTGTGACGCCACATTCATTGAATTATGGATCTGCGTTCCCAGATCCCTCTGTTCATCAAGAAATTTAAAATCTAAACATGTCTTACATTGCGGAGAAGATGGAAAGCCGGAGAGAATGGAGGAAACATCTGTGATAGGGTTGAGACCAAGAATTGACAGGCATAAAGTGGTGGTTGTGGCAGAATCACTATCAGATTTGTTACCACTGACATATGTCATGAAATTTGTTGTTTTACAGCAACAGTACAGAGCAATACATAAAATGTTACCGTAACTTGCAATAATAAATATTTTAGAAATAAATAAGAAGTGCAAAAAGAGAGCAAATTGAGGAAGTGTTCATGGGTTCATAGACCATTCAGGTATCTGATGACGGCAGAGGGGAAGAAACCATTGCTGAAACATTGCGTGTGTGTCTTCAGGCTCCTGTACCTCCTCGCTGACAGGTAGTAATGAGAAGAGGGCACGTCCTGGATGATGGATGCTGCTCACCTTCTTCAGGCATTGCCTTTTGATGTCGTCCTCAATGGTGGGGAGACTAGTGCCTATGATGGGGCTGGCTGAATTTACAGCTTTCTGCAGCTTTTTCCGATCCTGTGCAGTGATACCTCTATACCAAACACAACCAGTTTGAATGCCCTCCACAGTACATCTGTAGAAATAGGCCAGAGTTTTTTGGTGAATGCCAAATTTCCTCAAATTCATAATGAAATATAGCCACTGGGCATTTCTTCATAACCTCGTCAGTATGTTGGGCCCAAGACAAATCCTCAGAGATGTTGGCATTCAAGCAGCGGGGAGAGGATGGTCAAGACTGCTGATTGGCTGAGAGGAGATGCAAGTAGAAGTTTAGAAATTTAGAATAGTACAGCACAGTACAGGCCCTTTGGCCCACAATGTTGTGCTGACCCTCAAACCCTGCCTCCCATATAACCCCCCACCTTAAATTCCTCCATATAACCTGTCTAGTAGTCTCTTAAACTTCACTAGTGTATCTGCCTCCACCACTGACTCAGGCAGTGCATTCCATGCACCAACCACTCTCTGAGTTAAAAACCTTCCTCTAATATCCCCCTTGAACTTCACACCCCTTACCTTAAAGCCATGTCCTCTTGTATTGAGCAGTGGTGCCCTGGGGAAGAGGAGCTGGCTATCCACTCTATCTATTCCTCTTATTATCTTGTACACCTCTATCATGTCTCCTCTCGTCCTCCTTCTCTGCAAAGAGTAAAGCTCTAGCTCCCTTAATCTCTGATCATAATGCATACTTTCTAAACCAGGCAGCATCCTGGTAAATCTCCTCTGTACCCTTTCCAATGCTTCCACATCCTGTAGAAGGATATAATGTAAGCAGAGCAGAGAGAAAACAAAGGAATTGGGAGACAAATGCTGGAAATGAAGAATAACCCCCTGGTAAGGAAGACAAGACAAATGCTGAATGACAAAGGGAGATTGCAGACACAAGAGACTCCAGATACTAGAATCTGCAACAGCACACAAAATGCTGAAGGAACTCAAGAGGGTAAACCCTCGCAAGGTGACAGGCCCTGATGAAGTACCTGGTAAGGCTCTGGAAACTTGTGCCAACTAACTGGAGAGGTGTTCAAAGACATTTTCAATCTCTCACTGCTATCGTCGGAGATCAACCATGATGGAATGGCAGAGCAAATTGAATGGGTTGAATGGCCTAATTCTGCTCCTATGTTTTATGGTCTCATGGTCTAAGTTCCCACCTGCTTCAAAAGGACAGCAATCTAACAGTACCCAAGAAGAACAGAGTGAACTGCCTTAATGACTATCATCCTGTAGCACTCACATCTGTGGTGATTAAATGCTTTAGAAGGTTGGTTGTGGCTAGAATCAACTCCTGTCTCACCTCAGCATTTAACACAATCATTCCTACAGTTCCAGTTGAAAAGCTAAATTGAACCTGGGCCCCTGTACCTCCCTCTACAACTGGATCCTTGACTTCCTAGCTGGAGGACTATCATCTGTGTGGGTTAGAAATAACATCTCCATCTCTCTGGTGATCAACACTGGTGCACTTCAGGGATGTGGGCCGAGTGCACTGCCCCACCCTCTCTGCACCCATCACTGTGTGGCTAGGCATGGCTCAAATTACATCTACAAATTTGCTGACGGTACAACCGTTGTTGGCAGAGTTTCAGCTGGTGAGAAGGGGGCGTACAGGAGTGAGATATGTCAGTTGGTTGAGTGGTGCCATAGCAATAATCTTGAACTCAACGTCAGAAAGACGGAAGAACTGATTGTGGAGTTCAGGAAGGGTAAGACGAGAGAGAACACGTCAGTCCTCAGAGAGGGATCAGCAGTGGAAAGAGTGAGCAATTTCATGTTTCTAGGTGTCAGTATCTGTGAGGGTCTAACCTGGACTCGACATACCGATGCAGCTATAAAGAAGGCAAGACTGCGGCTGTATTTCATTAGGAGTTTGAGAGGATTTGGATGTCTCCAAAAACACTCGCGAGCTTCTACAGATATACTGTGGAGAGCATTCTTACTGGTTGCATCACAGTCTGGTAACTGGGGGAGGGAGTGGTACTGCACAGGACTGAAATAAGCTGCAGAGAGTTGTAAACTTAGTCAGCTCCATCATCAGCACTAGCCTTCATAGCCCTTCATAGTGTCAAGGAGCAATGTCTCAGAAAGGCGTCGTCCATCATTAAGGACCCCCATCACCCAGGCCATGCCTTGTTCTCATTGCTACCTTCGATCTATACTACCCTCAACTGCAGGGCGTTGCAGAGAGTGGTGCGGACCGCCCAGCACATCTGTGGATGTGAACTGTCCTGTATTCAGGATATTTACAGCTGTAGGTGTGTAAAAAGGGCCTGGAGGGTCATCAGGGACTCCAGCCACCCCAACCACAAACTGTTCCAGCTGCTACCTTCTGGCAAATGGTACCATAGCATTAAGGCCACGGTCAGCAGGCTCTGGGACAGCTTCCTTCACCAGGCCATTAGATTGATCAGTACACACTGATCTGATTGCATATCTGACTGTACATATATGTATACAAGACAATTCTGTATCCAATCTTAGTGCTTGGGCAATATCATCCCACATTTCCCTTCCTTATTGCTTGTACATTAAGACAGAGACACAACATAAAGATTTTTACTGCCTTGGATGCAAGGAATGAAATAAATACAAATATTATACCATCAGGAAGGAGGTACAGAAGCCTGAAGACACACACTCAGCGATTTAGGAACAGCTTCTTCCCCTCTGCCATCCAATTCCTGAATGGACATTGAAGCTTTGAACACTACGTTACTACGGTTT
The DNA here is from genome assembly GCF_963921235.1 of Mobula hypostoma. Lineage (NCBI taxonomy): Eukaryota > Metazoa > Chordata > Chondrichthyes > Myliobatiformes > Myliobatidae > Mobula > Mobula hypostoma. Next base: position 249,049,041 of record NC_086097.1, read on the forward strand.
TTTATTTCCATTTTGGACTGCTTATTTAATGTAACCATTTAATACAGTATATACTTACTGCAATTCAGAGTTTTTTTCTCTACTATTACGTATCAGAATGTACTGCTGCCACAAAGACAGCAGATTTCATGACACATGCTGGTGATATTAAACCTGGTTCTGATTCTGATCTATCCCCACATGGTGTTTCGTAGGCCGGGGTCGACCGTGGATGTTGATTCCCAGCTGTCTACATGTTGTGCAACTCAGTACACATGCCAGGACAGTACGTTGGAGAGCGAGCTGTTGCCCATGTAGTGAGCACCCCCTCTCCACGCAGCTGATGAGCCCAAAGGAACAGCAGAGACCGATACAGTTTGGCACCTGCGGCATCGCAGGAGTTGCCAGTCAGCGATAAACTCAACGTAGGACTGCCTTAGGGACTCCAACTCCACACTTACCCTTGGGGTTTTCTCCCAAAGCCTCCCCCGTGAGTGGGAATGGTGGCAAGGCAGCAGAGGTTTGAGGTCAGGAGCTTTCCTTCCCCTAACTGAGCTGCCAACCACGACTGACAAGCACAATCTGCCCGAAGCGACTGGTTTTAAGTCACTAGTAACTGGCCTTTGCCCCTCCTCCTGTCAGTAGAAATGGTTCCGCCGAGCTTAGTAGCTAAGCCACACATGAAGGCCAGGAGCTGGACTTGGTTGTCAGAGGCTGGTTGAAATGCACGCCATTGGGAGCGTTTAATAGATTGTGGCAGCTTATCCCCACTACCAGCACCGGATGTAAGGAACCCCCTCATCCCTTTACACCAGGCATTCTCAGCCTGAGGTCCACAGACCCCTCTGTTAATGGTAAGGCTCGTTGGCATAAAACAGGTTGGGAACCCCTGCCTTCTGCCAGTCATCAATCAGAGGATTCACGCCATGGTGCCTGTCACCTTAGTGTAAAAATATATAAATTCTGATCCAAGAGAAAGGAGAGTGACATGAAGAGCAATCAGTTCACAACCAGAAAATCACTTGGAACCAACGCTCTGAGTGATTTGGACATTTAATACAAACAGACTCTGGTTCATTGACAAATACAGTTCAACATACTGAACGGATTTTCCCCTTGCGTTGCAAGTTGTGTTTGGTGGCAGCGATGTCGCTGGCTGCTGTCACCCTTGGGACCTTGCCATTTAAATGATTAAAATCTAACTCTGAAGGACACATGCTGCCACTATCAGGTCCCATGAGACCTGCTGACTAATTTGCCTTTATGTTGATCCTGACAGCCAACCCCCAAACCCAACTAATTTAGGCCAGGACTTATTAAAGTGGTTGCCTGGTTACACCACGCTGGTTACTACCCCTCAACCACCCAGCTCTTGAATAAAAGGGGATAACTACACTCACTTGCCCCATCATTGAACTGTACGTGCAGCCAATGATCTCACTTTAAGGACTCTTTATCTCATCATCTCTTGTTCTCATTATTTATTGCTATTTATTTATATTTGCATTTGCACAGTTTGTTGTTTTCTGCACTCTGGTTGATCTTTCATTGATCCTGTTTACAGTTACTATTCTATAGATTTGCTGAGTATGCCTGCAGGAAAATGAATCTCAGGGTTGTATACAATGACATTTATGTACTCTGATTATAAAATTGACTTTGATCTTTGAATATCGTGTTCAGTTCTGATTGCCCCATAATAGGAAGAAAGTGGAAGCTTTAGAGAGGGTGCAGAGGAGACTTATCAGAATAATGCCTGGATTAGAGAGCATGTGTTATGGGGATAGGTTGAGTGAAATTGAGTAAGCTTGGGCTTTTCTCTTTGGAGGAAAGGATTATGAGCGGTGACTGAGATGAACAAGATGATAAGAGGCATAGATCGAATGAAGTGGCCAATACGAGGGGGCATAATTCAGGTGATTGGATGAAGGTACAGGGGATATCAAAGGTATTGTTTTGACACTGAGAGCAGTGGTTACATGGAACGCCTGCCAGGGATGGGGGTAAAGGCAGATATAGGGACAGTTAGGAAAATCTTAGATAGTCACATGGATGATAAAAAAATGGAGAGTTATGAGAGGGAATCCATAGGAGAGGTAGCTTTCAGAATCGGCGTATGTAGTGAAATATGTTGGCAGCAGTACCTTGCAATACACACATATATATATGTAATTAAATTAAATAAGTAGTGCAAAAGCATAGTGAGGTAGTGTACATGGGTTCCATGTCCATTCAGAAATCAGACGGCAGAGGGGAAGAAGCTGTTCCTGAATCTTTGAGTGTGTGTCTTCAGGCTCCTGTACCTCCTCCCTGATGGTAGCAATGAGAAGAGGGCATGTCCTGGGTGATGAGGGCCCTTAATGAAGGATGCCTCCTTTTTGAGGCATCACTCCTTGAAGATACCCTGGATACTGGGGAGGCTTGTGCCCGTGATGGAGCTGACTGAGTTCACAACTCTCTGCAGCTTATTTCCATCCTGTGCAGTGCCACCTCAGACCAGGTGGTGATGCAGCCAGTTAGAAAACTGTCCGTGGCACATCTGTAGAAATTTATGAGTGCCTTTGGTGACACACCATATCTCCTCAAACTCAGCGATACGACCGTCAATTCAGTAAAGTGTGAAGTGATTCACTTTGGAAGGTCAAACCTGAAGGCAGAGTAAAGGGTTAATGGCAGGATTCTCAACAGGATGGAGGGACAGATCCATAGATCCCTCAAAGTTGCAGTGCAGGTCGATAGGGTTGTTAAGAAGGTGGACGGTGTGCTGGCCTCCATTAGTTGGGAGATTGAGTTCAAGAGCCATAAGGTAATGTTGCAGCTCCATAAAACTCTATAGTTATACCAGACTTGGAGTAGTGTGGAGTATTGCTCTAGTTGCCTCATTATAAGAAGTATGTAGATGCTTTAGAGGGTGTGCAGAGGAGATTTACCAGGATGCTCCCTGTATTAGAGAGCATGTCTTATGAGCAGAGGTTGAGCGAGCCAGGACTTTTCTCTTTGGACGAGAAATGATTGATAGAAGTGAACAAGATGGTAAGAGGTACAGTTAGAGTAGATAGCCAGAGACTTTTTCTTGGGTATATATAGCTAATATGAGGGGCCAGAACTGTGTGTTTGGGAGAAAGTATAGAGGGGATGTCAGAAATGGGTTTTTCACACAGAGCGGTCGTGTGTGGCAGGCCCTGCCAGAGATCCTGGTAGAGGCAGATACAGTGGGGACGTTTAAGGTTCTGTTTGACACGTGGATGAAAAATGGAGGGTTATGTAGGAAGGAAGGGTTAGATTGATGTCTAGAGTAGATTAGTGGTTTGGCGCAACCTTGAGGGCCAAAGGGCCTGTACCGTGCTGTGATTGTTGTTGACCGCTCCTTCCTCTCGCCTTTTCTTTTAATTAGTAGAGGCCGTCTGTGCTGGGGTGCCTCAACCAGTAGATAACTAGAGTCCCCTGCTCATCTTCAGCTGTGTACGTGAGACCGTGGAAAACTCACCTGCTTTGTGCTGTTCTTTCCTCAGGGACCGAAAGGTGCGAAAGGTGACCAAGGAACAAAGGTAAGTCTCCGTTATCTTTGTCAACATTACAGGCCAACTACTGGGGAAGAGGGGGAAGGACTTACATTCACACGGCACCATTCATGACCTCAATGTATCCCAAATCCCACCACTCCACTAAAACTCTTCCTCAATAAGCAAGATTGGCCATTAGACCGTGGCATGTGATGTTGCAGCGGCAATGGCGATCAAGATCGTTTCATGGGCACTTATTGAAGCACAATGTTAGAAATTGATTAGCTGTGTGTTCATATTAGACAAAAACTTTGAAAAGTCGTGGTGTCGGGGCCGGGGGTCGAAGGATGGGCCAGAGTTCACCTCACGGCTCTGCGCAGTTTGCTCATCTCTGCATTGAACTGAGGTTGTGGCCTGTAACTAACAGGCTCCTGGACCGGCTGCAGCGATGAACAGTTTTCGTTGCTGCGGACTCACTTTCGTGAATATTATATGTCATTGGTTTACTTTTTATTGTTCGCATGATTCATTCTTCTTTTCACACATTGGGTGTTGACAATGTGTTCTATTGGGTTTCTTTCTTTTGTGGCTGCCTGTAAGGAGATGAATTTCAAGGTTATACTTTGATAATAAATGTATATTGAACTTTGTTCATGCACTTTGGTAGAAAGAATAAAGGCGTAGACTATTATCTGAACAGGGTGAAAAGTCAGAAGTCGAAGGTCTTATGGTCTCATTCTCCTACACTCCAGGAAATAAAGTCCAACATTTTCAACTTTTTCTTCAAATCTCAGCAACAGCCTTGTAAATTTCCTCTACACTCTTTCAATCTTATTGATATCTTTCCTGTAAGGAAGTGACCAGAACTGCAGAGAACGAAGAAGGAAGAACACTACCTCACTGTACAGGCCCTTTGTGCCAACTTTTTAACCCTTTTTTAACTCTAAGATCAATCAAACCCTTCCCCCCTACATAATTCTCAATTTTTCCGTCATCCTCTCAAATGTCCCTAATGTATCTGCCTCTACCACCACTCCCTGGCAAGGCATTCCATGCACCCACCACTTGCTGTGTAAAGATCTTCACACTTCACTCATTTCACACAGTTAATAGCATTATCTTGGGATGGCGAGGTTTATTAGCCAGCAGTTCCATAATGCATTTCACAAACCAATACTACTTTATGTAATGGCACAGGGTGAACGTGGCCGAGACGGCGTCAGTATACCAGGACCGCCTGGCCCTCCAGGAGCCATTATGACGCTGCACGAGGTGAGTGAAACAACCTTTCGCCGAAGTCTTGTCTGATGGTTCCTTACTCTGGATGAACCAACTCTCCCAATGTGATTCCATATTTCAGTTGCTGGGGAACAACACTGAGGAAGTTCTAAAGATGAATGGAATCCAGCTACCACCTCGACCTTCTGTGAGTATTCATCCCTAAGCTAATGGTGCACTTCGACTTCAAACCCTTCTGAGTTTAATTAAAGGCATCCGTTAGTCTTGCGAGACCATGGATCTGCACCTGGAAAGTCTTCACTCTCCAGGGAACAGGCCTGGGCAAGGTTGTGTGGAAGACCAGCAGTTGCCCATGCTGCAAGTCTCCCCTCTCCATGACACCGATGTTGCCCAAGGGAAGGGCATTAGGACCCATACAGCTTGGCACCAGTGTCGTCGCAGAGCAGTGTGTGATTAAGTGCCTTGCTCAAGGACACAACACACTGCCTCAGCTGGGGCTCGAACTCATGACCTTCAGGTCGCTAGTCCAATGCCTTGGCCACGTGCCCACTGAGTTTAATAGTGGGAACAAAATCCTGCATTTAGCAATGGACCTATGGCAGGTCTTCAAACCCATTTTAATACCATAAGAATGATCTATTTAGAGCTATGAGATACACTTCAGCAACACACACAAAATGCTGGAGGAACTCAGCAGGCCAGGCAGCATCTATGAGAAAAGAGTAAACAGTCGGCATATCGGGCCGAGACCCTTCATCAGCGGACTGGAGAAAAAAGATGAGGAGTTGGAGGAAGAAGGTGGGGGGAGGAGAGGAAGGTGGTAGGTGATAGGTGAAACCAGGAGAGGGGGAAGGGTGAATTAAAGAGCTGGGAAGTCAATTGGTGAAAAATATAAAGGGTTGGAGAAGGGGGAGTCTGATAAGAGAGGACAGAAGGCCACAGAAGAAAGGAAAGGAGGAGGAAATAATGTGCAAGAAGGATATAGGAATAGGGAATGGTGAAGGGGAGAGGGGTGCAATTACTGGAAGTTTGAGAAATCGATGTTGATGCCATGAATATTGATTTCTCGAACCTCCAGAAGCAAGAACATCAATTTCTCAAACTTCTGGTAATCAGTCCCCTTTCACCATTCCCCATTCCCATTTCCCTCTCTCATTTTATCTCCTTACCTGCCCATCACCTCCCTCTGGTTCTCCTCCCCCTTCCCTTTCTTCCATGGCCTTCCGTCAGATTCTTAGGCAGCCTAGCTATGTATTTGTGCCTAATACTTTTGCACAATACTTTATATAAATGAGGGAAGCAGATAATAGGAAGCAGTGTTGTATGTAATGACATGTATGTACTCTGATAATAAATTTTACTTTGAATTTTGAACTTTTAATTATTTAATCTGTATCAAAAGTATGCAAGACAAGCTTTTCACTCTATCTCAGTAGGTGATAATAATAAATGGCTTCCAATTCCAAACACACAAGCCAGTCTTCATCTTCATTCCTCATGATATCTTCAAGATCTTCAAAACTGTTTAATGTCATTTCCAGTACACAAGTGTAGAGGATAAACTCATTGTTACTCCAGATCCGATGCAGCACAAAAAAACACAATAAGATAAAGAACACAATAATATAAAAACACAATAAATATAAATACATAAGAATGCTTATATACATAGATTGATTATTTGTTCATAAAGTGATGCTAAGCTCAGGAGTGTCTGTACATTAGGCGACCGGGAGGAAATGATAAAGTTGTGGTGTTTGGGAGTGTGGTGGGGTGGGTTAGTGTGTGGAGGTGTGTGGAGTGGAGGGTGGGGGTGTGGAGGGGTGGGTTAGTGTGTGGAGTGGAGGGTGGAGGTGTTGATCAGCCTTACTGCTTGGGAAAAGTAACTGTTTTCGAGTCTGGTGGTCCTGGTGTGGATGCTACGTAGCCTCCTTCCTGATAGGAGTGGGACACGGCGCTAGCCAGGCCTCAGAGAACATTTCAGGAGTGCGGTGCTATGTGTTTTACTGGAGCGGGGCTGCACGAGGACATACCCGATCAAAACTTTTCCATGGACGGCTTCCAGACCGTTCGGGCTGACCAGAATTGCACTGAGAGCGGTAAGCGTAAAGGAGTTGGGGGCTTACTGTTCTGGTTAACAACGGATGGTGCAATCTGGGTCATATTATGATCGAGGAACGTGTTTGTAGACCGGATATTGAACTTTTTGCTGTTGGACCCTGGCCGTATTCCACCGAGATACAACAGTGGGCGTCACGGGAGGTTGTTCCTGCCTGTGGCCATCGAACTTTGCAGCTCCTCCCGTGGAGGGTCAGACACCCTGAGCCAATAGGCTGGTCCTGGACTTATTTCCATCTGGCATAGTTTGCATTTTGTTGTTTGATAGTTTGTGGTTTTTGTATTGCTATATTTATGCTCTATTCTTGGTTGGGCGGCTGTAACGAAACCCAATTTCCCTTGGGATCAATAAAGTATATCTATCTATCTATCTATCTACAAGCAGTCCATGAGCAGGGTGAGTGGGATCCTTCATGATATTACTGGCCCTTTTCTGGCATCTTTCTGGATATATATCCTTGATGGATGGTAGGCGGGTGCCAGTGATGCATTGAACAGTTTTGACTACCCATTGCCTTCCATGGTGCAGTTCCTGTACCGTGCAGTGATGCAGCTTGTTCAGATGCTCTCTACTGCACATCTGTAGAATTACGTGAGTATGGATGTGTATGACAAAGAAACCATAATCAACTGTGTTACCAAATGACAATAACCTTGGACAGTTTAGGGATAGCCAGCATGGCTTTGTGCTTGGCCGGTCGTGTCTAAACTATCTTATAGAGTTTTTTGAGGAAGATACCAGGAACCCTGATGAAGACAAGGCAGTGGATGTTGTCTACATGGACTTTTGCAAAGCCTTTGACAAGGTCTTGCATGGAAGTGGGATCTGGACCAGCTGGGAAAATGGGCTGAAAAATGGCAGATAGAATTTAATGCAGATAAGTGCAAGGTGTTGCATTTTGGTAAGACCAACCAGGGTAGGTCTTACACAGTGAATGGTAGGGCACTGAGGAGTGTGGTAGAGCAAAAGGACCTGGGGATACAGGTCCGTAATTCATTGAAAGTAGCATCACAGGCAGATAGGATTGTAAGGAAAGCTTTTGGCACATTGGTCTTCATAAGTCAATGTACTGAGTACAGAAGTTGGGGTGTTATGTTGAAGTTTTATAAGACATTGGTGAGGCCTAATTTGGAGTATTGTGTGTGGCTTTGGTCATCTGCCTACAGGAAAAATGTAAACAAGGTTGAAAGAGTACAAAAAAAAATTACAAGGATGTTCTGTGTTCTTTGAGAGATTGAATAGGCTGAGACTTCAGAAAGTTGAACTAACTGATTAATTAATGGACAGTAGGGATTGGAGGGCCATGATCCTGGTGCAGATCGATGGGAGTTTAAATGGTTCAGCACTGTCTAGATGGGCTGAAGAGTCTGTTTCTGTGCTGTACTTTCTTTAACTCTATGACTCTAAGCTGTTCAGACCATTCAATAGTCTTGCTGTGGTGGGGTAGAAGCTGCCTTTGAGTGCTTTCAGGCTTTTGTATCTTCGGCCCGATGGGAAAGGGGAGAAGGGAGAATGTCTGGGATGGGTAGGGTCTTTGATTTTGCTGGCTGTTTTTTTCCTGCACTTTGGGTGCTTGACGATCTTTTTTTTAATGTGTTCTATTAGGTTTCTTTGTTTTGTGGCTGCCTTTAAGAAGACAAATATCTTCTTTTTCAATATTTTTATTGATTTCTTACATGAAAGAATACAGAGTACAGTAAGATATATATCGATTACAATACATTGGAATCACAAATATAGGTTCATTACCCCATATCCATATACATTAAATTAAAACATAATATTGAAAAGATATACTTTGTTATACAAAAAATATCTAAACCCATTACCAGAAAGAAAACAGCTGTTGGGTTAAAAAAAAAAGAAAAAGCCTTATCATATAATAAAACATATTGTTACCCAATATCTGTGCTTAATAGCAAATCAAAGACTTTGAAAATAATTCAAAAAAGGTCCCCACAATGTTAAAAAATCTTGTCTAGGTTCAGAAATTGAACAACGAATCTTCTCTAAATTTAAACATGACATAACAAGAGTATGAGTAGGTGGAGAGGCATCCTCCACTTAAGCAACAATGCCCTCCTGGCTATAAGGGAAATAAAGGCCAATCTATGCAAATCATGTGACTCCAAAATAATATGATTTCCTCCAACAATACCAAATAAGGCAGTCAAAGGATTAGGTTTAAAATTTACTTTAAAAAGCACTGTAAAAGTTTAGAACACTTCCTTCCAATATTTTTCAAGACTCAGACAAGTCCAAAACATATGGATTAGTGAAGCGTCTCCATTGTTACATCATTCACAATAGTGAGATATATCTGAATAAAAACAAGACAGCCTATCTTTAGTCATATGGGACCTATGAACCATTTTAAATTGTAGAAGGGAATGACGGGCACATAACGATGAGGTATTAACCAATTTAAAAATTTCATTCCAAGTATCCTCAGAAATTGGAATCTATTTCCAATTTCTGAGGAGACAAATATCGAGGTTGGATATCGCATACAGTGGCATTATGTGCTGTCTTGTATGACGTGAGCCATGATTGCTTTTGGCAAATATTTCTACAGAAGTGGTTTTCCATTGTCTTCTTCTGGGCAGTGTCTACAAGATGGGTGACCCCAGCCATTATCAACATCTTCAGAGATTGTCTGCCCGGCGTCAGTGGTCACATAACCAAGACTTGTGATCTGCACCGGCTGCTCATACGACCATCCACCACCTGCTCCCGTGGCTTCACGTGACCCTGGCTGGGAGAGTCTAAGCAGGTGCTACACCTTGCCTAAGGGCGACCTGCAGGCTAGCAGAGGGAAGGAGTATCTTAAACCTCCTTCGGTAGAGATGTATCTCCACCCTGTCATCAAGTAGTATTGAATTCAATTGACTTTTTTACTTCCATCCTTCAAATATGAGGAGTAAAAATCTTTACGTTACGTCTCCATTCAAATGTGCAATGTGCAATCATAATAATTTATAATATCATGTACAACAGGATAGTCAATATAACATAGAAATACAGTAGCGTCAGCATGAATTAATCAGTCTGATGGCCTGGTGGAAAAGTTGTCCCAGAGCTTGTTGGTCCTGGCTTTTATGCTGTGGTATCATTTCCCGGATGGTAGCAGCTGGAACAGTTTGTGGTTGGGGTGACTCGGGTCCCCAGTGATCCTCTGGGCCCCTTTTACACACCTGTCTTTGTAAATGTCCTGAACAGTGGGAAGTTCACATCTACAGATGCACTGGGCTGTCCGCACCACTCTCTGCAGAGTCCTGCGATTGAGGGAAGTACAGTTCCCATACCAGGCAGTGATGCAGCCAGTCAGGATGCTCTCAATTGTGCCCTGTTGAAAGTTCTTAGAATTTGGGGGGGGCCATACCAAACTTCTTCAATTGTCTGAGGTGAAAGAGACGCTGTTGTGCCTTTTTCACCACACAGCTGGTATGTACAGACCACACCTCGGTGATGTTTATGCCGAGGAACTTAAAGCTGTTCACCCTCTCAACCCCAGATCCATTGATGTCTAGCCTGTCTCCATTCCTCCTGTGCATACATTGATAATAAATGTACTTTGAACTGTACTGAGGTATTGAGATGTATAGATAGAGGCTATGGAGGGAAGGCTGGTTTCCGTGATGTGCTAAGCTCTGTCCATAACTCTCCTCAGTCATGGGTAGAGGAGCTGCCGTTCCCAGAGGTGATGCACCCAGATAGGATGCCTTCTCTGGTGCATCAATAAAAACTGGTGAGGGTCAACGGGACATGGAGAAATTTCTTTAGCCTCCTGAGGAAGCAGAGGTGTTGCTGAGCTCCCCTGGCCATAGCATCTACATGGTTCACTCCTAGGAACTTGAACTAGAAACTTGATCTTGGAGGAGGTTATTGAAGCCGTGTTTGTGTGTCTATGTGAACAATAGTTTGATGTTTTTGAGTGCTTTCTTTAACTGGGAGGATGTGAACCGTATGAAGCCTTAGCTCAGTCCCCATGTCCAGTGCAGACCCTGGACCACCAGATCCCTGGAGCAGGTGTGTAACCTGCAGAACTTGTACTTTGACCCCAATAGCGTCTTATGCCTTCAGTGAAGTTAACAGGGTGGTGGGGCAGAAATACATCTCTACCAAAGAACATGTAGGGCGCTCCTCCCCTCTGCTAGTCTGCAGGTCACCCTTGGGCAAAGTGTAACACCTGCTTGGCACACCACCGCCCCCCCAAATCTGGGTCACGTGAAGCTATGGGAGCAGGTGGTGGATGGTCGTATGAGCAGCTGGTGCATATCACAGGTCCTGGTTATGCGATCACTGACACCAGGCAGACGATCTCAGAAGAGTGTCGATAATGGCTGGGGTCACCTGCCTTGTTAAGACACTGCCCAGAAAGAAAACCACTTCGGTAGACAAATTTGTCGAGAACAATCATGGTCATGGAAAGTCCAAGTTCGCCCATGACATATGACACAGCACATAACAAAGGAACAATGTAAAGAGAATCCCACACGGGATGTTTGCTTGTACAAGGAGGGGTGACTGGATCCATTCATATCTTGCACCATGGTAACACTCAGTGATGGTTGTGGTTTGAAAACTCTGAACAGCTGCATCATGTGATTCCCAGGAGGTATTAACAAAGTCGGATTGCATAGCCTTGAGCCAGATGACTAATGTTTACTTTAGAGTCCAATTCTGTACAAATCAATTTCTCGCTCTATGATGTACCTTCTTTAAGAACATAATGTTTTTATAGACTTAATCCCTTGGTTAAAACTTGTCTAGTCCTATCTATTGTTGATCGTTAATGCAAGACATCATATTTTACTGTATGTTTCAATGTACATGTGACACATTAAACCTAATCTAATCTCATGTGACAAATTAAACCTAATCTAATCTCACAATATGAGGGGTGATTGATAGGTTCGTGGCCTAAGGTAGAAGGAGATGAGTTATTAACTTCAAACTTTCTGCATAATCACTCAAAGAGTTGAACTGTACGTGCATGTAACGAGAGCTGTATAACTCATCTCCTTCTACCTTAGGCCACCAACTTATCAATCACCCCTCGTAAACATATTCTCTAGTTTGCGGTTACTAAAGACTGTGGCAATTTTTCTTTCTGTTATGAGAACCAGTCAAAGGTAACTGAAAAGAGTGTTTTTAAATATTAGCAACACACATAAAAGTTACTGGTGAACGCAGCAGGCCAGGCAGCATCTCTAGGAAGAGGTGCAGTCGACGTTTCGGGCCGAGACCCTTCGTCAGGACTAACTGAAGGAAGAGTGAGTAAGGGATTTGAAAGCTGGAGGGGGAGGGGGAGATCCAACATGATAGGAGAAGACAGGAGGGGGAGGGATGGAGCCAAGAGCTGGACAGGTGATTGGTAAAAGGGATATGAGAGGATCATGGGACAGGAGGTCCGGGAAGAAAGACAAGGGGGGGGGGACCCAGAGGATGGGCAAGGGGCATATTCAGAGGGACAGAGGGAGAAAAAGGAGAGTGAGAGAAAGAATGTGTGTATAAAAATAAGTAACAAATGGGGTACGAGGGGGAGGTGGGGCATTAGCGGAAGTTAGAGAAGTCGATGTTCATGCCATCAGGTTGGAGGCTACCCAGACGGAATATAAACATAGAAACATAGAAACATAGAAAATAGGTGCAGGAGTAGGCCATTCGGCCCTTCGAGCCTGCACCGCCATTTATTATGATCATGGCTGATCATCCAACTCAGAACCCAGCCTTCCCTCCATACCCCCTGACCCCTGTAGCCACAAGGGCCATATCTAACTTCCTCTTAAACACAGCCAATGAACCGGCCTCAACAGTTTGCTGTGGCAGAGAATTCCACAGATTCACCACTCTCTGTGTGAAGAAGTTTTTCCTAATCTCGGTCCTAAAAGGCTTCCCCTCTATCCTCAAACTGTGACCCCTCGTTCTGGACCTCCCCAACATCGGGAACAATCTTCCCGCATCTAGCCTGTCTAATCCCTTTAGGATCTTATACGTTTCAATCAGATCCCCCCTCAATCTTCTAAATTCCAACGAGTACAAGCCCAGTTCATCCAGTCTTTCTTCATATGAAAGACCTGCCATCCCAGGAATCAATCTGGTGAACCTTCTTTGTACTCCCTCTATGGCAAAGATGTCTTTCCTCAGATTAGGGGACCAAAACTGCACACAATACTCCAGGTGTGGTCTCACCAAGGCCTTGTACAACTGCAGTAGTACCTCCCTGCTCCTGTACTCGAATCCTCTCGCTATAAATGCCAGCATACCGTTCGCCTTTTTCACCGCCTGCTGTACCTGCATGCCCACTTTCAATGACTGGTGTATAATGACACCCAGGTCTCGTTGCACCTCCCCTTTTCCTAATCGGCCACCATTCAGATAATAATCTGTTTTCCTATTTTTGCCACCAAAGTGGATAACTTCACATTTATCCACATTAAATTGCATCTGCCATGAGTTTGCCCACTCACCCAACCTATCCAAGTCACCCTGCATCCTCTTAGCATCCTCCTCACTGCTAACACTGCCACCCAGCTTCGTGTCATCCGCAAACTTGGAGATGCTGCATTTAATTCCCTCATCCAAGTCATTAATATATATTGTAAACAACTGGGGTCCCAGCACTGAGCCTTGCGGTACCCCACTAGTCACCGCCTGGTGTTGTTCCTCCAACCTGAGTGTGGTTTCACCCTTACAGCAGAGGAGGCCGTGGATAGACATGTCAGAATGGGAATGGGATGTGGAATTAAAATGTGTGGCCACTGGGAGATCCTGCTTTCTCTGGCGGACAGAGCATAGATGTTCAGCAAAGCGGTCTCCCAGTCTGTGTCGGGTCTCACCAATATATAAAAGGCCACATCGGGAGCACCAGACGCAGTATATCACCCCAGTCGACTCACAGGTGAAGTGTTGCCTCACCTGGAAGGACTGTTTGGGGCCCTGAATGGTGGTAGGGGAGGAAGTGTAAGGGCATGTGTAGCACTTGTTCCGCTTACACGGATAAGTGCCAGGAGGGAGATCAGTGTGGAGGGATGGGGGCGACGAATGGACAAGGGAGTTGCATAGGGAGCGATCCCTATGGAAAGCAGAGAGAGAGGGGAAGGGAAAGATGTGCTTAGTGGTGGGATCCCGTTGGAGGTGGCGGAAGTTACGGAGAATAATATGTTGGACCCAGAGGCTGGTGGGGTGGTAGGTGAGGACCAGGGGAACAAGTGCTACACATGCCCTTACACTTCCTCTCTTACCACCATTCAGGGCCCCAAACAGTCCTTCCAGGTGAGGCAACACTTCACCTGTGAGTCGGCTGGGGTGATATACTGCGTCCGGTGCTCCCGATGTGGCCTTTTATATATTGGCGTGACCCGACGCAGACTAGGAGACCACTTTGCTGAACATCTACGCTCTGTCCACCAGAGAAAGCAGGATCTCCCAGTGGCCACACATTTTAATTCTACATCCCATTCCCATTCTGACATGTCTATCCACGGCCTCCTCTGCTGTAAAGATGAAGCCACACTCAGGTTGGAGGAACAACACCTTATATTCCATCTGGGTAGCCTCCAACCTGATGGCATGAACATCGACTTCTCTAACTTCCACTAATGCCCCACCTCCCCCTCGTACCCCATCTGTTACTTATTTTTATACACACATTCTTTCTCTCACTCTCCTTTTTCTCCCTCTGTCCCTCTGAATATGCCCCTTGCCCATCCTCTGGGTCCCCCCCCCTTGTCTTTCTTCCCGGACCTCCTGTCCCATGATCCTCTCGTATCCCTTTTGCCTATCACCTGTCCAGCTCTTGGCTCTATCACTCCCCCTCCGGTCTTCTCCTATCATTTTGGATCTCCCCCTCCTCCTCCAACTTTCAAATCCCTTACTCACGTTTCCTTCAGTTAGTCCTGACGAAGGGTCTCGGCCTGAAACGTCGACTGTACCTCTTCCTAGAGATGCTGCCTGGCCTGCTGCGTTCACCAGCAACTTTGATGTGTGTTGCTTGAATTTCCAGCATCTGCAGAATTCCTGTTGTTTTTGTTTTTAAATATTAGCTTTGTTCATGACATGTGCAATGAAACAATGAAACGTACAGTGAAATCTGTTGCTTTGGACCAACGACCAATACAAAATGTAATGAGGCAGCCCACAAAATGTCGTCACACTTCCAGTGGCTATATAGCATGCCCGCAACTTGCTAACCCTCGCTAATCTGCAACCATCAGCGTTATGTGCCATATCATATGATGAGAAAGATCATGATGGTCCATTTGCCTTTAATCTAATCATTGCTGTTCTTCTTAGACTTCTCTCTTTCCAAGACCATGATTGTTCTTGGCAAACTTTTCCACAGAAGTAGTTTGCAATTGCCTTTTTCAGGGCAGTGTCTTTACAAGGTGGGTGGCCCCAACCATTATCAATACTCTTCAGAGATTGTCTGCCTGGTGTCAGTGGTCACATAACCAGGATTTGTGATAAGCACCAGCTGCTCATACGATCATTCACCACCTGCTTCCATGGCTTCACGTGACCCTGATCGGGGGGGTCTACACCTTGCCCAAGGGTGACCTGCAGGCTAGCAGAGGGAAGAAGCGCCTTACACTCCTTTGGTAGAGACATATCTCCACACTACTGCCCTTATGTTCTAAAGCAGAGCAGAAGATGCTGGAAATGCCCAGCAGGTCAGTCTGCATCTCTGGGAAGAGAAACCCCAAGCAGAGAGCTGGCTGTCTGGACGAAAGAATATACAACACAGAGCATAGGAAATTGCAGCACAGTTCGGGCAAGGACTTTTCTCAGGGCAAAAATGGTTAATATGAGAGGGGTATGATTTTAAGGCTATGGGGGAAAGTATAAGTGGGATGTCAGAGTTAAGCTCTTTACACAGAGAGTGGCGGGTGCTTTTGGCCCACAAGGTTGTCTCAGTCTTTTAACCTACTCTAGGATCAATCAAACTTTTCCCTCCATTTTACTTTCATCCATGTGTCTGTCAGAGTCCCTTAAATGTTATGATCTTGCACCTCATTGTTTACTTGCATTGCATTTTTTTGGTAGCCTTCTTCTGGGCAGTGTCTTTCCAAGACGAGTGACCCCATCCATTATAAATCCTCATCAGAGATTGTCTGCCTGGTGTCAGTGGTCACATAACCAGGACTTGTGATATTCACCAGCTGCTCATACGACCATCCACCATCTGCTCCCATGGCTTCACGTGACCATAATCAGGGGTGGGGGGTCTAGGATGATGCTATACCTTGCCCAAGGGTGACCTGCGGGCTAGTAGGGGGGAAGAGCGCCTTACACCTCCTTTGGTAGAGTCATATCTCCACCCCACCACCGTACCAATCTGCAGTAAAAATGTAGGAAAGATCCAACACTCTGACGGGGTGCAATGTGCATGTAGTGGAAGTGACTGTGAATAAAGTTAGCCCCACCATAAACTTAAGAGTGAAACCCCACACGTCCTGCGCACCCTGTCCACCAACCATAAGCAGCTGTGTCTGAACCTCATTCACACACACTGATATTAGCACTGAGCTATTTGAATTGAATTGACTGAGCTAACACTCACTCTATTGGTGAGGTTCTTGGTCTTGACCTTGACCTCGTTATATTTTTGGACCTTCACCTGTAGCGTTAAAATAAAAACATGTTATTTTAGTTTATTTATACAACACGGAAACTGACCCTTCCAACTTACTGCCCTGTTCACCCATGTGACCAGTTACCCCACTAACTTACACACACGAAAAAGTCCGCAGAGGCTGGAAATCCAGAGCCACACGCACAAAACGCTGGCGGAACTCAGCGGGCCAGGCAGCATCTGTGGAAATGAATAAACAGTCAACGTTTCAGGCCGAGTCCCTTCCTTGGGAATGAAAAGGTAGGGAGAGGGTTCCAGAGGAAAAAGCTGAAGGGGAGGACTAGCTGGAAGGTGACAGGTGAAGCCAGGTGAGCGGGAAAGGTAAAGGGCTGGAGAAGAAAGAATCTGATAGGAGAGGAGAGTGGACCATAGGAGGAAGGGATCCAGGGAGAAGTGATAGGCAGGTGAGAAGAGGTAAGAAGCCAGACTGGGAAATAGAAGAGGAGGGGAGAGGAAACCAGCAGGAGAAATCGATATTTAGAGCATCGGTTTACAGGCTACCCAGACGGAATATAAGGTATTGCTCCTCCAACCTGAGAGCGGCCTCATTGTGGCACAAGAGGAGACCACAGACCAACATGTCAGAACAGGAATGGGAATTGGAATTGAAACGTTTACCGACATGTCGGAATAGGAATGAACCTACCAACCTGTATGCCTTTCAAGTGTGGGAGGAAACCAGAGCACCTGGAAGAAACCCACGATGCCATGGTGAGAGCGTAGAAACTTCTTACAGACAGCGGTGGGAATTGAACCGGGATCGCTGGGGCTGTGCTACTGTACCACCTGAAGCAAGCTGTAAACTCAGTCAGCTCTGTCATGGGCACCAGCCTCTCCAGCATCCACGACATCTTCAAGGAATAACGCCTCAAAAAGGTGGCGTCCTTCACTAAGGACCCCATCACCCAGGAGATGTCCTCTTCTCATTGTTACATTCAGGGAGGAGGAACAGGAGCCTCAGCTTCTCAACAGAACTCACTCAGGTGTGATACCCTCACTGACCCTACACAACATCCTGTAAATGGTCTTTCCTGCTCTCCTTGTTCTGTTGATAATTACTGAGTCTGTTCATATGTTCACATTTATTTAAGTTTGATTATTGGCATGTTTGTACATGTGACCTTTCTGCTAATTGTTGATTGTTCATGGCTGTTTGCACTATTGTCCTGTAAACTGTTGGTTGCTATTGTGTTGTCTGTTATGGTATTGTCCTGTGTTTTATGCTTGACACCGAACAACTATCAATTCTGTTCTGATTCAGATAATCTGATTCTGATTCACCCTGTGTCTTGATGTTTTAGGTTATGAGGACACTCAGTCCTCGTTTATTGTCATTTAGAAATGCATGCATTAAAAAATGATACAACATTCCTCCAGAATGATGTCACAAGAAAACACAGGACAAACCAAGACTAAAACTGACAAAACCACATAATTATAACATATAGTTACAACAGTGCAAAGCAATACCATAATTTGATAAAGAGCAGACCATGGGCACGGTAAAAAAAAGTCTCAAAGTCCCGATACACCCATCATCTCACGCAGGCAGCAGAAGGGAGAAACTCTCCCTGCCATGAACCTCCAGGCCCTGCCAACTCGCCGATGCAGCACCATTGGAAGCACCCGACCGCAGCGGACTCTGAGTCCATCTGAAAACTTTGAGCCTCCAACCAGCCCCTCTGACACAGCCTCTCTGAGCACCATCCTCTGCCAAGTGCTTCAACCCCGCCCCGGCCGCTGAGCAACAAGCAAACCTGAGGACTCAGGGCCTTCTCCTCCGGAGATTCTGGCCCACACAGTAGCAGCAGCAGCGAATCAGGCATTTCAGAAGTTTCACCAGATGTTCCTCCATACTCTCATGTCCGTCTCCATCAAATCAGGATTGTGCACGGCACCCTACTTGACAAATAACAGACATCACCACTGGAGTGGCCGCTGCGAGCTGCGTTGCGCTGCCATCTTCCCACTGAGACAATGTACGTATGACAAATAAAGCTCGTCTTTATTAAGTTTCAGTTGTACATAAAGGGATTAAATAAAGGTAGTTTGTTTTTACATTTTTGGCACAGTAGTGACGTGGTTAGCACAAAGCTTTACCAGGTTCAACTCCGGCTGCTGTCTGTAAGGGGTTTGTGCGTTCTCCCCGTGGACTGCGTGGGGTTCCTCTGGGTGCTCTGGTTTCTTCCCACAGTCGTACACGAAGACGTACCGGTTGGTTAATTAGTCATTGTAAATTGTCCCTTGATTAGTCTAGGATTAGATCGGGGGCATTGCTGGGTGGCATGGCTTGAAAGGCCAGAAGGGCCTATGCTATGCTGTATCTCAATAAATCCATAAACAGAAATATTTAAGGAGAAGTGTCTTTCACAACATCGGGGTGTGCAAAAGCACTTGGTCTGCAGACAGTGCAAGAGATATAATAATCGATTTCTACTCAACAGTGGGCAAGTACCTCTGAGAAATGGCTGAGGGATATTACTGGCTGGAGTTCTTTTCAGTGTTTTAAATTGTATTATAGAATTTTTCAGATCCACTCAATAAAGGAAATGAGAACTTGATTTAAAGACTCATGAAAGAGGGCACTTCAAAGTTCAAAGTAAATTTATTATCTATATATATATATATATATATCACTTGAGATTCATTTTCTTGTGGGAATTCACAGTGGAACAAAGAAGTGAAAAAGAATCAGCAAAAACTGTGAAACTGTGTCTTATCTCCCCTCCAACTTCTGTCAGAACTGTCCCCCCACCACTGCTGTGTTCTGTGACACAGGGTCACAAGCTTCCAGATGAAGTGAGACGTTTGAGACCAAAGCAACACACACAAAATGCTGGAGGAACTCAGCAGGTCAGGCAACATCGATGGAAATTAATTAACAGTTGACATTTTGGGCCAAGACCCTGCTTCAGGACAGGAAAGGAAGGGGGAAGATGCCAGAATAAAAAGACGCTAGAATAAGAAGATGGGGAGGGTCGAAGGAGGATAAGCTGGCAGGTGAGAGGTGAAGCCAGGTGAGGGGGGAGGAGTGATGAGGTAAGAAACTGGGAGGTTTAGCTGGAAAAGGTAAGAGGCTGTAGGTGAAGGTGATAGGAGAAGTCAGACGGGTAGGTGAGACCAACAACATTGTCCACTTTTCATAGCTCAGGTTAGAGTCACAGAGTACTACAGTACAGAAACAGGCTCTTCAGCCCATCCAGACCCTGCTGAACTGTTATCCTGCCTCATCCCACTGACCTACACATGGACCATATCCCTCCATACCCCTCCCATCCATGTACCTATCCAAACTTCTCTTAATGTTGAAAATCAACCCACTACCACCACATTTACCAAATAGCCATTAAAAATATATTTGCTGAGTAGCAGTGTTGTTAGAAATATCTTTCACCCACACTCTGGGTCATCTGCTAACATCATCACATCTTTTTTTCTTTCCTATTCAGGGCCCCAGAGGACCCAAGGGTGACCTTGGTATTCCTGGATTTCCCGGAGTAAAGGTAGGTTCAATCATTGTCTTGTTGGAAAACCTCAGGAAAAGTAGGATGAGTATTTTCAAGAGTCATCATCATCATCATCATCACCATCATCATCATTATGTGCCATGTTGTATGACATGGGCAATCCTAATCTTTTGATGACCATGATTGTTCTAGGCAAATTTTTCTACAGAAGTGGTTTGCCATTGCCTTCTGGGCAGTGTCTTTACAAGGGGTTCTGCATAGGTACGTTCCAATGAGACAGGGAAAGGATGGTAGTGTACAAAGGCAGTTGTAAATCTAGTCAAGAAGAAAAGAAGAGTTTATGAAAGGTTCAAAAAACTAGGTAACGATAGAGATCTAGAAGATTATAAGGCTAGCAGGAAGGAGCTTAAGAACGAAATTAGGAGAGCCATAAGGGGCCATGGGAAGACCTTGGCAAGCAGGATTAAAGAAAATCCCAAGGCATTCTACAAGTATGTGAAGAGCACGATGATAAGATGTGAGAGAATAGGACCAATCAAGTGTGACAGTGGAAAAGTGTGTATGCAACCAGAGGAGATAGCAGAGGTACTTAATGAAAACTTTGCTTCAGTATTCACTACGGGAAAGGATCTTGGAGATTGTAGGGATGACTTGCAATGGACTGAAAAGCTTGAGCATGTAGATATTAAGAAAGAGGATGTGCTGGAGCTTTTGGAAAGCATCAAGTTGGATAAGTCACCGGGACCAGATAGGATGTACCCCAGGCTACTGTGGAAAGCAAGGGAAGAGAGGGCTGAGCCTCTGGCGATGATCTTTGCATCATCAATGAGGACGGGAGAGATTCCAGAAGATTGAAGGGCTGTGGATGTTGTTCCCTTATTCAAGAAAGGGAGAAGAGATAGTCTAGGAAATTATAGACCAGTGAGTCTTACTTCAGTGATTGGTAAGTTGATGGAGAAGATCCTGAGAGGCAGGATTTATGAACATTTGGAGAGGCATAATATGATTGAGAATAATCAGCATGGCTTTGTCAAAGGCAGGTTATGCCTTATGAGCCTGATTGAATTTTTTGAGGATGTGACTAAACACATTGATGAAGGTAGAGCAGTAGATGTAGTGTATATGGATTTCAGCAAGGCATTTGATTAGGTACCCCATGCAAGGCTTATTGAGAAACTAAGGAGGCATGGAATCCAAGGGGACATTGCCTTGTGGATCCAGAACTGGCTTGCCCACAGAATGCAAAGAATGATTTTAGATGGGTAATATTCTGCATGGAGTTGGTGACCAGTTGTGTGCCTCAGGGATCTGTTCTGGGTCCTTACTCTTTGTGATTTTTATAAATGACCTGGATGAGGAAGTGGGAGGATGGGTTAGTAAATTTGCTGATGACACAAAGGTTGGGGGTGTTGCGGATAGTGTGGATTGTGAATTATGAGGGGTATAGGTGGGGCTTTTTCAGCTGAGGTTGGGTTGAGATCAAGAGCCGAAAGATAATGTTGCAGCTTTATAGGACCCTGGTCAGACCCCATTTGGAGTACTGTGCTCAGTTCTGGTCGCCTCACTACAGGAAAGACGTGGAAACCATAGAAAGGGTGCAGAGGAGATTTACAAGGATGTTGCCTGGATTGGGGAGCATGCCTTATGAGAATAGGTTGAGTGAACCCGGCCTTTTCTCCTTGGAGTGACGGAGGATGAGAGATGACCTGATAGAGATGTACAAGATAATGAGAGGCATTGATCGTGTAGATAGTCAGAGGCTTTTCCCCAGGGCTGAAATGGCTAGAACGAGAGAGTACAGTTTTAAGGTGCTTTGAAGCAGGTACAGAGGAGATGTCAGGGGTAAGTTTTTATGCAGAGAGTAGTGAGTGCGTGGAACGGGCTGCCAACGATGGTGGTGGAGGCGGATATGGTAGGGTCTTTTAAGAGATTCCTGGATAGGTACATGGAGCTTAGAGAAATAGAGGGTAATGTATAATCCTAGGTAATTTCGAAGATAAGGACGTAGCTCCAAATGTTGATCCACACTCTAAGCTCATCCGCCTTATTCATGATACTCCTCTCATTAAAATAGACACATCTCAAACCGTTGGTCTGAGTGCGTCCTTTCTCTATCACCTGCTTATCCTCCCTCTCGCACCGTCTCCAAGCTTTCTCTATTTGTGAGTCAACCTCCCTTTCCTCTGTAACTTCAATTTGGTTCCCACCCCCTCCACCCCCGCAATTCTAGTTTAAACTCTCCCCAGTAGCCTTAGCAAACCTCCCCGCCAGGATATTGGTCCCCCTTGGGATTCAAGTGTAACCCATCCTTTTTGTACAGATCACACCTGCCCAAAAGAGGTCCCAATGATCCAGAAATCTGAATCTCTGCCCCCTGCTCCAATCCCTCAGCCACGCATTTATCCTCCACCTCATCCTATTCCTATACTCACTGTCACGTGGCACAGGCAGTAATCCTGAGATTACTACCTTTGCAGCCCTACTCAACTTCCTTCCTAACCCCCTGTAGTCTGTTTTCAGGACCTCCTCCCTTTTCCTCCCTATGTTGTTGGTACCAATGTGTACCACAACTTCTGGCTGTTCACTTTCCCACTTCAAGATATCGTGGACACGATCAGAGACATCCCGGACCCTGGCACCTGGGAGGCAAACTACCAACTGCGTTTCTTTCCTGTATCCACAGAATCACCTGTCTGACCCCCTAACTATAGAGTCCCCTGTCACTGCTGCCATCCTCTTCCTTTCCCTACCCTTCTGAGCCACAGGGCCAGACTCCGTGCCAGAGGCACGACCACTGTTGCTTCCCCCAGGTAGGTCGCTCCCCCCAACAGTACTCAAGCAGGAGTACTTACTGTCAAGGGGTACAGTCACTGGGGTACTCTCTAGTATCTGACTCCTGCCCTTCTCACTCCTGACTGTTACCCAGTTATCTGTCTCCCCAGGCCCTGGTGTGACTACCTGCCTATAGCTCCTATCTATCACCTCCTCACTTTCCCTGACCAGACAAAGGTCATCGAGCTGCATCTTCAGTTCCCTAATGTGGTCCCTAAGGAGCTTCAGCTCGATGCACCTGATGCAGATGTGGCTGTCCGGGAGGCTGGGAGTCTCCCACACCTCCCACATCTGACACCGAGCACAGAAAACCGGCCTCACACACGTACTTTCTGTCTGTATTCTACACAGGCAATCTACCTTGCCTCGACCCGTTATCGCCGAAGCCCCATTGAGCCAAAGCCTTCCTACTCTGTCTCCCTTTATTTCGACGCCCGCTTCTCGGACGCCCACTGTATAAATCTGTCTTCTTTTTAAACTCTTCTCGCCCTTCTCACTGGCTGATGTCCATGCGCTTGCGCAGTCGTGCCCAGTTCAATCCACTGAAGTAAAACAATAAGGTCTTTTAAGAGACTCCTGGATAGGTACATGGAGCTTAGAAAAATAGAGGGTTATGGGTAAGCCTGGGAGTTCTAAGGTAAGGACATGTTCAGCACAGCTTTGAGGGCCAAAGGACCTGTATTGTGCTGTAGGTATTCTATGTTTCTGTTTCTATATTTGTCCACATGAAGAGGAGAGCGAGTTTATAAAGCTGGCGGGAGCAAAGGATGATGGGAATGGTAGGGTGGAGCGCCATGGGAGAGGTGTGGGACAGGTGGCAGTGAAAGAGTGCCAGGGGCAGGGGGTGGCATGGGTGTAGACACACCAGCCCTGAGACACCGGGCAAGATCATTTCATTCCAAACAAATGGATTATTGATCATTACAAAATATCTTTCTGGTGCTTTCTGCTCCCTCTTCTTTCCCTTCCCCTTTTTCCAACCATGATTCCCTACTCCCTGTCCCCTTCCCACTCTCAGTCCACAATCGATACCCGTATCAGAATCAGGTTTATCATCACTCCCATATGTCATGAAATTTGTTGTTTTGTTGCGCCAACAGTACAGTGCATTATGTAAAATTATTGTAATACTATACAATAGTCTTTGGCACCCTAGCTATACATGTATGCTTCAGACTATTGGACAGTACTGTATAACCTCTAGTTACATAGAAACATAGAAAACCAACAGCACAATACAGGCCCTTCAGCCCACAATGCTGTGCCAAACATGAACTCACTTTAGAAATTACCTAGGGTTACCCATAGCCCTCTATTTTTCTAAGCTCCATGTACCTATCCAGGAGACTTAAAAGACCCCTATCGTAACCGCCTCCACCACCATTGCCGGCAGCCCATTCCACACACTCACCACTCTCTGAGTAAAAAAACTTACCCCTGATATCTCTTCTGTACCTACTTCCGAGCACCTTAAAACTATGCCCTCTCATGTTAGCCACTTCAGCCCTAGGAAAAAGCCTCTGACTAACCACACGATCAATGCCTCTCATCGTCTTATACACCTCTATCAGGTCACCCAGAAGGCCAAATTCACTCAAGCTATTCTCATAAGACATGCTCCCCAATCCAGGCAACATCCTTGTAAATCTCCTCTGCACCCTTTCTATGGTTTCCACATTCTTCCTGTAGTGAGGCGACCAGAACTGAGCACAGTACTCCAAGTGGGGTCTGACCAGGGTCCTGTACAGCTGCAACATTACCTCTCGGCTCTTGATCTCAACCCAACCTCAGTAGAAAAAGCCCCTTCCATACCCCTCATAACGTTGTATACCTCCATCGAATCTCCCCTCATTCTCCTGCGCTCCAAGGAACGAAGTCCAAACCTGTTCAACACTTCCCTCTAACTCAGGTCCTCAAGTCCCAGCAACATTCTTGCCAATTGTGTTGCTCCAGGTTTCCAGCATCTGCAGAATCTTTTGTGTTTACTTTTTAAACCTTCAATCACTATCTACTCTCTTTCCAAAAGATCTTATCTTCAGGGCATAAAGATGCATGTGAGTTTGCTTGGGCCTTATTGACAGGAATTAGTACAATTTATTTTCTTCAATAGCTCATCGCTATTCGTAGATGGTGAGAGAGAGGGATTGTATGACACCCCCTCCCACCCCCGTCACTTCTGATGGCCCGCATCTTAGGCAGCTGAAGAAATCGTTGCCAACACACTCAAAATGCTGGAGGAACTCAGCAGGTCAGGCAGCACCTATGGAAATGAATATACAGTCGACGTCTCAGCCCAAGTGCCTTCTTCAGGACAGAGAGGGAAGGGGGAAGATGCCAGAATAAGAATGTGGGGAGTGGGGAAAGAGGCTAGCTGGAAGATGACAGGTGAAGCCAGGTGGGTGGGTAAGGTCAAGGGCTGGAGAAGAAGGAATCTGATGGGAGAGGAGGGTGGAATTTGGGAGAAAAGGAAGGGGGAGGAGAATAGAAGTAGTTACAGTGTTGGATCAGATCTTCTAAAATCTCCTCATCACTGAAAATCTTTTGTGCCTCCTGTTCTTTCTAACCCTTTTAACAGAGAAACATAGAAATCTACAGCATATTACAGGCCCTTTGGCCCACAATGTTATGCTGACCATGTAACCTATAGAATTTCCCTTCTGCATAGCCCTCTATTTTTCTAAGCTCTATGTACCTATCTAAGAGGTTCTTAAAAGACCCTATTATATCCACTTCCACCACCGTCACTGACAGTGCATTCCTCGCATCCACCACTCTCCGTGTGAAAACCAGCCTTGATATCCCCTCTGTAAATATTTTCAAGCGCCTTAACACCATTCCCCCTCGTTTTAGCCACTTCAGCCCTGGAAAAATGCCTCTCATCATCTTATACATTTCTATCAGGTCACATCTCATCCTCTATTGCTCCAAGGAGAAAAGGCCAAGTTCACTCAACCTGCTTTCATCAGGCACACTCTCCAATCCAGGCAACATCCTTGTAAATCTCCTCTGCACTCTCTCTATAAGTGTCCTCCCTGCCAGCAATGTAGATGATAAGCCGGCCTGCACAGATCCACATGTAGGCTTTCACCATTTTTGCATCCTCTTGTTACATCAGACTCCTTATTTTGTTTTGACTGCAGGGTGAAAAGGGTGAGCCTGGAGGTATTTTGGCCACAGATACCTCAATGCTGGCCTTGTCAGTAAAAGGTGAAAAGGTGAGTGTAGCAGATGGTGGAAGGGGAATTTAATTGTCTGTTGATTAAACCAAGATTGTTTGATGCTTTAAATCCTGGCGAATCACGTAATTAGAATGTATCTTGGCTATTGATCACTAATCCTGACTATTTATCATCCAATTATAACTTGGCTTGATCACTGCTCATCACTTTCCCAGGCAATAGATCACATAATTGTAACTCATCTTGGCTATTGATCACTTACTCATCATTTAACCTGGCTGTTGATTATTTCATGATAACTTATCTGGAATCAGAGTCAGAAATCAGGTTTAATATCACTGGCATATGTCATGAAATATGTTGCCATGCCGCAGCTGTATAACCACAAAAATTGTAAACTACAGTAAGAAGTGTTTAGATTTTTTAAAGTTGTTAAACAAGCGGTGCAGAAAGGGAGAGAAAAGACAAAGTAGCAAGATATCGTTCGAGGTGAGCAACGTCCATTCAGAGATCTGCTGGAGCGGGGAAAAGCTGTTCCTGAATCGTTAAGGAAATGATCACTTATATTGGCTATTGTTCACACAGTTATAACTTACCTTAGTTATTGATCACTTATCCCGGTTATTGATCATGTAATTAATTATATTTTATCTTCCTCACAGGGTCAACGTGGCCCGCAAGGACCCTCTGGGCCTCTGGTAGGAAGTCTTTACACATTGGACTTTCCTTTTCTGCATGAGTTATGATTTGAATTGTAGATTATAATGCCCCTCTTACTGGGACTTCATATTAATTATGGGAGTTTCAGAAGGCACCACACAGATTTGCCCAGATGCTATTGGGGTGAAGTTTCATGCAGTGAGGGTGGGGAAGATCAACTCAGACCCCTGATGATGATGAAGAAGATACCTTAGACCCATAGGCTATTTGGCCCATCAAGTCTGCTCCACCATTTCAGCTGGCTGATCCATTCTCGCCAATCTGCCTTCTCCCCGTATCCCTTCATGACCTGACTAATCAAGAACGTATCAACCTCTGCCTTAAATATATTCAATGACTTGGCCTCCACTGCCATCTGTGGCAATGAATTCCACAGATTCACCACCCTCTGGCTAAAGAAATTCCTCCACATCTCTGTTCTGAATGGACATCCCTCTATTCTGAGGCTGTGTCCTTTGAGGCTGGTGATCTTATGGAAGAATTCAAAATAATCATAAGAGATAGGAGCAGAATTAGGCCATTTGGCCCATTGAGTCTGTTCTGCCATTTCATCAGGTCTAATCCATTTTTCCTCTAAGCCCCAATCTCCTGCCTTCTCCCTGTAATCTTTGATGCCCTGACTAACTAAGAACCTTACTGTTGCAATATACATTTCACTATATGTTTCGATGTACATGTGATAAATAAATGAATCTGAACTCTGATTCTGAGGGAGGGACGAAATGGAAATGCTCTGTGTTTCCCCAAGCAAGGGCCTAAAGGAGGGGGAGGCAAGTGATTAGGACGATCTCAGAGCAGCATTTAACTATGTATTCATTTGAAAATACGGCTGCATGTTTATTTCTTCTCAAACAACAGAGATTGTTTCTTGTGTCCTGACTGGAATCAAATGGAGGGTGTGACGCAATGTCTTGTCTCTTGGACTTGTTTTGTAGGGGCCGATGGGGCATCAAGGGCCAAAAGGAGAGCTTGGTTTTCCAGGCAGACATGTAAGTTCAAAAGCATTACAGAGAGAAAAAAACAACATGAAATATTCAGAGCAGATAAATAAATAATCAGTGGATGTGTTTTGTTTTTGCAGGGTCGCCCAGGCATAAATGGTAGAAAGGGTCAGAAAGGTGAACCAGCATTAACTCCCGTGGTACGAGTGCTCTGATGAAATCTAATCAGAGCAGTTTATATTTCTCTTGATCTATGCGTCTCTCGAGAGATTATGGATAAAGACTGGCGAGTATATCATTCATACTGTGCAGGAATCGCACACTTTCCTGGGAGGCTAGCAGTTCAGATGCATGCTTCATCCATGAGATTTACAGCCTCACTAATCGATATTTTTTGACATATCTCACTCCCTTTTGAACAACATTCATTGCCTCCTCTTGCCAACAGCTCTCCCTCTCTTGCCAACAAATTTCCCTCTCTCATCAACAGATTTCCCCTCTCTCACCAGCAGCTCTCCCCATCTCACCAGCAGCTCTCCCTCTCTCACCAACAGATCCCCCTCTCTCCCCAGCAGCTCTCTCCCCTCACCAACAGATCTCCCCTCTCTCACCAGCCCCTCTCCCCTCACCAGCAGCTCTCCCCCTCACCAGCAGCTCTCCCCCCTCTCACCAACAGCTCTCTCCCTCCCACCAGCAGCTCTTCTCCTCTCACCAGCAGGTATCTCCCTCTCACCAGCAGCTCTCCCCCTCTCACCAACAGATCTCCCCCTCTCACCAGCAGCTCTTCTCCCTCTCACCAGCAGCTCTTCTCCCCTCACCAGCAGCTCTCCCCTCTCACCAGCAGCTCTCCCCTCTCACCAGCAGCTCTCCCCTCTTACCAGCAGGTATCCCCCTCTCGCCAGCAGCTCTCCCCCCACTCGCCAGCAGCTCTCCCCCTCTCACCAACAGATCTCCCCCTCTCACCAACAGATCTCCCCCTCACCAACAGCTCTCCCCCTCTCACCAGCAGCTCTCCCCCTCTCACCAACAGATCTCCCCCTCTCACCAACAGATCTCCCCCTCTCACCAGCAGCTCTTCTCCCTCTCACCAGCAGCTCTTCTCCCTCTCACCAGCAGCTCTTCTCCCTCTCACCAGCAGCTCTTCTCCCTCTCACCAGCAGCTCTTCTCCTCCTCACCAGCAGCTCTCCCCTCTCACCAGCAGTTCTCCCTCTCATCAGCAGCTCTTCTCCCTCTCACCAACAGCTCTCCCCCCTCTCGTCAACAGCTCTCCCCCGTCTCGCCAACAGCTCTCTCCCTCTCACCAGCAGCTCTTCTCCCTCTCACCAGCAGGTATCCCCCTCTCACCAACAGATCTCCCCCTCTCACCAACAGTTCTCCCCCCTCACCAGCAGCTCTCCCCATCTCACCAGCAGCTCTCCCCCTCTCACCAGCAGCTCTCCCCTCTCACCAGCAGCTCTCCCCTCTCACCAGCAGGTATCCCCCTCTCGCCAGCAGCTCTCCCTCCACTCGCCAGCAGCTCTCCCCCTCTCACCAACAGATCTCCCCCTCTCACCAGCAGCTCTTCTCCCTCTCACCAGCAGCTCTTCTCCTCCTCGCCAGCAGCTCTCCCCTCTCACTAGCAGTTCTCCCTCTCATCAGCAGCTCTTCTCCCCTCACCAGCAGCTCTCCCCCTCTCACCAGCAGCTGTTCTCCCCTCACCAGCAGCTCTCCCCACTGTCGCCAACAACTCTCTCCCTCTCACCAGCAGCTCTTCTCCCTCTCACCAACAGGTATCCCCCTCACCAGCAGGTATCCCCCTCTCACGAGCAGCTCTCCCCCCTCTCACCAGCAGCTCTCCCTCTCACCAGCAGCTCTCCCCCTCTCACCAGCAGTTCTTCTCCCTCTCACCAGCAGCTCTCCCCCTCACCAGCAGCACTCCCCCTCGCCAGCAGCTCTCCCCCTCTCACCAGCAGCTCTTCTCCCCCTCACCAGCAGCTCTCCCCTCTCACCAACAGATCTCCCTCTCTCACCAGCAGCTCCCCCTCTCACCAGCAGCTCTCCCCCCTCACCAGCAGCTCTTCTCCCTCTCACCAGCAGCTCTCCACCTCTCACCAGAAGCTCTCCCCCTCACCAGCAGCACACACCCCTCACCAGCAGCTCTCCCCCTCTCACCAGCAGCTTTTCTCCCTCTCACCAACAGCTCTCCCCCCTCTCGCCAACAGCTCTCCCTCTCACCAGCAGCTCTTCTCCCTCTCACCAGCAGGTATCCCCCTCTCACCAACAGATCTCCCCCTCTCACCAACAGTTCTCCCCCCTCACCAGCAGCTCTCCCCATCTCACCAGCAGCTCTCCCCCTCTCACCAACAGATCCCCCCTCTCACCAGCAGCTCTTCTCCCTCTCACCAGCAGCTCTTCTCCCCTCACCAGCAGCTCTCCCTCTCACCAGCAGCTCTCCCCTCTCACCAGCAGGTATCCCCCTCTCGCCAACAGCTCTCTCCCTCTCACCAGCAGCTCTCTCCCTCTCACCAACAGCTCTCTCCCTCTCACCAGCAGCTCTTCTCCCTCTCACCAGCAGGTATCCCCCTCACCAGCAGGTATCCCCCTCTCACGAGCAGCTCTCCCCCCTCTCACCAGCAGCTCTCCTCCTGTCACCAGCAGCTCTCCCCCTCACCAACAGATCTCCCCTCTCACCAGCAGCTCTTCTCCCTCTCACCAGCAGCTCTCCCCCTCTCACCAGCAGTTCTTTTCGCTCTCACCAGCAGCTCTCCCCCTCACCAGCAGCACTCTCCCCTCACCAGCAGCTCTCCCCCTCTCACCAGCAGCTCTTCCCCTCACCAGCAGCTCTTCTCCCTCTCACCAGCAGCTCTTCCCCTCACCAGCAGCTCTCCCCTCTCACCAACAGATCTCCCTCTCTCACCAGCAGATCCCCCTCTCACCAGCAGCTCTCTCCCCTCACCAGCAGCTCTTCTCCCTCTCACCAGCAGCTCTCCACCTCTCACCAGCAGCTCTCCCCCTCACCAGCAGCTCTCCCCATCTCACCAGCAGCTCTCCCCCTCTCACCAGCAGCTCTTCCCCCTCACCAGCAGCTCTTCTCCATCTCACCAGCAGCTCTCCACCTCTCACCAGCAGCTCTCCCCCCTCACCAGCAGCACTCCCCCCCCGCGCCAGCAGCTCTCCCCCTCTCACCAGCAGCTCTTCTCCCCTCACCAGCAGCTCTCCCCTCTCACCAACAGACCTCCCCTTCTCTCACCAACAGATCTCCCCCTCTCACCAGCAGCTTTCTCCCTTTCACACAAGTTTCACACCTGGTGAAAATATTGAACTGAAGTGAGGATTTAGCCTAACCCTTGTCCATATCTCAGCTTATGTTAAAAATTCTAGTTCAAGTTTATTGTCATTCGACTATAGACGTGTACGGCAAAAGGAAATTTTTTTCCTCTGGCGCCGAGTACAGAGCTCAGTCTCTAAATTCACAGACAACAATATAGTTACAATACAGCACATTTTGTTATGATAAAGTACATATGGTCAAACTATATATGCTGTAAATAACTATAAGTCATAACAGTAGAATTAGGTCATTCAGCCCATCTAATCTGCTGCACCATTCCATCAAGGTTTATTTGCTATCCTTCTCAACACTATTC
Source organism: Mobula hypostoma (assembly GCF_963921235.1). Classification (NCBI taxonomy): domain Eukaryota; kingdom Metazoa; phylum Chordata; class Chondrichthyes; order Myliobatiformes; family Myliobatidae; genus Mobula; species Mobula hypostoma. The sequence continues at coordinate 249,080,284 of NC_086097.1, forward strand.
TCCCTGCAACCTTTGACGGCCAAACTATCAGCTTCCATTTTAAATATGCCCACCTCCACAGCCATCTGTACCAATAAGTTCCACAAGTTCACCCCACCCCCTTGGCTAAAGAAATTCCTCCTCATCTCCATTCTAAAGGGTCATCCTTGTCTTCTGAGGCTGTGCCCTCTGGTTCTCAACTTCTCCACTATAGGACACAAACTCTCCACATCCACTCTCTCTAGGCCTTTCAATATTCAATAGGTTTCAATGAGATCCCCCCCTCACTCATCTAAACTCCAGTGAAGAACAGGCCCAGAGCTATCGAGCGCTACGTTAACCCTTCCATTCCCATGGTCATTCTCGTGAACTTGCTCTGACCCTCTCCAATGCTAGCACATCCTGTCTTTGATAAGGAGTCCAAAACCTCACATGCCTAGAAAAAATGTTGAACTTAATTAAAATTTTTGACTTCCCATTATCCATACCTCAGGTTATGTTAGAAATGAAGATCAATTAAGAATCCAGATGGTTAGAATTACCTTTTTTTTCATGGAATTGTGTGGATAGTGCCATTTTTGGAGATTGAAGTCCTCTCTCTGACATCCCTCCTATCTTTTCCTCCAATCAGCTTAAAATTAGCCATTAACCCTGGGAAAAAGCCTCTGGCTGTTGACTCTTATTTATTCCTCTTATCATTTTGTACACCTGTATCAAGTCACCTCTCATCCTCCTTCAGTCCAAAGAGAAAACACCAAGCTTGCTCAACCTATCTCCGTGAGATACTGTACGCTCTCTAATCCAAGCAGCATCCTAGTAAATCTCTTCTGCACCCTCTCTAAAGCCGTCTCATCCTTCCTGTAATGAGGCGACCAGAACTAAACACAATACTTCCTTATTCCTCTCCATAGTTGCTGCCTGACCTGCTAAGTTCCTCCAGGATTTTGTGTGTGTTTTATTCTCAGGCTTTCTTTACTGTTTAATAAAGGTGAATATGTCTGATAGAACATAGATCTTCAAACAGTGCAGGACCTTTGGCCCTCAAAGTTGTGTCAACCTTCAAGATCAATCTAATTCTTCCCTCCACATGCCCTCCGTTTTTCTATCATTCATGTGCCTATTCAAAAGTCTCTTAAGTATCGCTAATAGGTTGCCCTCTACCACCAGGGAACCCCATACACCCACCACTCTCTGGGTAAAAAACCTACCCCTCACATCCCCTCCTATACTTTCCCCCAATCATCTGAAAATTATGTTCTTTTATTTTACCATTTTCTACCCTGGGGAAAAAGTCTCTGGCTGTCCACTGCATCTATGGCTCTTATCATCTTGTACATGTTGGTCACCACTCATCTTCCTTCATTCCAAAGATAAAAGCCCTAGCTCACTCAACCTTTCCCCATAAGACATGCTCTTTAGTCCAGGTAGCATCCTAGTAAATCTCCTCTGAACCGTCTCTAAAGCTTCCACATTCTATAATGATGCGACCAAAACTGGACACAATACTCCCTTATTCCCTCCATAGATGCTGCCTGACCTGCAGAGTTCCTCCAGCGTTTTGTGTGTGGATTTTCAGTTTCTGCAGAACCTCGGGTGATTACAAAACTCTTAAGTGTGGTCTAACCAGGATTTTATAGAGATGCGGCATTATCTGTGGCCCTTGTACTCTACTTCGTTTCAGTCATCTCGGTCCTTTAGTATCAGAGAATCTATACAGTATACAACTTGAAATTTGTACTCTTCACAGACATCCACAAAAACAAGAGACCCCATAGAATGAATCAAAGCTCCCAAAGTCCCTCCTCCCCCACCCTCCGCACGAGCAGGAGCAAAATGTGATTGCATTCTCTATGCCAAGAGTTGAGAAGGAGACTGTCATTCTTAGTCAAAAGACTAACAGAAAAACCAATCATCTGATTCCATTTTCAGAGCCCTGTTGGGTCTCCTGGACCTCCAGGTCCTCCAGGTCCTCCGGGAATTCCAGGACATCCTGGTCGGATTCTCAACATAAAAGGAGTAAGTTATTTCTTCACTTCTTTGGATTGCTCGTCTTTCTCTGTATTGTTCTTTTCCCATTTGGTGGTCTGATTTTTTTTAAATCACCTCTGTGTTCACTTGTTTTTAATTGCCAATTCGCTTTCCTTCAACTTTGAATAGACAGTTTTTCCAGTTCCTCCCAGGCCGCACTGCAAAATGCCCGTAAGTGTAATGAAGAATACATTGTCATGTTTTGGTATTGCAGTTCCTTTTGACAAATGGAAGCCCAACATTTTGGTAACCCAGCCGTGAGCGTATGCTTGGTCTTCTGTTCATTAATAATCCCTGAGACCCTTTTCTTTCTGCCTGTGCTTGTCCTGAATGCTACAACTTACATGCTTAACACTCCAAAAGTAAGTATTCATTTCTTATTAAAACTGGACCAGTTACTGACTTCAGACATGTTGTCTTGTGTCTTAACATAATTGTGAAGATGTGAACAGCCTTTGGAAATGTGCTTGTCTTGTGCAGCCAGGAGTACTGTCTCATGAAATGCACATCACAGGAGGAAATGCTATGGCCAAGATGCCATTTCAGCATAACGTTGAACCAAGAACAGTACAGCACAGTACTGGCCCTTCGGCCCACAATGATCTGCTGACCTTTTAACCTACTCTACAAAGTACATTTATTATCAAAGTTCATATATGTCACCATATACAACCCTGCAATTTGCTTTATTGCAGGCATTCTCAGTAAATCCAATAACCATAATAGAATCAATGGAAGGCCTTACCCAACAGAACAGACAAACAACCAATGTGCAAAAGACAACAAACTGTTCAAATACGAAAGAAATAATAATAATAAGTAATAACTATGGAGAACATGAGATGAGGAGTCCTTGAAAGAGAGTCCATGCATTGTGGGGACATCTTAATGATGAGACAAGTGAAGTTGAGTGAAGTTATCCCCTTTGTTTGAGGAGCCTGATGCTTGAGGGGTAATATCTGTGACTGAACCTGGTGGCGTGAGTTCTGAGGCTTCTGTACCTCCTTCCTGATGGCAGCAGTGAGAAGAGAGCATAACTTGGTGGTGGGGGTCCCAAATGATGGATGCTGTTTTCATGCAACAGCGTTTCATGCAGATGTGCCCAATGGTTGGGAGAGCTTTATCCATGATGGACTGGGCAGTATCCACTGCTTTTTTTGGTGTTTCCATACCAGGCCATAAGACCATAAGACCATAAGATATAGGAGCAGAAGTAGGCCATTCAGCCCATCAAGTCTACTCCACCATTCAATCACGGGCTGATCCAATTCTTCCAGTCATCCCCACTCCCCTGCCTTCGCCCCATATCCTTTGATGCCCTGGCTAATCAACAATATATCTGTCTCTGCCTTAAATACACCCAATGACTTGGCCTCCACTGCCACTCGTGGCAACAAATTCCACAGATTTACCACCCTCTGACTAAAGTAATTTCTCCCCATCTCAGTTCTAAATGGACGTCCTTCAATCCTGAAGTCATGCCCTCTTGTCCTAGACTCCCCTACCATGGGAAATAACTTTACCATATCTAATCTGTTCAGGCCTTTTAACATTTGGAATGTTTCTATGAGATCCTCCTTCATTCTCCTGAACTCCAGGGAATACAGCCCAAGAGTTGCTAGATGTTCCTCATAAGGTAATCCTTTCATTCCTGGAATCATTCTCGTGAATCTTCTCTAAACCCTCTCCAATGTCAGTATATAGTTTCTAAAATAAGGAGCCCAAAACTGCACACAATACTCAAAGTGTGGTCTCACAAGTGCCTTATAGAGCCTCAACATCACTTCCCTGCTCTAATATTCTATACCTCTAGAAGTGAATACCAACATTGCTTTCACTTTCTTCACCACCGACTCAACCTGGAGGTTAACCTTTAGGGTATCCTGCACAAGGACTCCCAAGTCCCTTTGCATCTCTGCATTTTGAATTCTCCCCCATCTAAATAAAAGTCTGTCCATGTATTTCTTCCACCAAAGTTCATGACCATACACTTTCCAACATTGTATTTCATTTGCCACTTCTTTGCCCATTCCCCTAAACTATCTAAGTCTCTCTGCAGGCTCTCTGTTTCCTCAATACTACCCGCTCCTCCACCTATCTTTGTATCATCAGCAAATTTAGCCACAAATCCATTAATCCCATAGTCCAAATCATTGACAGACATCGTAAAAAGCAGCGGTCCCAACACCATCCCCTGTGGAACTCCACTGGTAACTGGCAGCCAGCCAGAATAGGATCCCTTTATTCTCACTCTCTGTTTTCTGCTGATCAGCCAATGCCCCACCCTCGCTACTAACTCCCCTGTAATTCCATAGGCTCTTAATTTGCTAAACAGCCTCATGTGCGTCACCTTGTCAAAGGCCTTCTGGGAATCCAAGTACACCACGTCTACTGCATCTCCTTTGTCTACCCTGCTTGTAATTTCCTCAAAAAGTTGAAGTAGGTCAGTCAGGCAGGATTTTCCTTTCAGGAAACCATTCTGGCTTTGGTCTATCTTGTCATGTGCCTCCAGATACTCTGTAATCTCATCCCTAACAATCAATTCCAACAAGTTCCCAACCACTGATGTCAGGCCATGATGCAACCATGCAGGAGAGAGATACTCTCCACTCTACATATATAGAAGTTTGTCAAAGTTTTAGATGTCATGTCAAACCTTCACTAACTTCTAAGGAAGTAAAGGCACTACCTCGCTTTCTTCATAATGGCACTCGTGTGTTGGGCCCAGTACGAGTCCTCAGAAATAAGAACACTGAGGAATTTACTCGAAGACCAATCTACTGCTCCCTACCCACATAGCCCCCGATATTTTTTTATCATCCATGTGCCTATAGAAGAGCCTCTTAAATGCCCCTAACGTATAATAATTACCATTATTTGTCACTGAAGGAGCTGACTCTGGAGGTACTGGGAAACTGCTTCTCGGGCCAGATGTGACCTGAGGAAAAGAAACAGCCAGCCAGATGTGATACCCTGCGATACACCTGCCTGAGTGGGCAATGAATGGAGCAGATGTAATAATCATTACATCTTCGAGTTGCAAACTCATTTTCGCTGTATTGGTGCATGACAAATTGTACAGTACTATGCAATGACAATAAAGATATTTCAATTTTCAAAGTGAAGAAAGTTAAATTTCTGCAGGCCAGTGCAGAATGGTTGAAAACAACTTACCCCTTACATCGTTCAATGCCCCGCCCCCTATACTTTCCTGCAGTCGCCTTAAAATTATGACCTTTGGTATTAGCCATTTCTGCTCTGGGGAAAATGGCTCTGAGCAGAACACATGGGAGAATTTTCTTTCATCCATTGCAAAGCTGAAGTTACATTAATATCAACATCTACACATCTGGCATTTGTGTTTTTCTCATTGTTGCATAACAATTCAATTAAAACACTGGACTCACGCCCTCGGCGTTCATTAACTGGGTCTGCAGTGTTGTGCGACCTCGCAGTCAGCATATTGTCAATGCTTGCCAAAGATTCACTTTGTGCCTCCATCTGTGCTTCTTATCCCCTTGTACACCTCAATGAAGAAACATCTCATGTTCCTTCACTCCAAAGAGAAAAGTCCTAGTTTGTTCAACTTGTCTTAGGACATAGACTAGTACAGCACATTACAGGCCCTTCGGCCCACAATGTTGTGCCGACCCTCAAAGCCTGCCTCCCATATAACCCCCCACCTTAAATTCCTCCATATACCTGTCTAGTAGTCTCTTAAACTTCACTAGTGTATCTGCCTCCACCACTGACTCAGGCAGTGCATTCCATGCACCAACCACTCTCTGAGTAAAAAACCTTCCTCTAATATCCCCCATGAACTTCCCACCCCTTACCTTAAAGCCATGTCCTCTTGTATTGAGCAGTGGTGCCCTGGGGAAGAGGCGCTGGCTATCCACTCTATCTATTCCTCTTATTATCTTGTACACCTTTATCATGTCTCCTCTCATCCTCCTTCTCTCCAAAGAGTAAAGCCCTAGCTCCCTTAATCTCTGATCATAATGCATACTCTCTAAACCAGGCAGCATCCTGGTAAATCTCCTCTGTACCCTTTCCAATGCTTCCACATCCTTCCTATAGTGAGGCGACCAGAACTGGACACAGTACTCCAAGTGTGGCCTAACCAGAGTTTTATAGAGCTGCATCATTACATCGCGGCTCTTAAACTCTATCCCTCGACTTATGAAAGATAATACCCCATAAGCTTTTTTAACTACCCTATCTACCTGTGAGGCAACTTTCAGGGATCTGGGGACATGTACCCCCAGATCCTTCTGCTCCTCCACACTACCAAGTATCCTGCCATTTACTTTGTACTCTGCCTTGGAGTTTGTCCTTCCAAAGTGTTCCACCTCACACTTCTCCGGGTTGAACTCCATCTGCCACTTCTCAGCCCACTTCTGCAACCTATCAATGTCTCTCTGCAATCTTCAACAATCCTCTACACTATCTACAACACCACCAACCTTTGTGTCGTCTGCAAACTTGCCAACCCACCCTTCTACCCCAACATCCAGGTCGTTAATAAAAATCACGAAAAGTAGAGGTCCCAGAACAGATCCTTGTGGGACACCACTAGTCACAATCCTCCAATCTGAATGTACTCCCTCCACCACCACCCTCTGCCTTCTGCAGGCAAGCCAATTCTGAATCCACCTGGCCAAACTTCCCTGGATCCCATACCTTCTGACTTTCTGAATAAGCCTACCGTGTGGAACCTTGTCAAATGTCTTCATAAAAGATGCTCTCTAATCCAGACAGCATCTTGATAAATCTCCTCTGAAACCTCTCTAAGGCTCCCACATCCTTTTACCTAACCTTTGGACGCACTTCGAAGCATTCATGATCAAAGTCAATTCATTATCTTATTTTATCTTATCTTATCAATTTATTTATTAATGGGGAGAAGGCAGGATATTGGGGTTGAGAGGAAATGGACCAGCCATGATGAAATGGCAGAGCAGACTCGATGGGCCAAATGGCCTAATTCTGCCCTAATGCATTATGGTCTTATGGTGTTATTGCAAGCATAAGAATATCTGCTGGAAATCCAAAGCAACACACACAAGATGCTGGAGGAACTCAGCAGGTCAGGCAGCATCTATGGAAATGAGTAAACAATCGATGTTTTGGGCCGAGGCCCTTCTTCCAGTCTGGAGAAGGGTCTCAGCCCGAAACATCGACTATTTACTCTTTACCATAGATGCTGCCTGACCTGCTGAGTTCCTCCAGCATCTTATGTGTGTAGCTTATGGTGTCGTTGAGATACAGCTGGGAAAAGGCCCTTCCGGCCCTTCAAGCCAGGCTGCCCAGCTATCCCCCGATTCAACCCTAACCTAGTCTCAATGACCAATTAACCTACCGACCGGTGGGGAACCCACGCGGTCACCGGGAGAACATACAGACTCCTCATAAGCAACAGAGGGAATTGAACCCGTGTCAGCTGTACTGTAAAGCATTGTGCTGACCACTACACTACCGTGTTGGCCCAAACAAGAACTACCCTGAGATTCATTTGTAGCAGGTATTGATGGGAAAATAAAGAAATACCATAGAATTTATGAAAATCTACATATTAACAGACTGACAAACAGCTAATATGTAAAAGAAATCAAATTGTGCGAATAAAAAATAAATAATACTGAGAACATCACTTGTAAAGACTCCTTGAAAGCCAGTCTGTAGGTTGTGGAATTAGTTCAGATCTGACGTGAGTGAAGTTATCCACACCGGTTCAAGAGCCTGATGGTTGTAAGACCAAAAGATATCAGAGAAGAATTAGGCCATTCGGCCCATCATGTCTGTTCTGGTCATTCCATCATGACTGATTCTTTACCCCTCACAACCCCAGTGTCCTACCTTTCCCCCGAAATAGCAGTTCCTGAAACTGGTGGTGTAGGACCTAAGGCTCCTGTACCTCTTTGCTGAACTTCACCTTAATCAATGAGCTCACCTTAAAACTCCTGCACTTGCTTGAGAGACAGAATTTCCGGAGCAATTTCCAGAGGCTTAACAGAATTGTCGATGAACCTTATGGGAAGCATGATAGTAAATAGAAATGAATGTGGCATGATGCATGGCGAAAATCTGCCGGTTAATTGTTTTGCATGACATCGTTCAATGGTTCAATTTAATATCAGAGAATGTCTACAGTATGCAACCTGAAATTCTTACTCTTCACAGACATCCACAAAACAGAAAAAAACCCAAAGGATGAATAAGAGAAAATGTTAGAACCCCAAAGCCCCCCTCCCCCCCACACGCACACAAGCAGCAGCAAAACATCAACCCTGCGTTCTCCCCCTCCCCCCACTTGCTTCAGCAAGTGTGTCAGCCAGGAACCCCCCACCCTCCACCATGCTAGCAATAGCAAAGTCCCTGGAGACTACAATCTACTGTCCATCCCAACACTCTGCCATCTCAGACAGGCTCTCAGTCTCACTAATGAGGGAGAGAGAGATATCACTCCTGCCACAGCGAGAGGGAGACCTTCAGCTCACTTTTCCGATGTTGCAATCTGCCGCGTCGCTTGCCTGAGCCTTCTGACTCGAAGACGAACAGACTCTCACCCACCATCGAGAGAGACGGGGAGAGCGGGATTGCTCGAGTGCAGGGGCCTCCAACAGCTGCTCACATCACCCGCTATCTCAGTGATTCTGTCTCCCACGACACCTCGGTCGGTGACATTGGAATCGGGTCGTCCACGGGGCCACAACCCGAAGGCACGCCTGGAGATATTGAAACGCCAGGCCGCTTGGCAATTCCGAGAGCGAGAACTCACCGCCCCTGACTTAGAATGCATGCTGCGCACAATGCAGTGTCTGATGGGTAGAGAGTGTTGGACGTCGAGGGTCTGGATACAAAAACGCGAGTGCTCTCTGCATCTTTTGAGTCCTCAAGTGAGAAATAGTCTGCTCATTACTCTCTCTATTTATTGAGATTTGCACAGGAATATAGATTTATGCCAAATATCAGTTGTTAGAATTAAGGTTGTTATGGCCGGGGATGGTATTGGTGACGAGCTCCCAATGGTGTGCACCTCAAACAGCCTCTGACAACAAGTCCAGCTCCTGTCCTTCACCTGTGGCTTAGTTACAAAGCCCAGCAGAACCATTTCTACTGATAGGAGAAGGGGCAAAGGTGGGTTATCGGCACCTTAAAACCCATCACTTCGGGTAAATGGGGCTCGTCAGCCGTGGCTGGCAGCTCTTCTAAGAAAAGGAAATTCTGATCTCAAACCTCCGGTGCCTCGTGGCCATACCCACTCACTGGGAAGGCTTCAGGAGTAAACTCAAGAGAAATCTGGAGCTGGAGTCTCCATCTTGAGTTCAATGCTGACTGGCAACTCCTGCAACACTGCCAAACTGAACCGGTCTCTGCCGTCCCTTTGGGTTCATCAGATGTGTGGAGAAGGGGAGCAACAGCTTGCTCTCCATATCGTACTGGCCTGGCCTCTGTATCTAGACAGCTAGGATGCAATATTCATGGTTGACCCTGACCAACGGAGGCCTCAATAAGATTCAAGTCATAACATCTGCTCATTTACCTCATCTCTCACCTCCACTCAGGGCCCCAAACTGTTCTCCCAGGTGAGGCAACACCTCACCAGCTAATCTGTTGCAGTCATCTACTGTATCCGGTGCTCCCGAATGGACATCCTCGACGTTAGTGAGACCTGACAAAGATTGGAGGACGGATTTGCCCAGCACGTTCGCTCCATCTGCAAGAAGCCAGACTTCCTGGTGGCCAACCATTTTAATTCCAATTCCCACATTCATTTGGACACGTCAGTTCATGGTCTCCTCTCCATGACGAAGCCACTCTCTGGTTGGAGGAGCAACACCTCGTATTTCATCTGGGTAGCCTCCAGCCTGATAGTATGAACATCAATTTCTCCAACCTGGCAAATTTTTCCCTTCCTCTTCTTCCATTCCCCACTCTGGCCCCCTCCTACTCCTCACCCGCCTATCACCTCCCCCTGGTGCCTCTCCTCCTTTCTTCCATGGTCCACTCTCTTCTCCCATCAGATTCCCTCATCAGCCTACCCCTTTTGCACCTATCACCTCCCAACGTCTTACTTCATCCCCCTCCCCCACCCACCTGACCTCACCTATCACCTAGTTTGTACTCCTTCCCCTCTTATTCTAGCTTCTGCCCCCTCCTTTCCAGTCCTGAAGAAGGGTCTCTGCCTGAAACCTCAACTGTTATTTGTTTCCATAGATGCTGTCTGACCTGCTGAGTTTTCAATTTTGTATGGATTTCCAGTGTCTGCAGAATCTCTTGTGCAGTGTTAAAATAAGGATTATCGACAGTGTTTGAAAGGTGTAAATAAACAATAGTTGAGATAATGTTAATTTTAAAATATTTCTGGGTGAATTTGCTGAGAGGTGTTGTGGAGAGAGAAAGTTTGTTTTCACTAACATCTTGTCTGTTTTTGATCTTTTAGATAAATGGTCAATTTCAACAAGAAGGGGATGTCAACTGTCTGGGTAGGTTAACTTGTTACCCGTCTGCTCACATCTGGGCACCAAGGTTAGCATGAGGCTATTACAGCCCGGAGCTTTTCGGAGCTCCGAGTTCAATTCCGCTGGCGTTCTGTGAGGAGTTTCTGTGCGTCCCTCACGTGGGAAGTGTGTGTCTTCACCGTGTGCTCTGGTTTCCTCCCTCGGTCTAAAGATGTACCAGCTAGGTTAATTGGTCATTGTAAACTGTCCCGTGATTGGGTTAGGGTTAATTGGGGTTGTGGGGTTTCTGGGGCGGCATGGCTCACAGTGCCAGAGGGCTGACTCCACACTGTATCTCTCAGTAACACAAATCTGCAATGCTTTTATTGGTTTGATCTATGTTACTTAGAGATACAGCGTAGTAGCTGATCCTTCTGGTCCAACAGGCCTGCGCTGGCCCATTTCACCAATGCAACCAATTAGCTATTAACTCGGACGTGCTTGGACGATGGCAAGATACAGGAGCACCCGGAGGGAACACAGTCAGTCACGCGGAGAACATACGAACTCCTTAAAAGACAGCAGCGGGAATTGAACCCGGGTCTTAGGCGCTGTCATAACATTACGCTACCGCCCCGCCCCCATTCTCCGCATGTGATTTCACTTTGTGACAAAGAATGTGTGCTTGTTTCTCCCGGTAAAAATGACCGTGGTCCTACCAACAGCAGGACAAAACACTTGGTCCATCCTGATCGGGACTTTGGCCTGAAGAATCATTCAGCTCATGATCGCCTATTCATTTCCAACCTACGTGCACAGTTTAGGTTTTCATTGGTTCAAACACCCAGAATAGCAAAGCTATTCATCACTCTGACTAAATGCTCTCCTTGAGCAATGTGTTTCAGTGACACACGTTCATGATATAGATGAGGGAGGATATCAGAGCATCTGCTGTTTCAATGCTCTACTCATGCTTTGAATGCAAGGCCTGCCCAAACTTGCCTGCTTGTTCTCTTTGACACAGTATTGAGCTTTACGATTAGATGGACACAGATAAAAGAGATGAACTAACTTCTCTGATTGTATCTTGCCATAAGTTTTTAAATTAACTATATTCTCCACTGGATTGGACTCTGAAAGCTGCATAACATTTAAAGCATTAGAAAGGGTCTGCTGTGAATTTTTTCAGCAGCACCTCCAACTTTATTAAAGTGCAGAAAAAACGCATTTCATATTATCTATGCAGAACAAAGTGTTTTATGAGCCTTTTGAAAGTGCTTGAAATACTGCATTAAAATATGGTCAACACACATCAAAGTTGGTGGTGAACGCAGCAGGCCAGGCAGCATCTCTAGGAAGAGGTACAGTCGACGTTTCGGGTCGAGACCCTTCGTCAGGACTAACTGAAGGAAGAGCTAGTAAGAGATTTGAAAGTAGGAGGGGGAGGGGGAGATCCGAAATGATAGGAGAAGACAGGAGGGGGAGGGATGGAGCCAAGAGCTGGACAGGTGATTGGCAAAAGGAATACAAGAGGATCATGGGACAGGAGGCCTAGGGAGAAGGAAAAGGGGGGGGGAACCCAGAGGATGGGCAAGGGGTATAGTCAGAGGGACAAAGGGAGAAAAAGGAGAGAGCGAGAAAGAGTGTGTGTGTAAAAATAAATAACGGATGGGGTACGAGGGGGAGGTGGGGCATTAGCGGAAGTTAGAGAAGTCAATGTTCATGCCATCAGGTTGGAGGCTACCCAGACGGAATATAAGGTGTTGTTCCTCCAACCTGAGTGTGGCTTCATCTTTACAGTAGAGGAGGCCGTAGATAGACGTATCAGAATGGGAATGGGATGTGTAATTAAAATGTGTGGCCACTAGAAGATCCTACTTTCTCTGGCGGATGACCTGATGGCATGAACATTGACTTCTCTAACTTCCGCTAATGCCGCACCTCCGCCTCGTACCCCATCCGTTATTTATTTATATACACACATTCTTTCCCTCTCTCTCCTTTTTCTCCTTCTGGCCCTCTGACTATACCCCTTGCCCATCCTCTGGGCTTCCCCCCCCTTTCTTTCTCCCTAGGCTTCCTGTCCTATGATCCTCTCATATCCCTTTTGCCAATCACCTGTCCAGCTCTCGGCTCCATCCCTCCCCCTCCTGTCTTCTCCTATCATTTTGGATCTCCCCCTCCCCCTCCAGCTTTCAAATCTCTTACTAGCTCTTCTTTCAGTTAGTCCTGACGAAGGGTCTTGACCCGAAACGTCGACTGTACCTCTTCCTAGAGATGCTGCCTGGCCTGCTGCATTCACCAGCAACTTTGATGTGTGTTGCTTGAATTTCCAGCATCTGCAGAATTCCTCATGTTTACATTAAAATATGGTGGCTATTTTGGTTTGCAGAGTTTTTAGTCTACTGATTTAAAAATAATTGAAAGCCTTAAGTAGATAATTTACAACAGGGCAGCAGAAACAGTCACTAGTGTGGTCTACCATCACTGCAGGACTTGTGTGTGTCCAGGATAATGAAGCGGGCAGGAAATGTCATTGAGGACACTACCTACCCTGCAAACTGCCTTTTCCAAAAGCTCAATACTGCCTGTTGTTGGTGCTTGGGGCAGCAATGAAGGTCCCCCATTTCTGGCGGTGTTCAGGGTTTCTTCCTTCATCATGTCAGTAAGTTCCTCTGGGTTTCACTACTGTCAGTCATACAAGTCCCAGATGGAGACTCAGGAATGTCGTCACACTCAGATGTTGAGGGATTCTTCATTGCTGTTTCTGTAACAGTTTTGTTTTACTAGTCAGGTTTGTTAACCCTGAGCTGAACCCCTGAACCTGAAGACTGGTGGACCACTCTTAGTCTGACCTCTAACCTTTGACTTGTTTGGCATGGGTGACCCTACCAAGAGCCAACACACAAAGTCCTGACTCCGGGCATGCAAGCCTCCAAACCACGACAAGCTTCTGGTCCTCTTGGACATTCCAAAGGCTCTCAGGCTATTAAAACAAAAACTTCATGCCATCTTAAAAGTTTCTTCCCCCAATCTGATCAACCATTCTAGTTAACCCCTTGCACCCCCTCTATCTATTACCCCTCTGCACTGTAAACACTTTAAACCACTTTGAATAATAGTTTACATTGTAAATACATGCTGACATTTATGTATTTGTGCACATTTAATTCCCTATCTGTGGTCTGAGTTCATTTTTCTATAATTCTTTATTTTTTATAATTGTTGAATGTTGTTATTTTTGGTGCATGTTGTGCTCTGACCAACATACACAGCAAATTCATAGCACATGGAAATGTATGTGGTGAATAAAACTGATCCATGATCCTTGAAACTTGATACTTTGATGTCAACGACATTATTGTTACAGCCTCCAAAACAACTGAATGATGGAACTGGGATAATCGGTGTCAGGGCAAATTGTATCTGTGTAATTAACTAATTACACAGATAAAGGACCATGAGTGACTATGAATGTAAGAACGAAAGGGCCTTGCACAGTTTATTCTTGTAAATATATTTTTTATTATGAATAAGGTTTATCTTGATATAAAAACAATCCCTCCCACCATCTCATCATCTGCTGGTACCTGATAATAATAGCGTTATGTCTAGGTTATTACGGGGCAGCAGGGCAGAGTTATGTCTCTACCAAAGGTAAGATGTAAGTGTGTATCTCCACTCAGACACCCAGCTCACTTTGACAACATTCCTCAAAGAAACAATTCTTTACAAGTATCCACACGCCATTCATAATCACTCTGTGGTGTGTGGCAGAAGAAAAGGAAGGGTCCCTCCTGATTTCCTGGAAATATATAATCAACCATTCTTCATTCCTCCCAGGCGTGAAGGGGGAGAAAGGTTCCTTTGGAGCAAGTGGACCAAAAGGCGGTAAAGGTGAAAAGGGGGAGCAGGGGCCCCCAGGACTGCCAGGTATTGCGCAAGATTTTATTCCTTTCCAATGGTACAATTTTATCTGTATGTCGTGTGGAGAAGTAGTTTTAATGGCCATTGATCAAAGGCAAAGTCAAATTTATTATCGATGTACCTGTATGTCACCATTTACTACCTTCAGATTCATTTTCTTGCAGGTGTCAAATAAACAAATACAATCGAATTTATGAAAACTATGCACAGAATATAGAGGGAGGTTGTGCTGACCTTTTAACCTACTCTAGGATCACTCAAGCCCTGCCCCCTACATAGCCCTCCATTTTTCTATCATCCATTTGCCTACCTAAGAGTTTCTTAAATTTCCCTCATTCATCTGCCTCTACCATCACCCCTGACAAGGCTTCCATGCACCCACCACTCTCTGTGTGAAGTAACTTACCTCAGATATTCCCCCCCACATATAAACAAAGACTGACAAACAGCCAGTGTGCACTGATTTGTGCAATATGAAAGTTGTTTATCATGTTATTTGTGGTATTGTAGAGCCTTAAAGAATCAAAAATAATTCCACTCTCCTCTGCATTGGAGGCAAAAATATCCCCAAATATCTCCCCTCCCCAGCTGATAAGCTGTCCGTGTTTGCCAGAACATTGCTGAGATGTTGCTGTCAGTCAAAATGAAGCCCATCCCTCAAATTGATTCATACGGATTGCAAAGATGGAAAGCAGCATCCATCATCTGGGACTGTCACCACCCAGGCCATGCTCTCTTCTCACTGTCATCGAGCAGAAAGTGCAGGAGGCTTAGACCACACACCACCAGGTTCAGCAACAGTTATTACCCTTCAAACATCAGGCTCCTGAACCAACATGGATAATTTCACTCGCCTCAACACTGAACTGATTCCACAATCACTTTCAAGGTCTCTACAACTCACGGTCTCAGTTTCATTTATTTATCTATTTTATTATTTGCACAATTTGTCTTCTTTTGCACGTTGGTTGTTTGTTTATCCTGATGAAGGGTCTCGGCCCGAAACGTTGACTGTTTACTCATTTCCATACATGCTGCCTGACCTGCTGAGTTCCTCCAGCATTTTGTGTGTGTTGCTTGGCTTTCCAGCGTCTGCAGATTTTCACGTGTTTGTGGCTGTTTGTCAGCCTTGCTTTGCACGTAGTTTTTCACTGATTCTATCACATGATTTGTCTTCTTTTGCACATTGAATGTTTGTCAGACTTTGTTATTTATAGCTTTGCATAAATTCTATTATATTCCTTTATTTTCCTGTAAGTGCCTGCAAGAAAATGAATGTCAAGGTGACATAGACATACCTTGATAATAAATTGACAGACTTCACTGGGGCTTGAATTTGGGACTGACTTTGATCTTGTGGAAGTACAAGTTAGTAAAATCACAGTGCCTGAACTGATTTGGTGATAGAGTCATATCTCATAGGCAGTGGCATCCACTACTTCCACTGACAACTCGGTCCACACTCTTGCCACCCTCTGAGTGAAGAAGGTACCTCTCAGATTCTCCTTAAATATTCCTCCCTTCACCCTTAACCTATGACCTCTAGTTCCGGTCTCACCCAACCAGAGGGGAAAAAGCCTGCAAACATTTACCCTTTCTTTTCTTCATTTTGAGCAATGTTAAATGACATGGGTGATCATGATCTTTCCATGACCATGATTGTTCTTGGCAACTCTTTCTACAGAAGTTGTTTTCCATTGCCTCTTCTGGGCAGTGTCTTTACAACTTAGGTGACCCCAGCCATTATCAATACTCTTCAGAGATTGTCTGCCTGGCATCGGTGGTCGTATAACCAGGACTTGTGTTATGCACCGGCTGCTCATACGACCATCCACCCCCTGCTCCCATAACTTCAAGTGACCCTGATCAGGGGCTAAGCAGGTGCTACACCTTGCCCATGGGTGACCTACAGGCTAGCGGAGTGGAGTGCCTTACACCTCCTTGGGTCGTCATCTTGGCTACCCCTCATAGGTCGAAGATGATGGTCTTCATTCTGAAGAAGCGGCCCACAGAGCGAAGACGCCTGTGTGTGTATTTGTTTAATGTGTACTTGATGTTGCACTCCAAGAAGCACACGATACTTCACAAATCAACCAACTGATTCCAATGGTATGGAAACCACGACGATTGGAGCTGATGGGTTTGTTGCAGCCTTCATCCACCTTCACAGCCGTTGAGTTCAAAGTAACTTCATCCGCCTGTTCCACCGTTGAGGTCTTGGTTGGATTGTTCTTTGTCAGGGACCTCACCCTCGACCTTACCGCCATGGGTGACCCTACCAGGAGCATAGCTCCAGACGGCATCGTTCTCGGGATCACAGGACCACACAAGCTTCTCCACCGCGACAAGGTGACAATCCAGGGAGAAGCCCTCTTTGTGTAGATGTGTATCTCCACCCTGCCACCCTAACCGTTTTTATACCCTTTATAATTTTGTATACCTCTGTCAAATCTTCTTCCCTCATTCTCCTACACTCCAGGGAATCAAGTCCTAACCCATAACTCAGGCCTCCAAATTCTGGCAAAGTCTTTGTAATCCTTTCCTATCCATGTTCTACACCTGCCCATGTATCTTTTACTTGTTGTTAGTGTACCTGCCTTAACCACTTCCTCTGACAGCTGATTCCATTTACTGACCACTTTCTTGGTGAAAAAGATGTCCCTCGGGTTCCTATCAAATCTCCCTCCTCTCACTCTGACATCTATTCCTTCTGGCCATGAGCCTGTGATGTCCAATTATACCCATGTGACCAGTCAACCTACAGACCCATACGTGGAGCAGACTCGATGGGCCAAATGGCCTAATTCTGCTCTTATGGTCTTGGACAGTGGGAGGAAACTGGAGCACCTGGAAGAAATGCACGTGGTCACAAGGAGAACGTCCAAACACCGGCAGAAAGTGACCCTGGGTCACCGGGACAGTGATAACATCACCACCACTCTGCCCCAGTATCTCCTCTCAGCCCTGGGGAAAAACGTTACAACCCAGTTGCAACGGTTTACTGACCTGCTTTAAGCAAGTAAAGGTCACTCTTTGTGTTAGCTGTAGAGCTGGCAGCTGTGTTTACAGCTTCAGATCCTGCTCAGTTACAGTACATCGCATCAACAAATCTAAAGCAAATTAATTTGAATTGCCCTGTCATTTTATACCTCTGCAGATGTTGTAGGGATTTATTCTACGTGGAACAATAAGGAAGGCAAATGCGATGTCAGCATTCATGTCAGGAGGACTAGGATATAAAGCAAGGATGTAATGCTGAGACTTTGTGAGGCATTGGCCAGACCACACTCGGAGTATTGAGAGTGGCTTGGGGCCTTTAATTAAGGAGAGATGGGCAGGTTCTGGAAAGGATCCAGAGGGGAGGTTCGCAACAATGATCCTGGGAATGAAAGGGTTAACGTATGAGGAGCGTTTGATGTCTCTGGCCTGTACTCACTCGAGTTTAAGAAAATGGTGGGTGGGGAATCTCATTAAAACCTATTGAATATTGAAAGCACTAGGTAGAGTGATTCCTTAAGGTTGTTACAGCCCCTGGTGGCAATGGGGGCAAGCTCCCCCTATATATGAATATATATCATATTTCATATGAAGAAAGACTGGATCGACTAGGCTTATACTCATTGGAATTTAGAAGATTGAGGGGGGGTCTGATTGAAATGTATAAAATCCTAAAGGGATTGGACAGGCTTGATGCAGGAAGATTGTTCCCGATGTTGGGGAAGTCCAGAATGAGGGGTCACAGTTTGAGGATAAAGGGGAAGCCTTTTAGGACCGAGACGAGGAAAAACTTCTTCACACAGAGAGTGGTGAATCTGTGGAATTCTCTGCCACAGGAAACAGTTGAGGCCAGTTCATTGTCTATATTTAAGAGGGAGTTAGATATGGCCCTTGTGGCTAAAGGAATCAGGGGGTATGGAGAGAAGGCAGGTACAGGGTTCTGAGTTGGATGATCAGCCATAATCATACTGAATGGCGGTGCAGTCTCGAAGGGCCGAATGGCCTACTCCTGCACCTATTTTCTATGCTTCTATGTTTCTGTATTACCTGCTCCCAATGGTGTGCACCTCAAATAGCCTCTGACAACCAAGTCCAGCTCCTGGACTACAAGTGTGGCTCATCTGCTAAGACTGTTTCTACTGACAGGCGAAAGGGCAAAGGCAGTGAACCGGAGCCTTAAAACCAGTTGCTTCGGGCAGATGGGGCTCATCGGCCGTAGTTGGCAGCTCATCGAGGAGAAGGGAAACTCTGATCTCAAAACTCCGCCGCCTTGCATTTATCCCCGCTCATGGGGAAGGCAACAGGATTAAATCCAGAAGGAAAAATCCAGAGCTGGAGCCCCTAAGGCAGTCCTACAGCAAGTTCAACACTGACTGGCAACTCCTGCAACACCGCTGGTGCCAAACCGTATTGGTCGCTGCTTTTCTTTTGGGTTCATCGGGTGATTGGAGAGGGGGAGCCTGCCACATGGGCAACAGCTTGCTCTCCATATTGTACTGCCCTGCTCTGGGTATCTAGACAGCTCAGACGCAACATCCAGGGTCGACTGACTGACGGAGGCCTTCTACTAGATAGAGTGGATGTGGAAAAAATGTCTCCATTAGCTGGAGAGTCTAGAACCAGAGGGTACAGCCTTGGAATAGAAGGAACACCTCTAGAGATAAGGAGGAATATCTTCAGCCAGAGGGAGGTGAATTTGTGGAATTCGTTGTAGTGGAGGCCATGTCACTAGGTGTATTTAGATCAGAGGTTGACAGGCTCTTGATTAATAGGGCCTTCAAAGCTTCTGGGGAGAAGGCAGGAGAACAGGGTTGAGGGGTTAATAAATCATGATGGAACGGTGGAGCAGACCCAATGGGCCGAAAGACCTAATTCTGTTCCCAAGCGTTACAGTCCTATAAGAAGGCTTCGGCGTGACAACGAGTTTGCAAAGAGGACGTGGAGAAAGATGTGTCATGGTCCAAGCCAGCCTGCTGTGCGATAGAGGACTCTCTGATCGCTGGGTTGTTCTCAGGGGCAAGCATCAGCCGCTGGGGAAAGAGCCCCTTCCAGCTGCCCGAAACCTACCGGTCCTCCAGCACAGCGAGTGTCCCTGCAGGAACGCTGCTGGTTGGCACACTCCAGGCTGCAGGAGTGCCTGCTGAGGGATGCACCAGAGCTCAGGCCGGCCATGGCGAGGGCTTAGTGGGGAAGGAGCACAGAATAGGGTTCATCTGTGAATGGAGAGGGAGGGGCCAGGTTGGGTGAGGAAGCCCCTCAACTACTGTAATAAGGTACCACCCCAGGGGTCCATGAGTGGCGATAGTCCTACTGGTTTTAAAAAATATAATCAAACACTACTGAACGTGTCATCTATGTATGTAAGAATGAAAAGGCATTGCATGGTTTATTCTTGTCTATAATTTTATTATGAGTAATGTTTATTTTATTCATATAAAAATAATATTAGCATTCTGGAGAAAGGCTTAAAGCGAAGAGAACTGTCATTAAACTTCAATCATTTTGTTTATCAATGAATTTCACTTGAGGTTTCATTTTTTAGGTCCCTATTCACCATATATCAGCGTGAAGGTAAGTCAAAAGCAAAATACCGCAGAATCTGGAAATCTGAAATGAAAGCAGCAAACACTGAAAATACACAGCAAGCTAGGTAACACTCACTGTGGCAAAGTTTGATATCACGTGTGGTTGTGGAGTCTAAGTCACTGGTATATATATTCATAGGGAGGTTGATATATTCTTGATTAGTGAGGGCATGAGGGTTTAAGGGAGAAGGCAGGAAATTGGGACTGAGAGGAAAAATGGATCAGCCATGATGAAATGGCAGAGCAGACTTGATGGGCCAAATGGCCTAATCCTGCTCCTATCATGGTCTCACATCGAAACACACAGTGAAATTTGTCGTTTGCATTAACAACCAACACAACAGAAGGATGTGCTGGGGTAAGCCCGCAAGAGCCACCACTCATTCCGGTGCAAATGTAGCATGTCCGCAGTTGTTCAGAACGTCACAAGCAAGAACGGAACAGCAGCAAACAACAAAAGAGGCCCCAACAAGTTGATGGCAGCAACAAGCAGAGATCATGTCCTGGGTGATGGGGGTCTCTGATGATGGATGCTGCTTTCCTGCAACAGCGTTTCATGTTGATGTGCTCAGTGGTGGGGAGGGATGGACTGGACCATATCCATTACCTTGTGTAGGTCAAGCAGCATCAATGCGGGGGGAGGGAATAAATTTCCAGTAAATGAGTTAAATGTGTTCTTTTTCTTAACATTTAAGGGTGAAAAAGGAGACAGAGGAGCATTGGGTCAGAAAGGGGAGAAGGGAGAATCAGGTAGCAGCCTGTTCTTGCCTGGTATGCCAGGACCTCCAGGTCCCATGGGACCTCATGGGAGACCTGGGCCGGTGGTAAGTACCCCTGAACCAAAACCTTAACATCATGTTTGAAAGCTTAAGGGGACTGAAAATATGCCAAATGTTATATAGAACATAAAGCATGAAACAGGCCCTTCAGCCCACAATATGATGCCGACCTAATAACCTACTCTTAAGATTAAAATAACCCTCGCTTCTACTTTGCCTGCCATTTTTCTATCATCCATGCGCGTATCTAAAAGCCTCTTAAATGTCCGTAATGTATCTGCCTCCATCACCAACCCAGCAGGGCGTTCCTGCACCCACCACTCTCTGTGTAAAGAACCTCTGACTTTCCCCCCAACACCATATCTCATGTCCCCTCATGCTAGCCATTCCCACCCTAGAAAAAGTCTCTGGCTGTCCACTCTGTTTGTGCCTGTTACTATCCTGTACACCTCTATTATGTCACCTCCCATCTCCCTCACTTCAAAGTTCAAAGTAAATTTATTCTCAGAGCACAGTACTGTACGAAAGTCGTAGGCACATGTATATAGCCAGCAAGCCTAAGACCATTGCACTGTACTGCTACCACAAAAAATCAAATTTCATGACATATGTGAGTGATGATAAACCTGATTCTGATATGGGTCTCTATTGTGGACTGAGAGTGGGAAGGGGACAGGGAGAGGGGAATCATGGTTGGGGAAAGGGGAAGGGAGAGGGGAGGGAACGGGAAGCACCAGAGAAACATTCTGTAATGGTCAATAAACCAATTGTTTGGAATCAAATGACCTTGCCTGGTGTCTCAGGGCTGGGTGTGTCTTCACAAGCACCAAATCCCCGCCCCCCCCACCCCCACCGCTCCTGGCACTCGTCCTCTGCCACCTTTCCCACACCCTCCCCCTACCGCGGCACTCCACCCTCACTATTCCCAACATCCTTTGCTCCTGCCAGATCTACAAATTCACTCTCCACTCCACATTTACAAATTAGGCACCTTAGCTATATATATTGTATGTGCCTAAGACTTTTACACAGTACTCTACATATACGTCACCTTATACAACCCTGAGATTCATTTTCTTGCAGGCTTTCTGTAACGTTGAAACAGATTCACAGGTTTGGTGAGCGAAACAGAAAACACTGACTGTGAATAAGTATATTAGTCTGTTTTTTACAAACAGTAAAAAATTTGACCCAACATTTAAGTTCCCTCAAGTTACACAAACTATAAAACTAAATATTGAACAAACAGTGTGTGTGGAGCATACTTTCCCGATGCTTCCAAGCAGCTCGTCTTATACAACGGGGACAGAGAGAGAATCTCTCAGACTTGCTATTCTTTATACTCCCGAGGTGTTTGAAACTGGGCACTCTGTGCCATGGCACACACGCCAACAACGGGAATTGCTGCTGCAGGTTTTATACATGACCAATCACGACCGATACAATGGAAGTGTCTTTCAACCAGCAAAATAAGCCATGCCCCCCATCTCAGGGCACGTACTCAATAACTCCATAATCAAATAACAACAATAACAGAAAGAGCGTACCAACTTGGGCATTTGAAGGGAAAAGCACTATCTAACTCAACCTATCCTAACCAACCATGCCTCTCATTTTATTTTACACCTGCGTGGATCTACCATTGCTCTGAGCAAAATTGAAAATTGAAAAATCCCGTACTTCTATTTGATTTATTATTTTAAGAGTATAATAAAATACAGTATAACAAAGAAAATCTTCCACATTTTGTAAACTTTTTGAAGGAATTTGTTCTACAGATTGTAAACCCTCCCCTCACACTCGGAAATGAAAATGCAAGGTCTCCTCCCCGTTAAACGTCTTCCGCTTCCTCCCTCCCTGTAGGGACCCAAGGGTGCATCTGTGGTAGGGCCAATGGGACCGCCGGGAATACCAGGTCTGCCAGGTCCTCCAGGATATGGAATTGTGGGTCCGCCAGGACGCCCTGGACCTCCAGGACCTCCAGGAATGCCGGGTGCTTTTGGATCAGGTGAGTCCAATCAAGTGAATCCATTGGAATTGAGTATTGCATGTTCCATCAAGCCTCGATGCACCAAAGAAATCACCCTCTAAAGACAAATCCAAGGAATGAAGTCCTTCAGTGCAGGCTCGAAGGGCCGAATGGCCTACTCCTGCTCCTATTTTCTATGTTTCTAACCTCTTCAGCCTTTCTCTATAACTCAAGTCCTGCCAGCACTCTTGTAAATTTACTCTGTACTCTTGCGATCTTATTGACATCTTTCCTGTAGGTAGGTGACCAGAACTCAATTCTCAAAAAAGTTCAAAGTAAATTTATTATCAAAATACATACAGTGGCATGCAAAAGTTTGGGCACCCCCGGTCAAAATTTCTGTTACTGTGAATAGCTAAGCAAGTAAAAGATGAATTGATTTCCAAGAGGCATAAAGTTAAAGATGACACATTTCTTTAATATTTTAAGCAAGAATGCTTTTTTTATTTCCATCTTTTACAGTTTCAAAATAACAAAAAAGGAAAAGAGCTCGAAGCAAAAGTTTGGACACCCTGCGTGGTCAGTACTTAGTAACACCCCCTTTGGCAAGTATCACAGCTTGTGAACACTTTTTGTAGTCAGCTAAGAGTCTTTCAATTCTTGTTTGGGGGATTTTCGCCCATTCTTCCTTGCAAAAGACTTCTAGTTCTGTGAGATTCTTGGGCCGTCTTGCATGCACTGCTCTTTGGAGATCTATCCACAGATTCTTGATGATGTTTAGGTTGGGGGACTGTGAGGGCCATGACAAAACCTTCAGCTTGTGCGTCTTGAGGGAGTCCATTGTGGATTTTGAGGTGTGTTTAGGATCATTATCCTGTTGTAGAAGCCATCCTCTTTTCATCTTCGGCTTTTTTACAGACGGTGTGATGTTTGCTTCCAGAATTTGCTATATGTAATTGAATTCATTCTTCCCTCTACCAGTGAAATGTTCCCCATGCCACTGGCTGCAACACAAGCCCAGAGCATGATCGATCCACCCCCGTGCTTAACAGTTGGAGAGGTGTTCTTTTCATGAAATTCTGCACCCTTTTTCCTCCAAACATACCTTCGCTCATTGCGGCCAAAAAGTTCTATTCAAAAGGTTCAAAGGAACATCTAAACAAGCCTGATGCATTTTGGAAACAAGTCCTGTGGATTGATGAAGATAAAATAGAATTTTAAGGTTTTGCCATGGCCCTCACAGTCCCCCGACCTAAACATCATCGAGAATTTGTGGATAGACCTCAAAAGAGCAGTGCATGCAAGATAGCCCAAGAATCTCACAGAACTAGAAGGCTTTTGCAAGGAAGAATGGGTGAAAATCCCCCAAACAAGAATTGAAAGATTCTTAGTTGGCTACAGAAAATGTTTACAAGCCGTGATACTTGTCAAAGAGAGTGTTACTAAGTACTGCCATGCAGGGTGCCCAAACATTTGCTTCGGGCCCTTTTCCTTTTTTGTTATTTTGAAACTGTAAAAGATGGAAATAAAAAAGTTTTCTTGCTTAAGATATTAAAGAAATATGTCATCTTTAACTTTATGCCTTTTGGAAACCAGTTTATCTTTTACTTGCTTAGCTATTCACAGTAACAGAAATTTTGACCGGGGGTGCCCAAGCATTTGCATAGCACTGTATGTGCCACCAAACACAGCTCGGAGATTCATTTTCTTGTGGGCATACTCAGTAAATCCATAGAATAATAACCATAACAGAATCAATGAAAGATCACACCAAATTGGGCATTCACCAGTGTGCAAAAGACAACAAACTATACAAATACAAAAAGAAATAAATAATAATAAATAAATAAACAATAAATATTGAGAATATGATATAAAGAGTCCTTGAAAGTGAGCCCATTGGTTGTGGGAACAGTTGGTGACGGGGCAAGTGAAGTTGAGTGAAGTTATCCCCTTTGGTTCAGGACCCTGATGGCTGAGGGGTAATAACTGTTCCTGAACTTGGTGGCATGGGTCCTGAGGCTCCCGTACCTTCTCCCTGAGCAAGAATAGGGCATGTCCTGGGCGATGGGAGTCCCTGATGATGGATGCCGCTATCGTGTATTTCATGTAGGTGTGCTCAGAGGTGGGGAAGGCTTTACCTGTGATGGACTAGGCCGTAGTCACTGTACTGCATAGAGTACTCCAAATTAAGCCTCATCAATGTTATATATAATTTTAACATAAAATCGCAACTCCTGTACTCAATACTTTGATTTATGGGAAGGCCAATATGCCAAATGCTCTCGTTACAACCCTATCTACCTGTGACCTCACTTTCAAGGAATTATGGATCTATATCCCCAAATCCCTCTTTGCTACCACACTTGTCAGTGTCCCACCAGTCACTGTGTAAGTCCGACCCTGGTTTGTTTTTTCAAAGTGCAACTCCTCTCACCTGCGTTGCACAGGTTTTCGTAAATCGTCACAGCACGTTGCAGTTGGATTGGTGCATTCCCATGGACCGGAAGCTGAGCTGGAGAAACCACATGCACCACATGTCTACAAGAGCAGGCGGGAGTCGGGGAATCCTGTGGCCTGTCTTCCCTTTCTAGTGATGTAACCATTTTACTTTCCAGCCTTCGCCCTCCCTGGACCCCCGGGACCTGCAGGACCACCAGGACAAGGAGGTAACGGTGGCGTGGTGAGTGAAACAGGGCGTGGCACGTGGGTGTACTGTAGAGGGAAGCAGATCCACTGAACATTCTCATTGAAAATGTACCCCCCCCACCCCCGAGAGAGCACAGCCATGTTTACCCAGTCTGTGCGTCAGCTGCCAAGCCTACCCGCTCTGAGTAACAACTCATCTCGGAATATTTCACCTGGCAAGACAGAGGATGTCATCAGACCTCGAGTGCTCTCTGACACGGTCGGTCTGTCTATTCTCCAGGCAATTTGGATAGGGGTTGAGAGGGTTTCTGTTGAGTATCACAGAGCAGGAATGGCAACAGAGCAACTGGGTCAAATGTTTGTACTGATTCATGTTATTAACGGTTCACACTTGGCAAATTACATTGTCGGAGCGATCAGCCAGTCCGCGGAGACAAGAGCATGCGTACTCGAAAGCCAGCACAAAAAAATAGAGGCTTTCCCACACTTAGGAGGTGTAACGTTGAATGAGGTTTGCGGATCTGGCAAGTGAGACAGGAAATGCACTGGCTTTGAATAGGTATATTAATCATTTATTTACAGACATGTGAGCACGTGGCCAAGTGGTTAAGGCATTGGACTAGCTACCTGAAGATCGTGAGTTCGAGCCCCAGCCGAGGGAACGTGTTGTGTCCTTGAGCAAGGCACTTAATCACACATTGCTCTGCGACGACACCGGTGCCAGGCTGTATGGGTCCTAACGCCCTTCCCTTGGACAACATCGGTGTCGTGGAGAGGGGAGACTTGCAGCATGGACAACTGCTGGTCTTCCATACAACCTTGCCCAGGCCTGCGCCCTGGAGAGTGAAGACTTTCCAGGCGCAGATCCATGGTCTCACAAGACTAACGGATGCCTTTTTTAATTTACAGACAGTAAAAATTCAAATGAACATTCATCTTCCCCGAGTTACAGACACCACAAAACTGAATTTTCAACAAACATACCTAGTTAAAAGTGTGTGCAGAGCATACCTTCCCAATGGTCATATACGTCCTTGCCTAAAACAAGGGAAGGAGAAAATAAGCCCCTTCCACTTGCTATTTTATACCCCCAGGACATTTGAAAATGGAGTCAGCTATCCAATGGGAAAAGCAGATGCAGTTTCTAAACGAACCAACAGAAGCGGCTTTTGACCATCAGAATAAGGCACGTCCTCACAGGACAGGAGGCCAAATCAATTCATCACATAATCAATCGGCCTCAGGCACACTTGCCACATTCTCTCACTCAATCAATCCGATGTAGATCAGTTTCCTTAGGACAGACTGAGGGAGAGGGGCTGATTTCCCCTTAAGTACGGAAAGGTGGAAAAGAACACAGGGTTCTTGCTGAGAATTAGCAGAGTTTTGGATGGACTCAGTTTAACATGGTTAGAACTTCTATCCTCATCGCAAGTTCTGTGTGCTGATTTTTTTTTAACTTGGAATTTTTTATTCACCTTTTTTATTTATAACTCTGCCAAATTAGAATCGGGTTTATTATCACTGACACATGCCTCCTTGAGGTATCACCTTTTGAAGGTGTCCTCGATGGTAGGGAAGCTGATGCCCATGAGGGAGCTGGCTGAGCTTACAATCCTCTCTGAAGTGGCAACTCCATCGCAAGCAGCCAGAAGTGTGTTGGAATTCCAGTCAGAGATCTCAGCAGAAGTTTGTTGTTTTGCAGCAGCAATGTATAAAAATGACTATAAGTTACAACATGAATATCAACGCAAAATAAATAAAGTAGTGCAAAAAGAGAGTGAAGAATTGAAGTGGTGTTCATGGGTTCAGGGACTGTACTGAAATCGGATGGTGGAAGGAAGAGAAGCTGTTCCAAAACTGTTGAGTGTCTCTCTTCAGGCTCCTGTAACTTAATGAGAAGAGGGCATGCCCTGGGCGATAGGGGTCCTCAGTGATGGATGCTGCCTTCGTGAGGCATCGCGGGGGGCGGGGGGCATTGCGCAGGATTGCAAAAAGCTGCAGAAAGTTGTGAACTCAGCCAGCTCCATCGTGGGCACCAGCCTCCTCAGCATCCAGGACACCTTCAGAAGGTGATGCTTCAAAAAGGCAGCTTCCATCATTAAGGACCCTCATCACCCGGGACATGCCCCCTTCTCGTTGCCACCATGAAGGAGGAGGTACAGGAGCCTGAAGACACACACTCAGTGATTAAGGAACAGCTTCTTCCCCTCTGCCATCAGATTTCTGAATGGACAATGAACCCATGAACACTACCTCACTATTTTCCCCTCTTTTTCCCACTAGTTATTTAACTTATTTTTTGTTTTCTTATTGTAATTTACACTTTCTATTACTATGTGCAGCTGCCACAAAACAACAAATTTCACGACATGTGCTGGTGATATTAAACCTGATTCCGGTTCCTCTCCATAGAATACTTTGGTGTAAAGTCTCATCCTGTTAACCTCAGGTAACGGTCTACAGGAACATGGAACTAATGCACAAGGCGACCTTCTCTGTGCCAGAAGGCACCCTGGGCTACGTTGCAGACAGGAATGACCTTTACATCCGAGTCTACAAAGGCTGGAGAAAGCTCCAAGTAAGTTTCCAAATACGAGCGGTCATTCTACAGTTGACCATCGGATCAGAATTGTAAATAGCTCTCCCTTGCGACGTTTTGTTTTGCCAGCTTGGTGACTTGATTCCCGCTCCTGCCGATGACCCCTTTCAGGCAGCAAGCACTTACTCGGTAAGTGAAAACTTTGAACTTGTTGCTCGGGCTACAGTGAGTTTGCCTGAGTTATTGTGAAGATTTGGACTGTGTTTCATGGAGTGTGGGAGAGTGGGGGAGGGGATTTGAAAGAGGTTTGAGGGGTGTAGGCAGGGTAAATGCAAGCGGCTTATTTCCCACCGGGCTTCGGTGAGACATGACCTGGTCACAGGTTAAGGGTGAAAAGTGAAATATTTAAGGAAACCTGAAAGGTAAGAGGGCAGCGAAAGTGTGGAACAAGTTGCCAGTGGAAGTGGTGGAACATTTAAGAGACGTTTGGCTAAGTACATGAATGGGAGGCGTATGGAGGGCTACAGTCCGGGGGTAGGTCGACGGGACGAGGCAGAATAACAGTTCAGCACAGAACAGATGGCCCGAGAGGCCTGTTTCTGTGCTGTAGTGTTCCTTGACTATGATATCATGAGGAAGGACGGGGCTGTAAAACAAACTAATGAATTCTGTGTCTGTGTTTCTTTCTGTCCATCAGGCACCAAACACATTCCCAGCCATAAACGATCACAAGCCAGGAGTAAGTGCATGTATTTTTAACTTTTCAAAACCCCCGCGTGATTAAAACAAGTTTCCAGGAGTCATATCTGCTTAATAACAGCTGTTGAATGGTCAAAATTGGATTCACAATTTTACGTCACTGAAATGAAAGCAACGTTGAACCTTAGCTCAAATGATAGCGCCCTCGCTTAGCATGTGAGAGGTAGCAGGATTGATGCCCAGGTTCTCCATTGTCCTTTAGGACAGCACGGCAGTGTAGTGGTTAGCACAACACTTTACAGTACCAGCGACCCAGGTTCAATTCCCAACGCTGCCTGTAAGGAGTTTGTACGTTCTCCCCATGACCGCATGGGTTTCCTCTGGGTGCCCCGGCTTCCTCCACAATCAAAAGATTGGTCATTGCAAATTGTCCCAATTACAATGGGGGGTTAAATTGGGGGTTGCTGGGTGGAGTCTCTTGAAGAGCCAAAAAGGCCTGTTTGAGATACATGCTGTATCTTAATAAATTACTAAATAGTCTGCACAGTAATGAATTTATCAACATGGAGAAGAGAGCAAGTTTGTAAATCTGGCGGGAGCAAAGGATGTCGGGAATGACGAGGTTGGAATGCCGCAGGAGGGGTGTGAGACAGGTGGCAGAGCAGGAGTGCCAGGGGCAGGGGTTGGCACTGGTGCTGAAACACCCAGCCCTGAGACCCCATTTGATTCCAAACAATTGGATTGTTGATCATTACAGAATGTCTCTCTGGTGCTTCCTGCTCCCTCCCCTCTCCCTTCCCTCTCCCTTCCCCTTTTCCCAACCCTGATTCCCCCCTCCCTGCCCCCTTCCCACTCTCAGTTCACCATAGAGACCCATATCAGAATCACTCTCATATATCATGAATTTTTCTTGTGGCAATCGTACAGTGCAATACATAAAGTTACTACAGTACTGTCTAAAAGTCTTAGACACGTGTGTGTGTATATATCTAGGGTGCCTGAGACTTTTGCTCAGTCCTGTAGTAATTATATGAGTAGTGCAAAAAAGGGAGCAAAAATACTGAGGTATTGTTCGTGGGTTCTTAGCCAAACAGAAATCTGATAGCAGGGGTGAAGAAGCTGTTCCTAAAGTGTTCAGGCTCCTGTACCTCCTCGTGGGTAGTAGAATTGAAAAAGTGGGCATGTCCTGTATGCTGGAGTCCTTCCTGATTGCCGCCACCTTTCTGAGGCGCTGGCTTCTGAAGATGTCTGTGATATTTGGGAATTATCCCTCGTTCTGAACGGCCAACAAGGAGCTTAGCTCATGGTGGCTTTATCGGAAGAAGCATTTTCTAAATTACATGCACTCAGTGGCCACTTTATTAGGAGACTCTTGTACCTAACAAAGTGTCCACTGGGTGTGTGTTCGCGGTCTCACGCTGCTGTAGCCCATCCAGTTCAAGGTTCGACATGTTGTGCATAGAGAGATGCTGTTCTGCACACCACTGTTGTAATGTGTGGTTATTTCAGTTACTCCCTCATTTGCAATGCACTTTCACTCACAGAGCTACCACTCACTAGATGTTTTTTTTTTGGTTTTTTTGCATCATTCTCTGTAAATTCTAGAGACTGTTGTGCATGAAAATTCCAGCAGGTCCAAGGTCAAACTCACCTAGATCATATTTTCTCCCCATACTGATGTTTGGTCTGAACAATGACTGAATCTCCTGACCATGTCTGCGTGCTTTGATGCATTGCGTTGCTGCCACGTGATTGTTTGACATTAACAAGCAGGTGTACAGGTGTACCTAATAAAGTGGCCACCGAGTGTATACTTAGCAAATCCTTTTCACCAAAATTGGAGCTTAGGCAAGTAAGAAGATAGAAATAGAAATTTTAACTCAAACCTTTCTCCCTTGTTTCTCTGAAGTTGCACTTGGTGGCTTTGAACACTCCGCTGTCCGGGAACATGCAAGGAATCCGTGGGGCGGATCTTCAGTGCTTCCAGCAAGCTCAAGCCATGGGATCTTTGGCCACCTACCGAGCTTTCCTGTCCTCTCAGCTGCAAGATTTGTACACAGTGGTGAGGAAAGCAGACAGGTTAAACATGCCAGTCGTCAACCTGAAGGTAACAACATTTGCATCAAATGCTGCTTTGGGCAAAGCATGACAACAACTGCGGGGTTAAAGGGAAAGGTACAATGTACTGATTTCCAGAAAATACATCAATTACAGAAAAATTGTGATCCCAGGGAGAAATTTATATTCAGAGGAGTCTTCAGTTCCCCATGTTAGTCAGTAGAACATGGAACACTATAGCACAGTACAGGCCCTTCGGCCCACAATGTAGTGCTGACCATTTAACCTACTCTGAGATCAATCCAACCCTTCCCTCCTACATAACCCTCTATTTCAATGTCATCCTTAAGGATTTCTTTTATGTCTCTAAAGTTTCTGCCTCCACCACCACCCCAGTCAGTGAATTTCATGCACCCGTCACTCTCTGTGTAAAAAAAATACCTCTGACATTCTCCCTATACTTTCCACCAACTGCCTTAAAATCATGATCCCTCGTATTTGCCATTTCTGTCCTGGGAAAAGGGCGTTGATTTTCCACTCTCTCGCTGCCTCTTGTCACCTTATACAACTCTATCAAGTCACTTCCCATCATCTTTCACCCCAAAAAGTAAAACCCTCATAAGACATGCTCCCTAATCCAGGCAGCACCCTGGTAAATCTCCTCTGCACCCTTTCTAAAGCTTTCACATCCTTCCTATAATGAGATGAACAGAACTGAACACAGTACTCAAAAGTGGTCTAACCAGGGTTTTATAGAGCAGCAACATTACCTCAAACTCTTGTACTCAATCTCCTGACTAATGAAGGCCAACTCACCAAATGCCTTCTTAACAACCCTATCAACTTATGGAGATGTTGGAGAATATTTCAGAGGATTTTTTTCAACATATATTGTTTCTTATTGATGCTGTTTTTTTTCTTTATTTTTGTCTTTTTCAAAATGTTGGGGCATTAATGGACTTTAGACATTGTTGGGGGAGGAGAGGGATTAGTGTGCATTATAAGATGCATTAGTTTCCTAAATACTAGAGGATGAATGTTCATGTAAATCTGCAAATATATAATATTTATAAAATAAAAATTACCCTGATGTAGAAACACTAGTGGTTCCAAACAGTTTTGGTTACGGATTAGTGCAGCAGTGGAGAATCATGGTTTGAATATATTTGCAATGATCAGAGCACAGAGAACAAATAATGCCTTGGGGGTTGGAGGCAGTGGTTAATGGTGTCAGTTATTTTGTTCATATTTTCCTTGAACAGTTTGGACAAAACTCTATCATTTTTCATGTTCCCTTCTGTAAAGCACTATAGGGCTATTAAAATAAAAACTTTACACCATTTTAAAAGTTTCTTCTCCCAAGCAATCATTCTATTTGGCCCCCTCCTTACCCCCATCTATCTATGACCTCAGTCACCGCACGGTAAATTGTAAATACATGCTAGTATTTATGTATTGATGCACATTTTATTCCATATTCGTACTTTGACCTCTAACTTTATTTTTAAATAATTCTCTATTCCTTATAATTGTTGAATGATTTTTTGTAGCAGTCATGCCAGTATAGCAGAGCAAATTCCTAATACTTGTAAATGTACAGTACCGTACAATAGTCTTGTGCACATTTATATAGCTTGGGTGCCTAAAGACATTTGCACAGCGCTGTATTTGTCAACGTGGAGTGGAGAGCAAGTTGGTAAATCAGGCAGAAGCAAAGGACGTTGGGAGTGGTGAGGGTGGGGTGCTGTGGGAGGGGTCTGGGACCGGTGGCAGAGAAAGAGTGCCTGGGTCGTGGGGTGTGCTGGGTGCATATGCAAGATCATTTGATTCCAAACAATTGGTTTATTGATCATTACAGAATGTCTCTCTGGTGCTTCCCGCTCCCTCTCCTCTCCCTTCCCCTTTTCCCAACCATGATTCCCCTCTCCCTGCCCCCTTCCCACTCCCAGTCCACCATAGAGACTCAGATCAGAATCAGGTTTATCATCACTTGCATATGTCATGAAATTAGGGTTTTTTTTTACAGCAGCAGTACAGTGCAATACATAAAATTACTGCAAAAGTCTTAGACACACATATATAGCTAAGGATACTAAGACTTTTGCACAATACTGTATATGGCAAATTAAGTTGACCGTTCACATTTTCTAGTGTCACACAAACTAATTGAAATCAGTTTTGCAGTTTTAAGCAAAAATTGGACACAAGAGCTAATTAATTGCCTCTAAGGATATTAAAGAACTATTTGGGTTTGTATGTCTGAGTCTCATTTGCTTACAGGCTTTTATAAACTTATATTTTATGTTCAGACCCCCGTCAAATTTGATTGTCTGGGATATTAATCCAGGCCTTTAGAATACTGTTCAAGTAAGCAGACGGAAGCTCCCACTCTGAGTCGGACATTACAGAGTGAGGGAACTGGAAAACATTGGAATAGCTTTATTATCATGGTCACATTCACATCAAGGCATGGGCGGCTCAATAGCATAGTGATTAGCACAACGCTTTACAGTACAGGTGAGCCGGGTTCAATTCCCGCCGCTGCCTGTAAGGAGTTTGTACCTTCTCTCTGTGACCGTGTGGGTTTCGACCAGGTTTCCCCCACTGTCCAAAGACCATAAGGCCATAAGACCATAAGACATAGGAGCAAAGTTTGGCCCATTGAGTCTGCTCTGCCTTCCAATCATGGGCTGATCCAATTCTTCCAGTCATCCCCACTCCCCTGCCTTCTCCCCATACCCTCTGATGCCCTGGCTAATCAAGATCCTATCAATCTCTGCCTTAAATACACCCAATAACTTGGCCTCCACAACCTCTCATGGCAACAAGTTTGTGGAACTAGTGGTCGAATGGCCAATCCAGTTATTTGTAATGGAACTGATGATCGAATGGCCAATCCCGTTGTTTGCAATGGAACGGGTGATCGAATGGCCAATCCCGTTGTTTGCAATGGAACGGGTGATGGAATGGCCAATCCCATTGTTTGCAATGGAACAGGTGATCGAATGGCCAATCCCGTTGTTTGCAATGGAACGGGTGATGGAATGGCCAATCCCA
Source organism: Mobula hypostoma (assembly GCF_963921235.1). NCBI lineage: Eukaryota > Metazoa > Chordata > Chondrichthyes > Myliobatiformes > Myliobatidae > Mobula > Mobula hypostoma. Next base: position 249,113,997 of record NC_086097.1, read on the forward strand.
TTGTTTGCAATGGAACAGGTGATCGAATGGCCAATCCCGTTGTTTGCAATGGAATGGGTGATCAAATGGCCAATCTGGTTGTTTGCAATGGAACGGGTGATCGAATGGCCAATCCCGTTGTTTGCAATGGAACGGGTGATGGAATGGCCAATCCCGTTGTTTGCAATACAATGGGTGATCGAATGGCCAATCCCGTTGTTAGCAATGGAACGGGTGATGGAATGGCCAATCCCGTTGTTTGCAATGGAACAGGTGATCGAATGGCCAATCCAGTTGTTTGCAATGGAACTGACGATTGAATGGCCAATCTAGTTGTTTGCAATGGAAGTGACGATTGAATGGCCAATCCAGTTGTTTGCAATGGAACGGGTGAACGAATGGCCAATCCGATTGTTTGGATTCTCACTCATCATGTTGCAGAGCAGAGATGTAATGTTGAGATTTTCTAAAGCACTGGTGAGGCCTCACTTGGAGTATAGTGAGCAGTCTTGGGCCCCTTATCTCAGCAAGGAGGGACATAGGAGGGGGTTCAAAAGAGGTTCACAAAAATTATTCTGGGATTGAAAGGGTTACACCTGAGGACTGATCGATTTCTATGGGTCTACTCACCGGAATGGGGAGGGGGTTGAGTCAGGGCATGGATAGTTCTGGGGAGGAGGCAGGAGACTGGGACAGAGAGGAGAATGGATGAAACGGTAAGCCGACTCGATGGGCCAAATGGCCTAATTCTGCTCCTGTGTCTTATTGTTTATGCGCTACATAACAGCTTTCACAATCATTTTTCCAATGTCAAAACAGAAATGAATTGCTTCCTGGCATTCAGTTTTACAAGTTGCTCAGAAGGGATTTGGCTGGGTTGCTAATCCACTCCCTGAACCACAGTTCTGCAGTATATTGAAACAATACCAAAACAGATGAAAGTTTATTTTAACCATTGGCATTAATGTGTGATAATAAAGGCTGTTGAACATTTAATTAATTCCATGTTATTCTCAGTAATAATTGCACACTGAAACAATAACAGAACAACAAAATATTTGGCAACAAACACACAAAATTCTGCAGGAACCCGGCAGGTCAGGCAACGTCTCGAAGGCCTCCGCTAGTCAGAGTCGAGCATGGTTGCTGTGTCCTAGCTGTCTAGATGCACAAGCCTGGGCAGTAGGATATGGAGAGCAAACTGTTGCCCATGCAGCAGACTCCTGATGAGCCCAAAGGAACAATAGAGAGTAATACTGATTAGCACCAGCAGCTTCGAAGGAGTTGCCAGTCAGCGTTGAACTCAATCGAGGATTCCCTGCGGGATCCCAATCTGGATTTTTCACTTGGGGTTTACTCCTGAAGCCTTCTCCACGATGGGGTATAGCTGCAAGGAAACGGATGTCTAAAGCCAGAGTTTTCCCTCTCCGAGATGAGCTGCCAGCCACGGCTGAAGAAGCCCATCTGCCCGAGGCGACTGGTTTTAAGGTGACAGTAACCCACCTTTGCCCCTTCTCCTGTCAATAGAAACAGTCTGCTAGGCTGAGTAGCTGAGCCCCAGATGAAGGCCAGGAGCTGGACTTGGTTGTCAGAGGCCACTTGAGACGCACGCATTTAGGAGCTCAACCCAGATCAGTGTGAAGTGGCTCATTTTGGTAGGTCAAATTTGAAGACAGAATGGTAAAACTCTTGGCAGTGTGGAGGATCAGAGAGATCTTTGGGTCCAAGTCCATAGGACGCTCAAAGCTGCTGTGCAAGTTGACAGTGTTGTTAAGAAGGTGTATGGTTTGTTGGCATTCATCAACTGTGGGACTGAGTTCAAGAGCCGTGAGGTAATGTTACAGCTATATATTAGACCCCACTCGAAGTACTGTGCTCAGTTCTGGTCACCTCACTACAGGAAGGATGTGGATACTATAGAGAGAGTGCAGAGGAGATTTACAAGGATGTTGCCTGGATTGGGGAGCATGCCTTATGAGAATAGGTTGAGTGAACTTGGCCTTTTCTCCTTGGAGTGACGGAGGATGAGAGGTGACCTGATAGAGGTGTATAAGATGATGAGAGGCATTGGTCGTGTGGATAGTCAAAGGCTTTTTCCCAGGGTTGAATTGGCTAACATGAGGGGGCGTAATTTTAAGGTGATTGAAAGCAGGTACAGAGGGGATGTCAGGGATAAGTTTTTCACACACAGAGTGGAGGGTGCGTGGAATGCACTGCCTGTGACAGTGGTAGAGGTGGATACAATAGGGTTTTTTACATGGTACATGAAGTTTTGAAAAATAGAGGGCTCTGCAGTTAGGAAATTCTTGTCCTGGGTGATGGGGGTCCTTAATGAGGGCAGATGAAGTTCAACCTAGATAAGTGTGAGCTGCTTCATTTTGGTAGGTGAAATACAGAATATAGTACAGTATTAATGGTAAGACTCTTGGCAGTGTGGAGGATCAGAGGGATCTTTGGGTCCAAGTCCATAGGACGCTCAAAGCTGCTACACAGGTTGACTCTGTGGTTAAGAAAGTATATGGTGCATTGGCCTTCATCAATCACAGGACACGAGGAAATCTGCAGATGCTGGAAGTTCAAGCAACACACATAAAAGTTGCTGGTGAACGCAGTAGGCCAGGCAGCATCTATAGTTAGTCCTGACGAAGGGTCTCGGTCCGAAACATCGACTGTACCTCTTCCTAGAGATGCTGCCTGGCCTGCTGCGTTCACCAGCAACTTTTATATCAATCACGGGATTGAGTTTAGGAGCCGAGAGGTAATGTTGCAGCTATATAGAACCCTGGTCAGACCCCACTTGGAGTACTGGGCTCAGTTCTGGTTGCCTCACTACAGAAAGGATGTGGAAACTATTGAAAGGGTGCAGAGGAGATTTACGAGGATGTTGCCTGGATTGGGGAGCATGCCCTATGAGAATAGGTTGAGTGAACTCAGCCTTTTTCCCTGGAGTGATGGAGGATGAGAGGTGACCTGATAGAGGTGTATAAGATGATGAGAGGCATTGATCCTGTGGATAGTCAGAGGCTTTTTCCCAGGGCTGAAATTGCTAGCACGAGAAGGCACAGTTTTAAGGTGCTTGGAAGTAGGTACAGAGGAGACGTCAGGGGTAAGTTTTTTACGCAGAGAGCGGTGAGTGTGTGGAATGGACTGCTGGCAACGGTGGTGGAGGCAGATACAATAGGGTCTATTAGGAGACTTTTGGATAGGTACGTGGAGCTTAGAAAAATAGAGGGCTATGATCAACCCTAAGTAATTTCTAAGGTAAGGACGTGTTCGGCACAGCTTTGTGGGCTGAAGGGCCTGTATTGTGCTGCAGGTTTTCTATGTTTTTATACCACCTTTCTGAGGCATTGCTCCTTGAAGGTGTCTTAGATACTACAAAGGCTAGTATCCCTGATGGAGCTGACTAATTTTACCACTCTCTGCAGCCTACTTTGACCCTGTGCAGTAGCCCAACCCTCCCCCCATACCGGATGGTGATACAGCCATTGTACATGATAGAAGGATGAAAAGAGATGACGAAGGGTCTCGGCCTGAAACGTCGACTGTACCTCTTCCCAGAGATGCTGCCTGGCCTGCTGCGTTCACCAGTAACTTTGATGTGTGTTGCGTGATAGAATTATTCTTGGAATTCTAAGACACCAATCACTGAACGTTATCCTACTCCATGACTCGGCATTTATCATTTTACTGCACATAATTCTGGCTGATACTTTATGTAGAGGACAGAGAAGCACCAGAAAGTCAAGACTGATCATGTCAGGGGATGAACAGCTAGAGTTTCTTTACGTTTCAGAAAGGCTGAGTGGCGAGGGGGTCACCAGATAGAGCAGAAGTAGATGACATCAGAAGTGCTGAGAATGTGAATCTGCCCTCACGTTGGGATGGTTCAAGAGAATGGTCTTCAGGGCAGGCTGGACAGGCACGCAAAGGGGAAGGGAAAAGAGGATGGCAATGATTTATTTTTTGGGTGGTGGAGTGGAGATACATCTCTATTAAGGGAGATGCAAGGCACTCCTTCCCTCCACTAGCCTTCAGGTCACCCTTGGGCAAGGTGTAGCACCTGTTTCGCCCCCCAGTCAGGTCACGTGGAGACTTGGAAGCAGGTGGTGGATGGTCGTATGAGCAGCCGGTGCAGATCACAAGTCCTGGTTATGTGACCACTGACACCAGGCAAGACAATCTCTGAAGAGTACTGATAATGGCTGAGGTCACCTATCCTGTAAAGACACTGCCCAGAAGAAGGCAATGGCAAACCACTTCTGTTGAAAAAATTGCCAAGAACAGTCATGGTCACTGTATCCTGATTACCCACGTCATACAACATGGCACGTAGCAAACGAACAATGTCATTAAAGTAAATTGTGAAAGTTGGTCCCAGAAATACTCCTAGTGAAACTCATTCCACTCTAGGATAGAATAGAACAGAACTTTATTGTCATTTCCCAAGGCAATGAGATTGTGGTGCTACTCCAGTCCATGCAAAGCATATATTTACAATGCATACGATACAGCTTAGTTAAAAATAAAATTCATACATTTACATTCAACAAATGACTTTGATAGTCCATAACTATCAAAGTCAAGGCCACTTAATTAAAAGAGAGGTGAAAATACCAAGGTAGTGTATCAGAAACACGAGAAAATCTGCAGATGCTGGAAATCCAAAGCAACACACCCAAAATACTGGAGGAACTCAGCAGGCCAGACCTGATTAAGGGTCTTGGCTGGAAGCATAGACTGTTTACTCTTTTTATAGATGCTGCCTGGCCTGCTGAATTCCTCCAGCATTTTGTGTAGGTTCCAGTAAGTACAAGCCCAGATGAGACAAAAGTCATTGATGAGAATGGCTTGGACCCAAAATGCAAGGGTAACCATGGCAAAGATTGAGACACGGTTTCAAACTGGATCGAGAATCTGAGCACAAAACCAACACTAGATGAAATCACAAATAGGCTTACGATTGAGCGCCGAACATCAGTCCAGGTGTTCCTTAAGTGCTCAGTCCTTGCTGCCCAAAATATTAGCAGGACTGTCCTGAAACTTTAAAGATACTGCACCAGCTATCCGTACTCTGGGGAGTCAAAGCATCTAAACTTCAGAAGCTCATGTAGATGGGTGCATGTCGTGACACCAGAGCCATCAAATGCTCCTCATATCATCATATACACCTCTGTCAAGTCAAAGATTCAAAGGACCTTTATTACAGACAGAATACAACCCTGAGATTCGTCTCCCCACAGGCAGCCACGTAACAAAGAAACAGCATGGAATCCATTCAGAAAACACCAAACACACAAAGTACCAAAAAAAGAGCAGAAGATGCAAATGACAAAAAACAAGCCAATAGCACGCAGAATATTAAACATCAAACTGGAGTCCTTCAAGCAGTCTAGGAATATACAGTTCAGTTCAATTCAAGTTAGCCCTGTGTCATTCGTTAACTGCAGACCGCACAGCCTGTCTGCGTCGAAGTGCCCCGATTGAAATAACACAAAATAGCAATTTTAAAAGTGCGTAACCGGAAACCAGAAACACGTCTAACATGAACTGCAGAGTTCTCGAAAATCTAGTCCAATCCACAAAGTGCACCAATCAGTCATTTTTCATCCTTCTATGAAAATATGGATAATGCAAATTGGAATTTCACACAATGGCACTTATTGAAAAGCGAAGTCCAGGGAGAATAAATCCTACCCCACCTGCTGTGTATGATTACATGTTCCACCAGACAATGCAGGACAATGTGGGCACCCAAGATAGCCTGATATTCCCAATGCCATTGGAAGTGCATTGAAAAGTCTTTAAGGCCGAGGAGGAGGTAAACTTCAAAGGGACTGAAATCTATAACAGAAGGATAAGACCACAAGACATAGGAGCAGAATTAGGCCATTTGGCCCATCAAGTCTGCTCCACCATTTCTTCGTGGCTGATCCCATTTTCCTCTCAGCTCCAATCTCCTGCCTTCACTATGTATCATAGAAACATAGAAAACATACACACAATACAGGCCCTTCGGCCCTCAAAGCTATGCCAAACATGTCCCTACCTTAGAACAACCTAGGCTTTACCCATAGCCCTCTATTTTTCTGAGCTCCGTGTAGCCATCCAGGAGTCTCCTAAAAGACCCAAACATTCTTACCTCCATCACCGCTGCCAGCACTCACCACTCTTTGTGTAAAAAAAACTTACTCCTGACATCTCCTCTGTACCTGCTTCCAAGCACCTCAAAACTATGCCCTCTTGTGCTAGCCATTTCAGCCCTGGGAAAAAGCCTCTGACTATCCACACGATCAATGTCTCTTGTTATCTTGTACACCTCTGTCAAGTCACCTCTCATTCTCCGTCGCTCCAAGGAGAAAAGGACAAGTTCACTCAACCTATTCTCATAAGGCATGCTCCCCAATCCAGGCAACATCCTCGTAAATCTCCTCTGCACCCTTTCTATGGTTTCCACGTCCTTCCTGTAGTGAGGCGACCAGAACTGAGCACAGTACTCCAACTGGGGTCTGACCAGGGTCCTATATAGCTGCAACATTACTTCTCGGCTCTTAAACTCAATCCCATGATTGATGAAGGCCAATACACCATTTGTCTTTTTAACCACGCAGTCAACCTGCATAGCAGCTTTGAGTGTCCTATGGACTCAGACCCCAAGATCCCTCTGATCCACCACACTGCCAAGAGTCTTACCATTAATACTATATTCTGCCATTATACTTGACCTACAATAATGAACCACCTCACACTTATCTGGGTTGAACTCCATCTGCCACTTTTCAGCCCAGTTTTGCATCCTATCAATGTCCCATTTTAACATCTGACAGCCCTCCACGCTATCCACAACACCCCCAACCTTTGTGTCATCAGCAAATTTACTAACCCATCCCTCCACTTCCTTCATCATTTATAAATATCATGAAGAGTTAGGGTCCCAGAACAGTTCCCTGAGGCACACCACTGGTCACCGACCTCCATGCAGAATATGGCCCGTCTACAACCTCTCGTTGCCTTCTGTGGGCAAGCCAGTTCTGGATCCACAAAGCAATGTCCCCTTGGATCCCATGCCTCCTTACTTTCTCAATAAGCCTTGCATGGGGTACTTTATCAAATGCTTTGCTAAAATCCATATACACTACATCTACAGCTCTACCTTCATCAATGTGCTTAGTCACATATTCAAAAAATTCAATTAGGCTTGTAAGGCACGACCTGCCTTTGACAAAGTCATGCTGACTATTCCTAATCATATTATGCCTCTCCAAATGTTCATAAATCCTGCCTCTCAGGATCTTCTCCATCAACTTACCAACCACTGAAGTAAGACTTAATGGCCTATAATTTCCTGGGCTATCCCTACTCCTTTTCCTGAATAAGGGAACAACATCCGCAACCCTCCAATCTGCTGGAACCTCTTCCATCCTCATTGATGATGTAAAGATCATTGCCAGACACTCAGCAATCTCTTCCCTCACTTCCCTCAGTAGCCTGGGGTACATCTCATCTGGTACTGGTGACTTATCCAATTTGATGCTTTCCAAAAGATCCAGCACATCCTCTTTCTTAATATCTACATTCTCAAGCTTTTCAGTCCACTGCAAGTCATCCCTACAATCGCCAAGATCCTTTTCCATAGTGAATACTGAAGCAAGGTACTCATTAAGTACCTCCGCTATTTCCTCCGGTTCCATACACACTTTTCCACTGTCACACTTGATTGGTCCTGTTCTCTCACATCTTATCCTCTTGCTCTGCACATACTTGTAGAATGTCTTGGGGTTTTTCTTAATCCTGTCTGCCAAGGCCTTCTCATGGCCCCTTCTGGCTCTCCTAATTTCATTCTTAAGCTCCTTCCTGCCAGCCTTATAATCTTCTAGATTCATATCTTCACCTAGTTTTTTGAACCTTTCATAAGCTCTTCTTTTCTTCTTGACTAGATTTACAACAGCCTTTGTACACCACAGATCTTGTACCTCACCATCCTTTCCATGTCTCATTGGAACGTACCTACTCAGAACCCCATGCAAATATCCCCTGAACATTTGCCACATTTCTTTGGTATGTTTCCCTGAGAACATCTGTTTCCAATTTCTGGTTCCAGGTTCCTGCCAGATTGCCTCATAGTTCCCTTACTCCAATTAAACATTTCCCGAACTTGTCTGTTCCTACCCCTTTCCAATGCTATGGTAAAGGAGATCGAATTGTGATCATCCCATCATGTCCTGACCAATCAAGAATCTATCAACCTCTGCCTTAAGAATACATAAAGACTTGGCCTCCACAGCTGCCTGTGGCAAAGAATACCACAGATTCACCACCCTCTGGCTAAAGAAATTCCTCCTCAACTCTATTCTAAAAGGATGCACCTCCATTCTGAATCTGTGACCACCTGTCCTAGACTCTCCCCCCATAGGAAACATCCTCTCCACATTCACTCTATCAAGGTCTTTCACCATTCAATAAGTTTCAATGAGGTCACCCCTCACTCTTTTGACTTCTACTGAATGGCCCAGAGCCATCAAACACTCTTCATATGACAAGCCATTCAATCCTGGAATCATTTTCATGAACCTCCTTTGAACCCTCTCCAGTTTCAACACATCCTTTCTAAGATAAGGAGCCCAAACCTACTCACAATACTCCAAGCGAGGCCTCGTCAGTGCTTTATAAAGCCTCAATATTACACCCTTGCTTTTATATTCTAGTCCTCTTGAAATGAATGCTAACATTGTATTTGCCTTCGTCACCACAGACTTATTCTGCAAATTAACCTTTAGGGAATCCTAAACAAAGACTCCCAAGTCCATTTGCACCTCAGTTTTTATATTTTCTCTCCATTTAGAAAATAGTCAGCCATTTCATTACTTCTACCAAAGTGTATGACCATACACTTCCCAACACTGTATTCCATCTGCTATTTCCTTGCCCATTCTCCAAATCTGTCTAAATCCTTCCGTACCTCTCTACTTCCTCAAAACAACCTGCCCTCCACCAATCTTCATATCATCTGCAAACTTTGCAACAAAGCCATCAATTCCATCATCAAAAATCATTGATATATAACATCAAAAGAATTGATCCCAACACAGACCCCTGTGAAAGATCACTAGTCACTAGCGGCCAACCACAAAAGGCTCCCTTTATTCCCACTCTTTGCCTGCTGCCGATCAGCCTCTGCTTTCTCCATGCCAGAATTTCTCCTGTAATACCATGGGATTGTAGCTTGCTAAGCTCCTCACGTGTGGCACCTTGTTAAAGGCCTTCGGAAAATGCAAGTACACAACATCAACCTATTCTACTTTGTCTATCATGCTTGTTACTTCTTCAAAGAAAGATTTTCCCTGACTGTGACATATTTTATCATGTGCCTCCAAGTACCCTGAGACCTCATCCTTAACAATCGACTCCAGCATCTTCTCGACCACTGAGGTCAGACTAACTGGCCTATAGTTTCCTTTCTTTTGCTTCTCTCCCTTCTTGAAGAGTGGGGTGACATTTGCATTTTTCCAATTTTCTGGAACCATTCCAGAATCTAGTGATTCTTAAAGGATCATTTTCCTGCCCGGATAAAGGGTCTCAGGACAAAATGTCGACTGTTCTTTCCTCTCCATAAATGCTGTCTGACTTGCTGAGTTCCTCCAGCATTTTGTGTGAGTTACTCTGGATTTCCTGTATCTGATTGATGAGGGGCTCAGTTTCTAAATTGGAGTCTGTGTTATTAAGTCTCACTCTAGAGACTTGGAACGCTAGAATGGGAGGGTGTCCCTTTAGAACAGAGATGAGGAGGGATTTCTTTAGCCAGAAGGTGGAGAATCTGCAGAATTCATTGCCACGGACGGCTGTGGAAGCCAAGACATTGGGTATATTTAAAGCAGAATTTGGTAAGTTCTTAATTAGACAGGGTGTCAAAGGTTATGGGGAGAAGGCAGGAGAATGGGATTTGAGAGGGATAATAAATCAGCCTCGATGGAATGCGCCAAATAGCCTAATTCTGCTCCTACGTCTTATGGTCTAACACTAGACTACAGGTGTGCTGTACAAATAAACAAACACCCAGAGAACTGCAGAGACCTTCTCTCCCCTGCTTCAAAGTGGTTTCATGGGCTGGAATTAAAGTAACTTTCTTTCCTGTTTGGTTGTCTTGCTATTGTCGCTGATTTAACCCGTGATTCAGAAGTTCAAAGTTCAAAGTAAATTTATCACAAATGTATGTATATGTTACCCTCTACTACTTTGAGATCCATTTCCTTGCAGGCACTTACAGGGAAAAACAAGACATCTAATAGAAACTTACAAAAAAACTATACACGAACAAAGAATGACAAACAACCAATGTGCAAACGTGACAAACTGTGCAAATACAAAACAGTACAGGGAACATGAATGTAAAGAGTCCTTTGGAAGTAAGGCTGTAGGTCGTAGAATCCGTTCAGAGTAACGGTGCAGTGGTTCCTGTACTTCCTGCCCGATGATAGAAGTGAGGATACGAAAGGGAAACCATGTTAATGTGGTAGTTCCTCAGTCAGCATTCGTGAGTCAGCCATGATTCCTGAGGGGGGCTTGAAACCTTAGCACCTTGACTCCAGAAAAGTTATCCATGCCATTTCAGGAACCTAATGGTTGAGGGGTAATAACTGTTCCTGAACCTGGTGGTGTGGAACCTGAGGCCCCTGTACCTCCTTCTCGATGGCCTAGATGGTGAGGTGGGGACTGGGGGAGAGGTCTTTGATGATGGATGCTGCTTTCCTGCTTGTTGAATAGTGTCATAGAGACATAGCGAAGTACAGCACAGGAACACAATAGGATGTTCCTCAGCCTGCATTAGGAAATCAGCTGCGATTCCAGAGGGGAACTGGAACACTCAGAATTTTGACTCAGACAAATACTCAAACCCAGTAAAGGAGACTTGGGCCGACAGAAAACATATTGCTTAATATCCGCATATTCTTATTAATGTTTACAGAACAAAGCCAAAGATATTACTTAGCCTGCTTAAATCATATCACTCCAGCTCAAATTACCAATTACGAAAAGCTGTACCGAGCCCCAGTCAATACAGAGACGGAAATGAAACACTCTGGGGCTGAGCTCAGTACTTGCGTTCATCTTTGAGAATTATTCAACTGCTCGGTTTGCATAAACAAGAGATTATGTTTCAGACAGAAAGATGACTATTTAATTAAATAAAATATGTGTTTCCATTTTACTTGCCTGATGAGCAACGGCAACAAAATACTGTGAGATAAGTGGAAGTCCTTCATAACACAGGTTTTTTTTGTAAACGGATATTGTAACGAGGAGGGGAAATCTGCATGTCCAACATGGAGCTGCAGTGGAATGGTACTGATTATAAGAACAGAAGACACAGAAACAGTAATAGGCCATTCAGCCCATCAAGGCTGTTCTGCCATTCGAACAGCTGATTTATTATCCCTCTCAACCCAGTTCTCCTGCCTTCTCTCCGTAACCTTTAATGCCTTTCATTAGTCAGGGACCTATCAACCTTTGCTTTAAATGTACCCAGTGACTTGACCTCCACAGCCATCTGAGGCAATAAATTCCACAGATTCACTACCACACGTTGGGCGCGTGGCCAAGTGGTTAAGGCGTTCGTCTAGTGATCTGAAGGTCGCTAGTTCGAGCCTCAGCTGTGGCAGCGTGTTTGTGTTCTTGAGCAAGGCACTTAATGACATATTGCTCTAGTCTGTACGAGGAGTGGCGCCCCACACAGACTTCCAATCTGCGCCTTGTAAGGCATGAAAATGCCCGATGCAGGCCTCTCATGATCTGAGTCAACGTTCCCTCCCCCACCACCTCTAAACGTAGAACATAGAACAGTATGGTGCAGGAACAGGTCCTTTGGCCCACAAAGTTGTGCCGAACTAACTAATCAAATGGCCAACTCAACGCTGTGTAAAAACCTTGCCCCTCACATCTCCTGTGAAATTACCTCCTCTCAGCAAAAATGCATGCCCTCTAGTATTAAACATTTCAACCCTGGAAATAATATACCGTCTGTCCTTGCCTCTCATAATCATATAACCTCTATCAGATTTCAATCAAACCTGGCTAAAGAAATTCCTCCTCAGCTCTATGGTAAAAGGGCATCCTTCTGTTGTGAGGCTGTGTCCTCTGGACTCCCCCACTGCTGGGAACATTCTCTGCCCGTCCACTCTGTCTAGGTCTTTCAATATTCGACAGGTGGAGCACACAGTCCCTGCTCTGTATCCACACTCCTTCAGACTTAGACTTTAATTAGACTTAAATACACAGGCAAACAGGCATCATGGGAGGAAATACTGCAGCGCCGTTAGTGCAGAAAATTAAAGACACCTTTCCGGAATAAGTATTTTAGGTTAGATTATGAAGACACACAGTCCTCTTTTATTGTTATTTAGTAATGCATGCATTAAGAAATGATACAATATTTCCTCCAGTGTGATATCACAAAACACAGGACAGACCAAGACTGAAAAAACTGACAAAACCACATAATTATAACATATAGTTACAACAGTGCAACAATACCATAACTTGATGAAGAAGTCCATGAGCACAGTACAAGTTCAAAGTCTCTCAAATGTCCCACATCTCACGCAGACGGGAGAAGGAAGAAACCTCTCCCTGCCATGCCCGACCACAGTCCGACTCTGAGTCATCTGAAAACTTCGAGCCTCCGATCAGCTCCCCGACACCGAGTACTGAGCGCCATCTCTGTCCGAACGATTCGACCTCAATCTCGGTCGCCAACAGCAGGCAAAGCCGGGGATTTTGAGGCCTACCCTCCGGAAGACTCCCGACCACGCAGTAACGACAGCAGCGGATGGGCGTTTCAGAAAAATCCTCCATCAAATCAGAATTGTCCACAGCCCCTATTTAACGGATACGATGTCATTTTTCACTGGAGGGCTGCACACGCGCAGTGCGCTGCTCTCTCTCCTCTCGATATCTGTCACACAGTAGCCTATTCCTAGAGGGACAGCACTGTGGTGTAGTGGTTAGCACAATCGCTTTACAGCGCCAGCAATTGCTGACTGGGGTTCAATTCCTGGCACTGTCTGTAAGGAGTATGTACTTTCTTCCCATAACTGTGTGGGTTTCCTCCAAGTGCTCCAGTTTCCTCCTATATTCCAATAACACATGGGTGAGTAAATTGTGGGCATGTTATGCTGGTGCGGAAGTGTGGCAACATTTGTAGATGCCCCCAACTCAGCCCTCGCTGATCTGATTGGACACGATCGACACATTTCATTGTATGTTTCCATGTTTTTGTGTACATGTGACCAATAAAGATAATCTCTTCTTTATCTTTCCTGTCATAAATATATCACCAAAAGTGTTACAATGACACACAAGATATGGAGAAGGGTTCCTTAGGGTAGCATTATTTTTGCTGTTCAGGTGCAGCCTGTAAGTGAAGAATTTGAGTAAGCACAGAGGATCGGGAATTAAATTGTGCTTGTAGTCACCTATCTGAGGTGAGTTAAAGCTTCTGGACAGAAGAGGAAGTCTGGGAGAACCTGTCACTTTGCTATTTTATGGAGGAGTCATTTCTTCCAGTGTGGATCAAAGTTCAAAGTAAATTTATTATCAAAGTCCATACATACCACCTGGAGGTTCATTTTCTTGTGGGCATTCACAGTAGAACAAAGAAATACAATGGAATCAATGAAAAACTACACAAAAGCTGACAGACAACCAGTGTGCAAAAAAAGACAACTGCAAATACAAAAAAAAGTACTGAAAACAGGAGTCCTTGAAAGTGGGTCTGTTGGTTCTGGAATCAGTTCAGAGTTGGGGTGAGTGAAGTTCAGGAGTCTGATGGTTGAGGGGTAATAACTGCTCCTGAACCTGGTGATATGGGACCCATGGCTCCTGTACCTTCTTCCCGACAACAGCATTGAGAAGAGATCAGGAACAGACAGGTGTTTTTTTATTAAAATGATTCACTAAAATATTGTTAAATAGGAGCAAGTGGATCTCAAGCTTCCACCTCCTAGAAAACAGAAAACTAATTTGGGTTAATAAATCCCACTTATCTTTGACAGGGAGAAGTGCTTTTTGATAGTTGGGAATCCATCTTTAAACACCATGCTACTTTCAACACCAACGTCCCTATCTTCTCCTTCGATGGAAGAAACATCATGAAGGATTCTTCCTGGTAAGATCTCCCGTGAAAAATCAAGTCAAATGCAAGGAATACCATTTTTCTTATGTAAAAGTCTTATTTAATTATTTAACATAATTAAGAGCAAGGAGATATAACTTTAAGGTGATTGAAGCAAAGTATGGGGTGGATGAGAGGTAAGTTCTCTACAAGGAGAGTGGTGAGTGCAGATGGTGGTGGTGGAGGCAGATGCATCGTGGACAGTTAAGAATTATGTATGATAGGCATATGGATGACAGAAAATTGAAGGTTGAGGGGAAAGGGTTAAATTGACCTTCTAGTAGGTTAAAAGGTCGACACAACATTGTGGCTGATGGGCCCAAACTGTGCTATGTTCAAACATTGTTGACCTCAGGGGGTATTAAGTCTCACACGCAGATTCACAGAGCCATTCATAGAAACATAGAAAATAGGTGCAGGAGTAGGCCATTCAGCCCTTCGAGCCTGCACCGCCATTCAGTATGATCATGGCTGATCATCCAACTCAGAACCCTGTACCAGCCTTCTCTCCATACCCCCGATCCCTTTAGCCACAAGGGCCATATCTAACTGCCTCTTAAATATAGCCAATGAACTGGCCTCAACAGTTTCCTGTGGCAGAGAATTCCACAGATTCACCACTCTCTGTGTGAAGAAGTTTTTCCTAATCTCAGTCCTAAAAGGCTTCCCCTTTATCCTCAAACTGTGACCCCTCGTTCTGGACTTCCCCAACATCGGGAACAATCTTCCTGCATCTAGCCTGTCCAATCCCTTTAGGATTTTATACATTTCAATCAGATCCCCCCTCAATCTTCTAAATTCCAATGAGTATAAGCCTGGTTCATCCAGTCTTTGATCATATGAAAGTCCTGCCATCCCAGGAATCAATCTGGTGAACCTTCTTTGTACTCCCTCTATGGCAAGGATGTCTTTCCTCAGATTAGCAGACCAAAACTGCACACACTACTCCAGGAGTGGTCTCACCAAGGCCTTGTACAACTGCAGTAGTACCTCCCTGCTCCTGTACTCGAATCCTCTTGCTATAAATGCCAGCATACCATTCGCCTTTTTCACCGCCTGCTGTACCTGCATGCCCACTTTCAATGACTGGTGTATAATGACACCCAGGTCTCATTGCACCTCCCCTTTTCCCAATCGGCCACCATTCAGATAATAATCTGTTTTCCTATTTTTGCCACCAAAGTGGATAACTTCACATTTATCCACATTAAATTGCATCTGCCATGAATTTGCCCACTCACCTAACCTATCCAAGTCACCCTGCATCCTCTTAGCATCCTCCTCACAGCTAACACTGCCGCCCAGCTTCGTGTCATCCTGCATTTAATCCATGCTGCATTTAATTCCCTCATCCAAGTCATTAATATATATTGTAAACAACTGGGGTCCCAGCACTGAGCCTTGCGGTACCCCACTAGTCACTGCCTGCCATTTTGAAAAGGTCCTGTTTATTCCCACTCTTTGCTTCCTGTCTGCCAACCAATTCTCTATCCACATCAATACCTTACCCCCAATACCATGTGCTTTAAGTTTGTACACTAATCTCCTGTGTGGGACCTTGTCAAAAGCCTTTTGAAAATCCAAATATACCACATCCACTGGTTCTCCCCTATCCACTCTACTAGTTACATCCTCAAAAAATTCTATGAGATTCGTCAGACATGATTTTCCTTTCATAAATCCATGCTGAATTTGTCCGATGATTTCACCGCCTTCCAAATGTGCTGTTATCACATCTTTGATAACTGATTCAATATGGATACAGGCCCTTCATCCAAGTATGGGCTTTATGGTCCAGGTGCCTAGCTAAAACATCAGTTCAGCACAGTCTGGATGGGCTGAAGGGCCTGATTTTATGCTCTACGACCCTAGGATCAGAAACAGGTTTATGACCTCCGACAGATGTTGTGGCACAGTATGTAGTGGTTAACACAACGTGTTACAGTACAAGTGACCAGGGTTCAATTCCCGCAGCCGCCTTTAAGGAGCTTGTACGTTCTTCCCATGACCGCGTGGGTTTCCTCCGGGTGCTCCAGTTTCCTCCTGCAGTGCAAAGATGTGCCTGATGGTAGGTTAATTGTGCATTATAAATTGTCCCGTGATTAGGCAGGATTAAATTGGGGGATTGCTAGGTAGTGTGGCAAGGGCCAATTCCACACTGTATCTCAATAAATACATAAATAAATTTATTGTTTTGTGGCAGCAGTACAATGCAATAAATGAGAATTAGTTAAATTACAATAAATAAATATGGTGCCAATTTAAATATAAGTAGTGTTAAGGGAGAGTAAACCAGTGAAGTGGTGTTCATAGACTGTTCTGAAACGTGACAGTGGGGTGTTAGCATATCATTTTCATCTGGTGCCTTACACTCTGTTGTGGTTTCCCTCTCGTTTCGAAGGCCCCACAAAATAATCTGGCACGGATCCAGTGAAAGAGGCAGCCGCGTCCCTACCAATTACTGCGGGGCATGGCGCTCGATGGACATGAGCCTCACCGGCAACGCCTCGCCGCTCTTTCGCGGGAGGCTCCTCGCCCAGCACTCGTACAACTGCGCAAACAGCTTCATCGTTCTTTGCATCGAGAACAGCTACTTCCATGATCACAGAAGGAGAAAGTGATGGCCTGCACCTGCACGGGAAAGCTCGGGAATTACAGCAGGCTCATCGCCAAAAGTGGCACATTTTTACTTCTAACAAAATATATCCAAGTGGGACAATGTAAATAGTGCTTTCTGATGAGATCGGCCATTGGCAATAAATGGTAGCCAAAGATGACATACCTCAAAAATCTGCATGAGTTGTCTTTTTAGTAGCAAAACCAACCCTATTGGATCTAAGGAACTGATCTCACACAGCTTCTCAATCGTTGGTGCTAGTGAAAAGTAATTGAGATGGGACTGCTGTTAAAATGCCATATTTATAACCGCTATTAACCCCACTTGTGCAAATTACAATTTAGCCAGTTTGGTAAATGGGAAGATTTGCTGAGCATTGGCTGGCCACTGTGTACAAGTTCAAGTCTACGGCTATTCAACGGTAGACATGTATACAGCTAAACAAAACAATGTTTCTCTGCAACTAAGGTGCAAAACACAGTACATGTATCGTATCTATTAGCTAAGTATGAGTTTCCAGCCATTGGAGTGCACTGCAGTTTCCTTTCACATGGAATCTCTTTGAATCCAGCCTCCGCAAGGAAGGACCTTTCCTCCTTCTCCCCCTCCAAAAAAAGCCCGCAGCGAATAGAAATTAATTCTTGTTCTTTAAATCCGCCATCGCCGTTGCCGAGCAGTACAACAACTCTTTAAAGTAACGATCAGTGTACACCTATGCACTGTTTTTACTAAACTATCCATAATGTTATTCCATTTCAATATCTCAATGTTCATAGACGTGCATTTTCTGTACAAGAAAACCCAGAGCAGCACACATAAGAGGCTGAAGGAGCTCAGCAGATCATGTAGCCTCTATTGCAAGGGTTCCCAACCCTTTTTACACCATGGACCAATCCCATTACACAAGGGGTCCGTGGAGCCCTGATCTATTGTCTTCCCCCTATGTTGTTTCAGTGGGAGGAAGAATATCCCACACCCAAAGGCTTTACTAGCCCCAAAGTATCAGCTGGAAGTTCAAAGGGAACTGGTTTTATTTCCTGAAGACTGGTTCTTATTTCAGTGAAACCACAGTTACTGTATTGATACTATCATAACCCCAGACTGATCCGTAACACCTACCTTACCAGGTAGCAAGTGGCCGGCAGATGGAGTTTTCCCAGTGGTAGGAATACCCTGTTGTTTGGTTCGTTAACTTGATACAGGATGCAATCCTCCTGCTAACAGCCAATTTAAACACAGTTCCCCCACCACCATTCCACAAAACGGCGCAGAGGAAGTTTCAGAACCGGATATGGAACAGTACAGCACAGGAACAGGCCTTTCAGCCCACAGTGTGTGGAATATTGAAAAGTAAATCAAAACCCTCCCCAAATACTAATCCCTCCGACCTACACGATGTCCATATCCCTCCATCTTCCTGATATTCATGTGCTTATCTAAAGGTCTCTCAAAGTCCTCTAATATATCTGCCTCTCCCACCATACCAGGCAGCACATTCCAGATATCCACCACTTTTTGAGTAAAAACTTACCCCTCACATCCCCTTTGAACCTACCCCCCATCACCTTCACTGTATGCTCTCTGGTATTAGAGATTCCTACCTTGGGAAACAGACACTCCCTGTCCACTCTATCTGTGCCTCTCATAATCTTATAAACGTCTGTCAGATCTCCCCTCATCCTCCACCGTTCCAGCTAAAACAGCCCAAGTTTATCCAGCCTCTTGTGATAGCACATGCTCTCTAAACCAGGCATCAGCCTGGTGAACCTCTCCTGCACCCTCTCCAAAGCCCCAACATCCTTCCTGTTGCGGGCCAACCAGAACTGTGTGCAAAACTCCAGATGTGGCCTAACCAGAGTTCTATGAAGTAGCAACATAACCTCTTGAGTAGATCATGTTTAAAGACTTGGAACTTTTAAATGGCAGCTTTTCAGCACAATCACTCCCGCCGCAGATTTAGCCAATTTACACTGAAGATCAAGTCCACTGACACTGCAACTGTAGTCCATTCACGTCACATTACCCCCTCTACAATGCAGTTAGTCACTTTACGCTGCAGGTTTAGTCAATAAATTCCCTCTGTGCCATCTGTGTACTGCGCAAATTTGTGTACAATACAGAATTTTAACAGATCTTGTCCAGGTTCATGGCACTCACTTTCCACACTGAATCAATTTACCACACTGATTTAGGTTGTTTACGGTGGAATATTACAATGCAGAATTAGATAAATTTCACATTTCACAATCCTGAAGCATTCCATTTCGACTGTGGGTTATGTCCATTCAGTGCAACTCAGTTACCACACCAGTGAAGTAATATTTGCATAGAGCAACGATTTTATAATATATGAACCAAATGTCTAAATCAGATTGTATTGAAATGAAGGATGTTTCACATGCTGAATAAAAACTTAATACATTTTTTTTTGTAAATTATTGCTCTGTCTGATTTTTGATCTGGGACAAGGTACTGGGGAAGAGGGAAGAAGTTTTCAGGTTAATTGTTCACAGCTGTCCTGGGACTTTGCAAACCAACAGATTCAGCAAGGACTGGTGCAATAAAAAAGCCTGCGGGTGCTGTACGTCCAAAACAAAAACAGAACATGCTCGAAGCACTCAGCGGGAGGAGAATGTATAGTGTGAGAGATTCAGAAGGAACTCCTGCAACGGCAGGTACAAGAATAAACAGTCCATGTTTTGGGCTGAGATCCTTCATGAGAACTGGGAAGGAAGGGGAAGAAGCCAGAATAAGATGGTAGGGTTGGAGGGGTGGGGGGACAAGCACAAACTACAAGGTGATAGGTGAGACTGGGTGAGGGGGAAGGCAGGTGGGTGCGGAGGAGGAGAAGTAAGATGGTGGGAGGTGATAGGTGGAAAAGGTAAAGGGCTGAAGAAGATGGAATCTGATGGGAAAGAATAGTGGACCATGAGAGAAAGGGAAGGAGGAGAGGACCTGGAGGAGGTTATGATGAGGAGAAAAGAAGGGGTGACAATGAAGCCAGAATGGGGAAATGAGAAGGGGAGGGAAATGACCAGAAGTTCGACTTCCTTGCTGAGAGTTCCTCCAGTATTTTGTGCGTGCTGATCAAGATTTCCAGCATCTGCAGAATCGCTTGTGTGTCACAAGCAGCCAGAGTCAGCATGAGAGATGGTGGTATGGAAATTTTAGGGCGGGGAATGGCTTTTTAACAGGAGCAGGCTGAGAACCAACTGCTGGCAATCTTCTCTGGGATAATGGAAATTGTCCTGGGGCCACACTCTTCAGTATGTTTGCCACATGTTGGTGTTTGGGAATCCAGATGTGCATAATTGCACTTCTGACTATTAAAAAACTGAGTAATAGGTTGCTTTATCGCACTCTGGAATTCAGAAGAATGAGGGAGGACCTCATTGAAACCTATCAAATGTTGGACACCCTTGGAAGAGTGGATGTGGAGTGGATGTTTCCAATGGTGGGAAAGTCTAACACCAGAGGACACAGCCTCAGAACAGAGGAGACATTTAGAACAGAGATGAGGAGGAATTTCTTTAGCCAGAGGGTGGTGAATCTGTGGAATTCTTTGCCACAGATGGCTGTGGAGGCCAAATCATTGGGTATATTTAAAGCAGACTTAATCAGTTAAGGCTTCAAGGGTCATGGAGAAAAGGTAGGAGAATGGTGTTGAGAGGGTTAATAAATCAGTGATGATGGAATGGTGGAATGGCTTTATGTGCCCAGGGTAAGTTCAGCCATATCGTGAGAGACACTATTCCATCAATTGATTGTTGCACCAGATACACCATAAGACCATAAGATATAATTATGATATAGTTGGGATCACAGAGACATGGCTCCAGGGTGACCAAGGATGGGAGCTCAACGTTCAGGGATATTCAATATTCAGGAGGGATAGACATGAAGGAAGGGGAGGTGGGGTGGCGTTGCTGGTTAAAGAAGAGATTAACGCAATAGAAAGGAAGGACATAAGCCGGGAAGATGTGGAATCGATATGGGTAGAGCTGCGTAACACTAAGGGGCAGAAGACGCTGGTGGGAGTTGTGTACAGACCACCTAACAGTAGTAGTGAGGTCGGAGATGGTATTAAACAGGAAATTAGAAATGTGTGCAATAAAGGAACAGCAGTTATAATGGGTGACTTCAATCTACATATAGATTGGGTGAACCAAATTGGTAAAGGTGCTGAGGAAGAGGATTTCTTGGAATGTATGCGGGATGGTTTTTTGAACCAACATGTCGAGGAACCAACTAGAGAGCAGACTATTCTAGACTGGGTTTTGAGCAATGAGGAAGGGTTAATTAGCAATCTTGTCGTGAGAGGCCCCTTGGGTAAGAGTGACCATAATATGGTGGAATTCTTCATTAAGATGGAGAGTGACATAGTTAATTCAGAAACAAAGGTTCTGAACTTAAAGAGGGGTAACTTTGAAGGTATGAGACGTGAATTAGCTAAGATAGACTGACAAATGACACTTAAAGGATTGACGGTGGATATGCAATGGCAAGCATTTAAGGATTGCATGGATGAACTACAACAATTGGTCATCCCAGTTTGGCAAAAGAATAAATCAGGGAAGGTAGTGCACCCGTGGCTGACAAGAGAAATTAGGGATAGTATCAATTCCAAGGAAGAAGCATACAAATTAGCCAGAAAAAGTGGCTCACCTGAGGACTGGGAGAAATTCAGAGTTCAGCAGAGGAGGGCAAAGGGCTTAATTAGGAAGGGGAAAAAAGATTGTGAGAGAAAACTGGCAGGGAACATAAAAACTGACTGTAAAAGCTTTTATAGATATGTAAAAAGGAAAAGACTGGTAAAGACAAATGTAGGTCCCCTACAGACAGAAACAGGTGAATTGATTATGGGGAGCAAGGACATGGCAGACCAATTGAATAATTACTTTGGTTCTGTCTTCACTAAGGAGGACATAAATAATCTTCTAGAAATAGTAGGGGACAGAGGGTCCAGTGAGTTGGAGGAACTGAGCGAAATACATGTTAGTAGAGAAGTGGTGTTGGGTAAATTGAAGGGATTAAAGGCAGATAAATCCCCAGGGCCAGATAGTCTGCATCCCAGAGTGCTTAAGGAAGTAGCCCAAGAAATAGTGGATGCATTAGTGATAATTTTTCAAAACTCGTTAGATTCTGGACTAGTTCCTGAGGATTGGAGGGTGGCTAATGTAACCCCACTTTTTAAAAAAGGAGGGAGAGAGAAACCGGGGAATTATAGACCAGTTAGCCTAACGTCAGTGGTGGGGAAACTGCTGGAGTCAGTTATCAAAGATGTGATAACAGCACATTTGGAAAGCGGTGAAATCATCGGACAAAGTCAGCATGGATTTGTGAAAGGAAAATCATGTCTGACGAATCTCATAGAATTTTTTGAGGATGTAACTAGTAGAGTGGATAGGGGAGAACCAGTGGATGTGGTATATTTGGATTTTCAAAAGGCTTTTGACAAGGTCCCACACAGGAGATTAGTGTGCAAACTTAAAGCACATGGTATTGGGGGTAAGGTATTGATGTGGATAGAGAATTGGTTAGCAGACAGGAAGCAAAGAGTGGGAATAAACGGGACCTTTTCAGAATGGCAGGCAGTGACTAGTGGGGTACCGCAAGGCTCAGTGCTGGGACCCCAGTTGTTTACAATATATATTAATGACTTAGATGAGGGAATTAAATGCAGCATCTCCAAGTTTGCGGATGACACAAAGCTGGTCGGCAGTGTTAGCTGTGAGGAGGATGCTAAGAGGATGCAGGGTGACTTGGATAGGTGGGGTGAGTGGGCAAATTCATGGCAGATGCAATTTAATGTGGATAAATGTGAAGTTATCCACTTTGGTGGCAAAAATAGGAAAACAGATTATTATCTGAATGGTGGCGGATTAGGAAAAGGGGAGGTGCAACGAGACCTGGGTGTCATTATACACCAGTCATTGAAAGTGGGCATGCAGGTACAGCAGGTGGTGAAAAAGGCGAATGGTATGCTGGCATTTATAGCGAGAGGATTCGAGTACAGGAGCAGGGAGGTACTACTGCAGTTGTACAAGGCCTTGGTGA
The DNA here is from genome assembly GCF_963921235.1 of Mobula hypostoma. NCBI lineage: Eukaryota > Metazoa > Chordata > Chondrichthyes > Myliobatiformes > Myliobatidae > Mobula > Mobula hypostoma. Next base: position 249,136,817 of record NC_086097.1, read on the forward strand.
GACCACACCTGGAGTATTGGGTGCAGTTTTGATCCCCTAATCTGAGGAAAGACATCCTTGCCATAGAGGGAGTACAAAGAAGGTTCACCAGATTGATTCCTGGGATGGCAGGACTTTCATATGAAGAAAGACTGGATGAACTGGGCTTGTACTCATTGGAATTTAGAAGATTGAGGGGGGATCTGATTGAAACGTATAAAATCCTAAAGGGATTGGACAGGCTAGATGCAGGAAGATTGTTCCTGATGTTGGGGAAGTCCAGAACGAGGGGTCACAGTCTGAGGATAAAGGGGAAGCCTTTTAGGACCGAGATTAGGAAAAACTTCTTCACACAGAGAGTGGTGAATCTGTGGAATTCTCTGCCACAGAAAACAGTTGAGGCCAGTTCATTGGCTATATTTAAGAGGGAGTTAGATATGGCCCTTGTGGCTACGGGGGTCAGGGGGTATGGAGGGAAGGCTGGTGCAGGGTTCTGAGTTGATTGATCAGCCATGATCATAATAAATGGCGGTGCAGGCTCGAAGGGCCGAATGGCCTACTCCTGCACCTATTTTCTATGTCTATGTTTCTATAGGAGCAGAATTAGGCCATTCAGCCCATCGAGTCTGATCTGCCATTCCATCATGGCTGATCCCGGATCCCACTCAACCCCGTACATCTGCTTTCTTGCCATATCCTTTGATGCACTGACCGATCAGCAAACGATCAACTTCTGCCTTAAATATACACACAGACTTGGCCTCCACCACAGTCTGTGGCAGAGCATTCCACAGATTTACTACTCTCTGGCTAAAAAAACTCCTCCTTACCCCTGTTTTAAATGGTCACCCCTCAATTTTGAGGCTGTGATCTCTACTTCTGGATACCCCCAAAACATCCTCTGCACATCCACCCTATCTAGTCCTTTCAACATTCGGTAGGTTTCAATGTGATCCCTGCACATTCTTCTAAATTCCAGTGAGTACAGGCCCAAAGTTGACAAACGTACCTCATATGTTAACCCCTTCATTCCCAGAATCATTCTCATGAGCCTCCTCTGGACTGTCTCCAATGACAACACATCATTTCTGTGACTGGGGACCCAAAACTGTTGACAACACTCCAAGAATGACTTGACTAATGTCTTATAAAGCCTCAGCATTATCTCCTTGCTTTAATATTCAATTCCCTTCGAAATAGGTGCCAACATTGCATTTGCCTTCTTCACCATAGACCCAACCTGTAAATTAACCTTCTGGGAGTCTTGCATGAGGACTCCTAAGTCCCTCTGCACCTCTGATGTTTGAACCTTCTCCCCACTGAGATAATAGTCTGCACTATTGTTCCTTTTACCAAAATGCATTATCATACATTTCCCAACACTGTATTCCATCTGCCACTTTTTTGCCTATTCTTTCAATCTGTCTAAAACCTGCTGCAATCGCATTGCTTCCTCAGCACTACCTACCCCTCCATCTATCTTCATATCATCCACAAACTTTGCCACAAAGTCATCAATTCCATTATTTAAATCATTGACAAACAATGTGAAAAATAGTGGTCCCAATACTGACCCCTGAGGAACACCACTAGTCACTGGCAGCCAAACAGAAAAGGTCCCCTTTATTCCCACTCACTGCCTCCCGCCTGTCAGCCATCCCACTGTCCATGCCAGTATCTTTCCTGTAATACCACAGGATTTTATCATGTTAAGCAGCCTCATGTGTAGCACCATATCAAATGCCTTCTGAAAATCCAAACAAATGACACCTCCTGTCTCTCCTTTCTCCACCCTGCTTGTTACTTCCTTGAAGAACTCTAACAGATTTGTCAGGCAAGATTTCCCTTTAGAAACCATACTGACTTTAGTTTATTTTATCATTAGTCTCCAAGTACCCCGAAACCTCGCCCTTAATAATAGACTCCAACACTTTCCCAACCACTGAGGTTAGGCTTACATGCCTTCAATTTCCCTTTTTTTTTTGCTTTCCTCCCTTCTTAAAGAGTGGAGTGACATTTGCAATCTTCCACTCCTCTGGGACCATGCCAGAATCAAGTGATTCTTGAAAAATTGTGACCAATGCATCCGTTATCTCTTCAGCAACCTCTCTCAGGACTCTGGGATGTAGTCCATCTGACCCAGGTGACTTATCCAATTTAAGACTTCTGAGTTTACCAAGCACTTTTTCCTTTGTAATAGCAATGGCGCTCTCCTGCTCCCTGACACTCGTGGACCTCTGACACACTGCTGGTGTCTTCCACAGAAAACATTGATGCAAAGTACTTACTCAGTTCATCTGCCATTTCTTTGTCCCCCATAACTACTTCATCAGCATCACTTTCCAGTGGTCCAATATCAACTCTCACCTCCCTTTGACTCTTTACATCACTGAAAAAACTTTTGTCTTGAAGCACCGAGGTGAATGGAGAGAGGAGCAGTAAGCCAGTAAGCACTGAAATACACTCATGGGTAATATTGACAAGACTTTGTCATCAGAAACATAGGGCCATAAGACATAGGAGCAGAATTAGGCCATTTGGCCCATCAAGTCTGCTCTGCCATTCAATCATGGCTGATCCATTTTCCCCTCCTCAGCCCCACTCCCCGGTCTTCTCCCCGTAACCTTTGATGCCGTGTCCAATCAAGAACCTATCAAGCTCTGCCTTAAATACACCCAACGACCTGGCCTCCACAGCTGCCTGTGGTAATAAATTACTCAAATTCACCACCTTTTGGCTAAAGAAATTTCTCTGCTTCTCTGTTTTAAATGGATGCCCCTCTATCCTGAGGCTGTGCCCTCTTGTCCTGGACTTCCCCACCATAGTAACCATCCTTTCCACATCTACTCTGTCTAGGCTTTCCAACATTCAAAAGGTTTCAATGAGATCCCCTCTCATCCTTCTGAATTCCAGTGAGTACAGACCCAGAGTCATCAAACGTTCCTCGTATGATAACCCTTTCATTCCTGGAATCATCCTTGTGAACCTTCTCTATATTCTCTGCAATGCCAGCACATCTTTTCATCTTTCCCTCCCCCCCCCGCTCTGCTTTCCGCAGGGATCGCTCCCTACGCGACTCCCTTGTCCATTCGTCCCCCCCATCCCTCCCCACTGATCTCCCTCCTGGCACTTATCCATGTAAGCGGAACAAGTGCTACACATGCCCTTACACTTCCTCCCTTACCACCATTCAGGGCCCCAGACAGTCCTTCCAGGTGAGGTGACACTTCACCTGTTAGTCAACTGGGGTGATATACTGCGTCCGGTGCTCCCGATGTGGCCTTCTATATATTGGCGAGACCCGACGCAGACTGGGAGACCGCTTTGCTGAACACCTACGCTCTGTCCGCCAGAGAAAGCAGGATCTCCCAGTGGCCACACATTTTAATTCTACATCCCATTCCCATTCTGACATGTCTATCCACGGCCTCCTCTACTGTAAAGATGAAGCCACACTCAGGTTGGAGGAACAACACCTTATATTCCGTCTGGGTAGCCTCCAACCTGATGGCATGAATATCGACTTCTCTAACTTACGCTAATGCCCCACCTCCCCCTCGTACCCCATCCGTTATTTATTTATATACACACATTCTTTCTCTCACTCTCCTTTTTCTCCATCTGTCCCTCTGACTATACCCCTTGCCCATCCTCTGAGTTTCCCCCCCCTCCCCCTTTTCCTTCTCCCTGGGCCTCCTGTCCCATGATCCTCTCATATCCCCTTTGCCAATCACCTGTCCAGCTCTTGGCTCCATCCCTCCCCCTCCTGTCTTCTCCTATCATTTTGGATCTCCCCCTCCCCCTCCCACTTTCAAATCTCTTACTAGCTCTTCCTTCAGTTAGTCCTGACGAAGGGTCTCGGCCCGAAACATCAACTGTACCTCTTCCTAGAGATGCTGCCTGGCCTGCTGCGTTCACCAGCAACTTTGATGTGTGTTGCTTGAATTTCCAGCATCTGCAGAATTCCTGTTGTTTACATCTTTTCTAAGATGAGGGGCCCAAAGCTGTTCACAATACTCAGGTGAGGCCTCACCTGTGTCTTATAAAGCCTCAGCATCACATCCCTGCTCTTTATGTTCTAGACCTCTTGAAATGAATGAATGTTTGTCTCGCTTATCACGAGTAAAAAGCTGGGAAGTTGATTGGTGAAACAGTTACAGAGCTGGAGAAGACAGAAGCCAATAGAAGAAGACAGAAGGCCATGAAAGAAAGCAAAGGGGGAGGAGCTCGAGAGGGAGGTTTTTGGGCAGGTAAGGAGATAAGGTGAGAGAGGGAAAAGGGGATGGGAATGGTGAAAGGTGGGGCATTACCAGAAGTTCGAGAAATCAATGTTCATGCCATCAGGTTGGAGGCTGCCCAGACAGAATGTAAGGTGTTGTTCTTCCAAGCTGAGTGTGGCCTCATCACAACAGTAGAGGAGGCCATGGACTGACATGTCAAAATGGGAATGGAAAGCACAATTAAAATGGGTGGCTACTGGGAGATCCTACTTTTTCTTGTGGATGGAGCTTAGATGTTCAGCTAAGTGGTCTCCCAATCTGCATCAGGTCTCACCGATATACAGCAGGCCACACCGGGAGCACCGGATACAGTAGATGACCCCAACAGACTCACAGGTGAAGTGTCGCCTCACCTGGAAGGATTGTTTGGGGCCCTGAATGGTAGTGAGGGAGGAGGTGTAGGGGCAGGTGGAGCACTTGTTCCACTTGCAAGGATAAGTACCAGGAGGGAGATAAGTAGGGAGGGAGGAATGGACAAGGGAGTTGCGTAGGAAGCAATCTCTGTGGAAAGCAGACAGAGGGGCCGAGGGAAAGATGTGCTTGGTGGTGGGATCTTGCTGGGGATGGCGGAAGTTATGGAGAATTATGTGCTGAATGCAGAGGCTAGTGGGGTGATAGGTGAGAACAAGAGGAACCCTATCCTTGGTGGTCCTCTCCTATCAGACTCCCACTTCTCTAGCTCTGTATCTCTTTCATCAATCAATGACCCAGTTCCTTAATTCAACCCTCACTTCTTCCGGCTTCACCTTGTGCTTCTTCCTCCCCTCCCCCCACTCTGACTCCTCCTCTTTTTTTCTCCTGTCCGATGAAGGGTCTCGGCCCAAAATGTCAACTATACTCTTTTCCACAGACACTGCCTGGCCTGCTGAGTTCCTCCAGCATTTTGTTGCTCGGAGGATTTCGGATGAAAAGTGTCAGAGGGTCTGTCCTGGGACCAGCACATAACTGTCATTACAGAGAAAGCACGGCAGCACCTATACTTTATGAGAAGTTTGTGTAGATTCAACATGTCACCTCGATCCTGACAGCCCTGTCTTTTCAGCCTGTCTGGGCTGGCGTTTAAATTGACCAAACAATGGAACAGCACAGGCTCCAGCGCCCTGGAAAGAGGACAATAGACAATAGACAATAGACGCAGGAGTAGGCCATTCGGCCCTTCGAGCCAGGACCACCATTCACTGTGATCATGGCTGATCATCCACAATCAGTACCCTGTTCCTGCCTTATCCCCATATCCCTTGGGCTGAACATCATGTAGAGGAAGTGAAATCGGCAATCGCCTCTGATCTGGGCCGACATTTACGTGCCGGGTGGCACTTAATTAATTAGCTTGTTTATTTCGGATTTTTTCTTAAAGGTGTGCTGAGTGCGCTCCAGCTACCGCTGCACCTCTGCGTGCTTCGCGGCCCGAAGGTTGGGGACCACTGGATTAACCAATCTCTGTCTAAAGAAATTCCTCCTCATCTCCATTTTAGAAGTATGCCTCTCTATTCTGAGGCTGTGTCCTCTAGCCTTAGACTCTACCAGCATAGGAAACACCTTCTCCACATCCACTTTAGCAGGGCCTTTCACCATTTGATAGGTTCAATTAGGTCACCCCTCATTCTTCTAAATTTCATTGAATATAGGCCCAGAGCTATCAGATGCTTTTCAATGTCATATGAATCATTTTCATAAAACTCCTTTGAACCCTCTCCAGTTTCAGCACATCATTTCTAAGGTAAGGGGCCCAAACCTGCTCACAATACTCCAAGTGAGGCCTCACCAGTACTTTATAAAGTTTCAACGTTACATCTTTGCTTTCATATTCTATAATAATTCCATATTAAGGAGAACATGAAGGGAAACTTCTTCACTCAGAGGGTGGTGAGAGTATGCGACGAGCTGCCAGTGTGAGCAGTGAATGCAGGTTTAATTTCAGTGTTTACACAAAGTTTGAATAGGTAGACGGATAGGCAGGGTATGGTCCAGGTGTGGGCTGATGGGACTAGGCAGCTGAAACGGTTCGGCACAGAGCAGGTGGCCCAAGCTCCCGTTTCTTTGCTATCGGAGGCAACACGTGGCCATTTAGTACGTTGTTCCTCTCCACACCTTGTGGTGCACCGGGCAGCAACCTTACCGTTTCTTTAGCATTTGTCTGTTTTTCACAAGGTCACCTTGCCGGCTCAAGGCTCAACCCAGCACAGACAGCGAGCCAGCCGGATTCGAACCCAGGGCCACTCGCCTCGAAGCCCACGGCAGGTGACACTACATCACTGGCCAGCTGGCCATTTCGTATAACAAAATGGTGGAGGAACTCAGCAGCATCTGTGAACAAACATTCGACGCTTTGGGCTGAGACACTTCATCAGGACCGGGAAGGAAGGGGGAAGAAGGTGGGCGGGTGGAAAGGGACGGAGCACAAGCTAGAAAGTGACAGGTGAAGCCAAGTAGGTGGGAGAGGGGGGAGGAAGAAAGAAGCTGCGAGGTGATAGGTGGAAAAGGTAAAGGGCTGAAGAAGAAGGAACCTGATAGGAGAGGAGAGTTAACTGTGGGAGAAAGGGGAGGAGCAGGGGCACCAGAGGATACCCTGTGACCACATGGGCTTTCTCTGGGTGCTCTGGTTTCATCCAACATTCCAACCACATCCCAGTTAGGTTAACTGGTCATGGTAAATTGTCCGATTTGGCTGGCGGTTTGCCGGGCAGTGCCGCTCTTTGGCCTGGAAGGGTCTGTTCTGCACAGAAAAGAGTCATAGAAAACAGCAGCAAAGAAACAGTCCCTTCAACCCATCTAATTCGTACCGAACCATTAATCTGCTTAGACGCATCGACCTGCACTGGGACCATAGCCCTCCCATCATGTACCTATCCAAACTTCTCTTAAACATTGAAATCGAACCCACACCCACCACTTGCAGTGGCAGCTCGCTCGACACTCTCAACACCCTCTGAGTGAAGAGTTTCCTCTCATGTTCCCCTTAAAATGGTCACCTTTCACCCTTCTGGTTGTAGTCCTACCCAACCTCAATGGGAAAAACCTGCTTGCATTCACCTTATCTACACCCCTCATAATTATATATGTCTCTATCAAATCGCCCCTCAACCTCCAACACTCCAGTGAATGAAGACCTACTCTATTCATCCTTTCCCTCGAGCTCAGGCCCTCCAGTTCCGACAACATTCTGGTAAATTTTCCCTGCACTCTTTCAATCTTACTCACATCTTTTCTCTAGGTACCGAGTCATAGAGTCATAGAAGCGTACAGCACAGAAACAGACCCTTTGACCCATCTAGTCCATGCCAAACCATTCAAACTGCCTACTCTCATTGATCTGTACCAGGACCACAGCCCTCGGTACCCCTACCATCCATGGGCCTACCGAAACTTCTCTTAAGCATTGAAATTGGGGTCACATGCACCATTTCTGCTGGCAGCTTTCCTCCAGGTAGCTCTAAAGTTAAAATAATCAAACAAATTTTGTAGTTTTCTATAGCAGATATCACAGCAGCTGAATCCGGCTCTTTCACAGGTTCATTGTTCTCACTGGGACTTTTGTTCTCTTTAGTCTGTGTCTGAGATGCCCACGATTGTTTCTTCCTTTTTCTTTTCCTTGTTCTCTCAAATTTCAAAGTGAACTCAATCATATTGTGATCACTGTTCCCTAAGGGTTCCTTAACCTTAAGCTCTCTTATCACCTCCGGATCATTGCACGACACCCAATCCAGTACAGCCGATCCCCTAGTGGGCTCAACAACAAGCTGTTCTAAAAAGGCCATCTCGCAGACATTCTACAAATTCTCTCTCTTGAGGTCCAATACTGGCCTGGTTTTCCCAATCCACTTTCACGTGAAAATCCCCAACGATTACCATGACATTGCCCTTCTGACACACCTTTTCCACCTCCTGTTGTAATTTGTAATCCACATTCCAGCTGCTGTATGGAAGCCTGTATACAACTGCCATTAGGGTCTTTTTACCCTTGCCATTTCTTAACTCAACCCATAGAGACTCTACACCTTCCGATCCTACTTCATCCCTTTCTAATGATTTAATATCATTTCTCATACACAGGGCCACACCACCCCCTCCACCTCCTAACTTATCTTTCCGATGCACCGTATATCCTTGGATGCTCAGCTCCCAAAGGCAGCCATCCTTTAGCCAAGTTTCAGAACAGGTTAGGACTCTATCCCCTGGAGCGCAGGAGAACGAGGGGACATTTGATAGAGTTGTACAAAATCCCACTGAAGTTGGGTGAGACTAGAAATGGAAGCGGTAGGTTACGCGTGAGAAGTAAAAATGGTGAGAGTGTGGAACGAGCTGCCAGCAGGAGTGGTGATTACAGGTTTAATTTCAACAAGTAGAGAAGTTTGGATAGGAGGGGTATGGGCAAACTTTAACAAACATCCAAGGCGCAGAGAAAGAGAAAAACACAAGTCGTGCAAACAATGAAAACAAACAACAGCATTCAGAATGAAAGTGAGTCTGTAGACACAAAGCCCGGAGCTGCCAGACCAGGCCTCAGTAGACCACCTAGTGGAGCAAAACGTCATGGAGCTCGCAAGACGAAGCCTGGAGCTGCCAGAGCAGGCCTCAGCCTCGGCCTTCGTGCAGCAAAGAGCAGAGTAAGTGTCGCAGTGCAGCAAACTGAGCAGGCCCGACCCTCGCCTCCAGTCCCAACACCCTGCCTTTTCAATCCACCTGACCCAGCGTTTCACTGCTCCAAATGTTGGATTGGTCCTCGCTACACCGCATTGATGGTAGGTGGTGTCCACGGCACATCTGTAGAAATTTGCTGGTCTCTTTGGTGACCTCAATCTCCTCATGAAACATAGCCACTCTCGTCCACCCATCCACTCACACACACAGATTGGCAGTGGGAAACTTTGACTGCAGCAATGAGAAATTGAACGTCTCCTCTGCTCCTTCTGAGTATCGGGTTTTTTTTCTCATCTTTATTGCTATTTTAGATCTGGGTCAGCAGGATCAGAGATCTATGTGAGTCGAGGCCTGAAGGTCAAACCCATGACTGTTGAATCCTGGGGTTTAGGCCATGGCAAATTTAAAATACAGAAGGATCAAGGACAATTATCTTTGTTCCTGCAATGTGCTTGGGGATGGAGGCTGCCATTTTCAGGAACTGCTTCACATCCTCCATTTTTGCCAGACGAAGTTGCTTGACTTTCAGTGTTTTAAAGTAGACTTAATGATGCTTCAGGTAACCTGCTGGACTAGAGATCATTTCCAAATAAGAAGTTATTGTGAGGTGTTCTTTGATATAATATAACATACAGATTTGTCAGTGGTGGTGTCTGTGTCTGCCTGGAGTGAGTCGAGCTGGTTACTGAAGGAAACAAAGAGCCATAAGATACCAGTTGTCACTTCTGGATCAAAGCTAATAAAAAGGTGTTAAAGGTCAATCAGGTGATATATAGCCAATGACACTGAAAGGCAATATTTGAATTGATAAGGAATGAAAATAAAAGTGGACACTTCGATTGCACTATCAGTGATAACTCTTTCCAGAGACCCACCATTGCAAGGAAGAGCCCCCACTCCAGGGCTGGGAAAAGAAAGGATCAATTGTCTGGCCAACGGAGATCCTGTATTCACTGTTATAAATTGGAAAAATGGTCTGAGTGAGCATTGGTACAAAGGAAAGTGGAATTCATGTTTTAAGTTCTTGGCCTGGGATCAACATAGTTATGTTGTTGTTTGTGCAGAGATAATAAGATACAAGCTTTGAATAATTAAGAGTTGTGTGGTAAGTTTCCTAACCTAGCTCCAACAATGAAAGCTCAGCAGGGGTTTAGGCCCGAAGGTCAAACCCAAGATTGTTGAGTCGCTGGGTTTCAGCCCAAAAGTCATATTCACTGTCGGCAAGTTCTGGGGTAAAATTGGAGGCACAATATCTGTGAGTCTGACAATCCGAGAGCAGGGAGTGGCAGCCTGGATTCAGCCTGTTCTGACATTGGAGACCTGTCTGTGTGTGTGAGTGGGTGGGTGGGTGGGAAAGGGGCTTGTCTTGCTGCTCACACAAAATGCTAGAGGAACTCAGCAGGCCAGGCAGCATCTATAGAAAAAGAGTACCATTGGCATTTCGGCCCGAAACATCAACTGTTTACTCTTTTCCGTAATGCTGCCTGATCTGCAGAGTTCCTTCAGCATTTTGTGTGTGTTGCTTGGATTTCCAGCGTCTGCAGATTTTCTCTTGTTCGTCTTGTGTTGTTGTTGTTGTTGCTTGTGTTGTTTGGACCATGGTGGGCACCGGAATGTGTACCAACACTTGCAGGCTGCCCCCAGTAAACCCTTGGGTGTGTTGGTTGTCAACACAAATGACTTATTTCACTGTACACACGACAGATAAATCTGAAATACAAATTTCTTTCTGGAACATCCTGCTTGGATCCTAGACTGAGGAACTGAAAAACAGTCTATAATAATTCTATTCATCTCAAAGCACACTTAAGCCTTTGAAAACAGATAATTGGTTCAGTACTCAAGTTTAACCCTCCAAGAGGACCACAAAATTGTCATTGGGTTTAGAGACTTGCTTGCCTCAATGACCCGGAGAGCTATGTTGACTGAAGTCAGTGCTTTGTGCTTTGGCTCTTGGTAGGTCAAAGGGCAGAGGGCAGACTAAGAGTGGTCCACCAGTCCTCCAGGTTTGGGGTTCAGCTCAGGGCTAACAACCCTGACTAGTAAAACAAAACTGTTACGGAAACAGCAATGATGTATCCTTCTACGTCTGAGTGCGATGGTATTCCTGAGTCTCCACACATGACTTGTATGACTGACAGTAGTGAAAACTGAGAGGAAGCTACTGACATGATGAAGGAAGCCCTGATATAGGACCGATTGAAAATGATGCTGGGGAAATTATAATGGGTAACAAAGAGATGGCAGAAGAACTGAATGAGTATTTTGCATCAGTCTTCACAGTGGAAGACATCAGCAACATACCTGATAGCCTGAGGTCTCAGGGAATAGAATTAGGTACAGTCAAGATTAAGTAGATTAAGTCAAGAGAAAGTACTTGGGAAGCTAAACGACTAAGAATAGATAAGTCTCCTGGACCAGATGAGGTGCACCCACGGGTTCTGAGGGAGGTGGCTTTGGAGATGGTGGAGGCATTGGAAATGATCTTCCAGGAATCAATAGACTCTGGCATGGTTCTGGAGGACTGGAAGGTCACAAATGTAGTTCCACTGTTTAAGAAAGGACAGAGGCAGCAAAAAGAAAATTACAGACCTATTAGTCTGACATCAGTAGTTAGAAAGTTATTGGAGTTCCCCAGGAGTTTTGTTAGGGGGAGAGCAATGTCAGCAAAGTTCTTACAAAACTTACGATAATACGCAACCATTCCTAAAAACCTTCTCAAAGCTTTCTTGCCAGTCAGAACAGGAACCTCAGCAATAGCTAGAACCTTGGCCTGTACAGGAGCCAGTTGGCCCTGGCCTACCACATAGCCAAGATATATAACTGTGACATGGCCAAACTCACTTTTAGCGAGGTTCACAGTAAGATTGGCCTTGGAAAGTCTGCCAGACAGTTTTTCTACCCCTGCAATATGCTCTTCCCACATGTCATTTCAGACCACAAATTCATCGATATAAGCCCCTGTGTTTTCTAAACCTCTAATCACAGAACTGGTCATTCTTTGAAATGTCCCTGGAGCATTTTTCATCCTAAAGGGTAAAACATTGTATTCGTACAATCTAGATGGTGTCTCAAATGCTGACATCTCTTTAGCCCTCTCTGTCAAAGGAACACCCCAGTATCCTTTTAACAAGTCAATCGTCATCAGGTATTTAGCCTTCCCCACTCATCAATACAGTCATCCACTCTCTTTCCTTGTTCTTGTTTCTAATTTCTTGTTCAACCATTTTACTTTCCTCAAAGTTCAGTCTGCACCGATGTTGTTTCATGGGCTGGGCTGAATTTATAATGACGTGATGCATTGCACCTGTGCACCGCTTCAGAATATCAGAAAATAAATCTTCATGCTTACCAACTAGTTCTTTCACCTGTTTTTGTGGTGTAGGGTCCAACTGATGGACCTTATCAGTAATATTTTTCAAAACAATGGAATTCTGACATCTTGTGGATACTAGATTCAGTGAGTAAACATGTTTTTTCATCCCATTATCAGATTCCACAACTCCATTTTGTTCCATATCAATTCTCCCAGGTGCAATTCTTGCAAACAAGTGTTTTATTTTAATTCAAACATTCTGTAACCTTTCCTTTGCAAATCTTATTAAATCCTTTCCAGAATTTTAAAACATAATTAAGCACACTGACACATGTTTCCAAATCAGACCGTAGTTCTCTGAGTAGGGTCAAAGGTCCTTTTGGCCTGTAACTGAACACAGGTTCCATTAGACTACACTCCAATGCCTTCTGAATCGAATCTCCAACAATAAATAAGAGGAGGGGAACCCCCTCATCCCAATTTTTCCAATTTTCCACACAATATGTTTTAATCATGGTCTTAAGAGTGGAGTTGAACCGTTCCAAGGCTCCCTTGGACTCTGTGTGATATGCAGATGACACCATGTGCTTAGTTTCCAATTCTCTAACTATCCCCTGGAATGTTCTCGAAGTAAAGTTTCCTGGTCAAATTGAATTTCTTTGGGCAAATCTACCAGTATGAAGTACTTACTGAATGCTTTTACCACAGTCTTAGCCTTGGCATTTTCAAAAGATATGGCTTCAGGGGACCTAGACACAGCACACATAATTGTTAACACATACTGATAACCAGCTGCAGTCTTTGGCAATGGGCCTACACAATCCACTATGAGCCTAGAAAATGGTTCACCAAAAGCAGGTATCGGTTTAAGCAGTGTTACCTGAATAACCTGATTAGATTTCCCCTCAACTTGACAGGTATGGAAAGTCCTGTAAAAATTCACAACATCTTTTCTTAAACTAGGCCAGTAAAATTCCTTTATAATCCTGTTCACTGTCTTTCTCACTCCATGAGGTCCACCTAAAGGCATACTGTAAGCCATGTTTAAAATTTCCCCCCTGTAAACTTTCGGAACGACCATGTGATGTTCAATAACCCAGTCCTCACTTGCAAGCACAGTGGCTGGTCTCCACTTCCTCATTAATGCCCCATCTTTAAGGTAATATCCCACTGACTCTCTCTGAACCTCCTCTCCTGTGAGAGCTATCTCCTTTAAAGCCACCATTTCAGAATCTCGCTTCTGTTCCTCTACAAATTCCTTCCTCAATAAGGACAAACCCTACTCTCATCAGCTTTACTACTCTCTAAGTCCTGCGGAAATCTGGAAGGTAGAAAAGTCTGTGACACATCATCGTAATTTAAATCTCTGGTTTTGCTATTATAGGCCTCAACAGGCTTCCTAAACATGCTTCAAGTATCTGCACATGTGAGACAAGCATCAGTCTTTCTGTGTGAATTCTCAGCAGCAACTTTGCTCATCAGTTGAACAGCTATATCAACCTTACCTTGGAGAGGTGTCAACGTTCCTCCATTGTTCACTAAACTTAGCACCATCAGCAGACTTATGAGAACCATGTATACATTGTGGAAGAGACCAAACAATCCATCATCTGATTACAACCTTCACTTCGACTTGTCTCCATAACAACTTTCACCCCAAAACCATAACAAACTTCCTCCTTCTTCTCCGCAACATCATAACCTCCAAATGTCCAAACAAAATTCCACAGGGTAGCCCATCCTGTTTCAGCAGGCCTCTGTCCTGCAAGCAGGGTCAAAGGTTGCGCAGCCAATCCAACCTTTCCCAGCACTTTATCCAAAAGTCCAGGAACAGCACTTTTCCCATTACTTTCATTAACACTTACCTCACCAATTTTCACCTCATCACTAACTTTTAGCTCACTGTCTAATACAAGTGACTGAGAATCCCCACATTCCACTGGTACCAAGGTTAACCTCTTATTCACTGAACCAAGATCATCTGACACAAAGAAACTGCATTCATTTCCAACCAAGTCAGACACCTCAGACTTTAACTGAGTCTCAACACAAGGTTCAGAACCCTGTGAATTCACAGGTACTTCAACAACCTGAACACAGGCAATTGGGACAGCTGCCTCTTCTGGGCTGTCATCACTTGTCCCAGTTTCAAATTCAAGGTCACCCCGAACCTCCCAGCTATTCTCTGGGTAACTTTCATCTGGAGTAAACTCAAGCTCGTGGGTTAAAACATCTTCATCTGCTTTCTTAGCAGACCCCGCAGGGTGGCGGCATCCTCTGTATCCAGGTATGCCCTTACATCATCAGGAGCACAACTTTTAAATTCATCACACAAAACAAGCCCTTCCCAGCTGTAAAAATCATCAGGGACCGACACTAAACCTCTCAGCTGCCACATTTCCCTTTTAAACCGTCTCTGTCTTTCTGCTTCTCTAGCCTCATGGATCCTCAGCCTCGAGCTGTTTTAATTGCAATTTCAATTTCCACAGAACCTCAGCCTCAGTAAGTACCTTACCTTCAGCAAATAACTCTAACGCCTCCTCATCAAATGTTCCTTATCTATATAATGCTGGGCTATTATTGTCCGTATCTGAGCTCTCCTCATCTTAGTGGCCACCTTTAGTCTTAAGTTTTGAGCAATTCCCACCAGCACAACCCTCGTAGCATCATCCAACACCTCCGGGGTTGGTTCCAACAGAAACTTCTCAACACTAACATCCATTTCTGCTGTATTTCCACACAAGCAGATCAAAAGGGAGTTTCCCCAATCAATTCAAACAGGCCTCCCACACAATTTGTTCATATCACGGATGCAGGCCCCAATTTTGTCACGTACCCCGTAACGGGTTAAAGAACCAGCAGCGATGGAAAGCACTTTGGAGTCCAGTATTGCTATTAACTAATAATATTTATTAGTAACTACGCAAAACAGTAATATAAATGCAGATAAATTAATTCATAAATCAATGAATATATATATAAGTAAGTGTGGAAATATATGAAAACCAAGCTTCTTCAAGTCTAGGGGTAAATAGTCTTACAATAATGAGTAAAGTTCAGTTCAGTTCATGGTATTGAGTTGAGTAGTGATGGAGAGAGGGAAAGATTTGAGTCTTCAGATGAGCTGACGCCGTCGATCTTCTCATTGTCCTCCAAAATCCTTTAAAAGTCACCGACTGTGACCACAACAAAGGAGACCATTTTTCTGTGGTGGAACTATCAACCCAGGCAAGGGTTGGCCACATGGACAACTCCCAACCGGTCAATCCCTTTTCTCACTGCAAGAGCCACTGATTGATCTGCCTGTTCGATCCTCCAAAAACCCACTTTTTCTGTGGGCACATCAAAGCTCATTCAGTGCCCAAAAACATGTGCCTGAGGTCTATCATCTGACCTCCTATTTATCTCACCGTACTGAGTACCAACTGTCTCTCAAAATAACTCCTCCTTCCTTTGTCTGTGTAAGAAATGTACAAGCAGGCAAATATCCTTGGAGAAAGTATAAACATACTCCAGAGAAACTATAACATTGATTGTTCATCGAATAACGCCGCCCTCGGTCACCAGAGTGACTTACGAGCTGTTCGGTGCTCTCTCTCTTCAACTCAGCAGAAATCCAAAAGTTACTCCCAGTTTGTCCTCATGCCTTAAAGTGACAGTCCAAAAGTTAGTCTTGGTCTCTCTCTCGCTCTCTCTTTTCAAAAGCACAGATCATAGGGGTAATTCAGGACCCCGTCACAATAGGCCCAAGCCAGCATGGTTTCATGAAGGGAAGATCCTGCCTCACCAACCTATTGGAATTTTTTGAGGTAATCTCAAATAAGATTGACAAGGGAGAGGCTGTGGATGTTGTGTATTTGTATTTTCAAAAGGCCTTCGATAAGGTGCCGCATAAGAGGCTGCTTAATAAGATGAGAATTACAGGAAAGATAATGGAATGGGTGGAGCATTGGCTGATAGGCAGAAAGCAAAGGGTGGGAATAAAGGGACCCTATTCTGATTGGTTGCCGGTTACCGCAGGGGTCAGTGTTGGAGCTGCCTCTTTTTACAATGTATATCGATGATTTAGATTATGGATTAAATGGTCTTGTGGCTAAATTCGCGGATGACACCAAAATAGGTGGACGAGCAGGAAGTGTTGAAGAAATGGAAAGGTTGCAGAGAGACTTGGTCAGTTTAGGAGAGAGGGGAAAGAAATGGCAGATGAGATACAATGTTGAGAAATGTACGGTTGTACATTTTGGAAGAAAAAATAATCGGGCAGATTATTATTTAGATGGGGAGTTTCCCTTGGTTGGTGAGTCCAGGACAAGAGGCCACAGTCTTAAAATTAGAGGGTACCCATTTAAAACAGAGATAAGGAGAAACTTTTTTAGCCAGAGGGTCATGGATTTATGGAATTCATTGCCACATACAGCTGTGGAGGCTCGATCATTGAGGGTGTTTAAGGAGGAGATTGATAGGTATCTAATTAGTCAGGGTATCAAGGGATATGAGGAAAAAGCTGGAAATTGGAACTAGATGGGAGAATAGTTTAGCTCATGATGGAGTAGCGGAGCAGACTCGATGGGCTGAAAGGCCTACTTCTGCTCCTTTGTCTTGTGATCACCACCAGAGATGGAAGACCTTCATTGCTACCCTAAATGCCAGAGGCGTTATGGGGAGTAAGTAAATACTAGTTTAAAACATTGTTTTACTATCGATGAATATGCAATTGTTACATAAATAGTGTGGATTTAATTTTTTAAATGTATTTTAATAAAAATGTAATGAAATTAAAATAATCCATTATAACAATATCTGGATAAACATGCTGTCTAGAATTTTATTGAGCCTAATTCAATTAAACTTTCTTGGAAATCCAAATTGATTCTTCATTCTTTCAAGAATTTCAAACTTGTCAGCATCTTTTATATCCCACAAGAAAATTACTGGGCAGAACAAATGTTGCATATCTGAAAATTTTTTTTAATGGTTTATCACTTAAACCAAGCATGTTCTGTCACTAAAGTCTGCACCCAATGAAACCTCTATTAGAAACTACTGTTTTATAAGATTTATACTTTTTATAAGATTTGTACTTTTTAATAAACTCATGTATTTTTCACACTCACTGGCAGAAAGCAGTATAGCAGTTAAACTATCAACTTATCACCTCTCTCATTTTTATTGGCTAAGTATTAGCACATTACCCACACGATGTAATTCTTTTAATTATGTAGCCTATTAACTAATTCATCACCATCTAAGAAATTATTTTATCTATAAAAGTGATAGATTTTTCTGAGTCACCTTCTTGGCATCTTAATTCTTTTGTCTTCATATCCATACACATCTTAGCATCAATTCTAAGCTCTTTATTTAGTTTGCTAAGTGTTTTATGTTGGTTTGTACTCTAAAGTAAACAGAAATTTTGGAATTAAGGCTGCTCACCATTCCCGACTCCCGGAAGAACCCTAAGGATCAGAAATTAAACAAAGATCCACCACCTCCATAACCTTGCATCAACCTGGGTCATTTAGAATGCAGCATCTTTGATCTGTCTGTCACAAGAGGCAAGTTCTCCTGGTGGCCACCCATTTCGACTCTACTTCCCATTCCCATTCCAACATGCCAGTCCACGGCCTCTACTGTCATGATGAGGTCATACTCGGTTAGAGGAGCAGCACCTTGGATAGATAGATAGATAGACATACTTTATTGATCCCGAGGGAAATTAGGTTTCGTTACAGTTGCACCAACCAAGAACAGAGTACAAACATAGCAATACAAAACCACAAACAATCAAATAATAATATGTAAACCATGCCAGACGGAAATAAGTCCAGGACCAGCCCACTGGCCCAGGGTATCCAACCCTCCAAGGGAGGAGATGCAAAGTTTGATGGCCATAGGCAGGAATGACTTCCCATGACGCTCAGAGCTGCATCCCGGTGGAATGAGTCTCTGGCTGAATGTACTCCTGTGCCCAATGGCGTAAATGATGTTACACACCGACGTCGGGTTGACAGAGGGAGGGATGTGCACAACAACCACAATTGCATGTGAGATTTCCCTTGGCAAATAATATGGCCGGAGTCCAATAGCAAAAAGTATTCCACCTGGGTAGCCTCCAACCTGATGGCATGCATATACAAACGTTAGATTTCTCCAACTTCCGGTTATTTCTCCCCTTCGCCTTCTCCCTTTTATTTCTACTCCCCATTCTGGTTCCCTTCTCAGCCCTTCTTCTCATCTGCCTATCACCTGCCACCTGTTTGCCTCCACCTTCCCTTTCTCCCATGATCCACTCTCCTCTTCTTCTTCAGCCCTTTACCTCTTCCATCTATCATCTCCCATCTGCCCCTCCAGCACCCAACTCCCCACCTTCCCAGCTTGGTCTCTCACCTATCACCTGGCAGCTTCTACTCCCTCCCCTCCCTGGTTTCTGCACACTTCCTTTCCAGTCCTGAATAACAGTCTCGGCCTGAAACGTCAACTGTTCATTCCCCTCCATAGATGCTGCTTGACCTGCTGAGTTTCTCTGCAACAACACATTTTGTGTGTGTTGATCTAAAATGCAGTGTGCTTTTTTAAAGTGCTTTTGCAGTTAAAAAGAAATTAGACAATCATTCGTTTTTGTTACAATTAACTCCAGGAAGAAGTGAAGGTCAAAAATTGATGTGCCCATAAGCCTATTAGAGCTGGCTTATGAATCTAATGAAAGTTGAAGGGTTCAAAAGTACAAAGTTTAAAGTAAATTTATTATCAAAGTACATGTATGTCAATATATACAACCCTGAGATTCATTTTCTTGCAAGCATTCAAAGTAAATCCAAGAAACAATGATATCAATGAAGATATTGTTTCAAGATATTTTACTGCTGTAATTGCATCAAATTATTGCACAATTCACAACTTCCGTGGAATGAGAATCAGGTTTATTATCACTGAAATACACTCAATGGCCACTTTATTACGTACACTTGTACACCTGCTCATTAATGCAAATATCTAATCAGCCAATCGCATGGCAGCAACTCAATGCATAAAAGCATGCAGACACAGTCAAGAGGTTCAGTTTTTGTTCAGACCAAACATCAGAATAGGGAAGAAATGGGATCCAAGTGACTTTGACCATGGAATGATCGTTGGTTCCAAACAGGGTGGTTTGAGTATCTCAGAAACTGCTGATCTCCTGCGACTCTCACACACACAGTGTCTAGAGTTTACAGAGAATGGTGCAAGAAATAAAAACCATCCAGTGAGTGGCGGCTCTGTGGGTGAAAACGCCTTGTTAGTGAGAGAGGTCAGAGGAGAACGGCCAGGCTGGTTCAAGCTGACAGGAAGGTGACAGTAACTCAAATAGACACGTGTTACAACAGTGGTGTGCGCAAGCGTATCCCTGAACACGCGACACTTCAAACCTTGAAGTGGATGGGCTACAAAGGCAGAAGCCCACAAACGCACACTCACTGGCCTCTTTGTTAGGTACAGGAGGTACACGTACAGCGGCCACTGAGGGAATGTCGTGATATTTGTTACTTAACAGCACCAGTACAGTGTAATGCATCAACTTACAATAAGAATATATGAAAAATAAATGTACAGTGCAAAAGAGAGAGTAAAATAGTTCATGGGTTCATTTTTATTTTGTAGGACCTGTCCTGGGCCTGGCACGAGTGTAATTACAGCTGCACCTCTACTTCCTTAGCAGTCTGCAGTGATTTGTCATGACATCTAATACTTTAGCAACCTTCAATAGTTGGCTGGTGGAGAGTATATTGACTGCTGTATCACAGCCTGGTATGGAAACACCAATGCCTGGAATGGAAAATCCTGCATGAAGCAGTGGATAAGGCCCAGCTCATCACGGGTACAGCTCTCCACACCATTGAGCACGTCTAATGAAGCATTCTCCCGCAGCAAAGCAGCGTCTATCATCAGGGATCCCCTAGCACCCAGATCATGCTCTCTTCTCACTACTGCCTGCAGGAAGGAGGTACAGGAGTCTCAGGGCCCACACCACCGGGTTCAGGAACAGATATTACCCCTCAACCATCAGGCTCTTGAACCAAAGGGGATAACTTCACTCAAATTCACTTGCCCCATCACTAAAATGTTCCCACAACCTATGGACTCACTTTCAAGGATTCTTCATCTCATGTTCTCAATATTTATTGTTTATTTATTTATTGTTATTATTTCTTTTTTTTTGTATTTGCACAGTTTAACATATAACACATATAACACAATTACAGCACGGAAACAGGCCATCTCGGCCCTTCTAGTCCGTGCCGAACTCTTACTCTCACCTAGTCCCATCTACCTGCACTCAGCCCATAACCCTCCATTCCTTCCCTGTCCATATACCTATCCAAATTATTTTTAAATGACAAAATCGAACCTGCCTCTACCACTAGTAGTGGAAGTTTGTTGTCTTTTGCAAACTGCTTGAACACCCAAGTTGGTGTAGACTTCCATTGATTCTGTTTTAGAGGGTGAATGTCTAGGATGCCCTGCCTGGGGTGGTGGTAGGGGCAGATAGATTAGAGACTTTTAAGAGACGTTGAAGATAGGTACGTGAATGTGATGAAAATGGAAGGATAAGGCAGAAGAGATTAGTTTAGTTAGCCATTTGATTACCAATTTAATTGGTTCAGTATAACATTGTGGGCCAGTTCCTGTGCTGTACTGCTGTATGTTCAATGTTCTATCAGTAGTAGCCTGTCCTGTTCACATAGTTACCATGACCAGGAGAGCTCACCCAAGTCTCTAATTCCTCAGGAGGCCACAGGAATTTGGCATGTCCTCCAATGACCTTTACAAATGATTATGAATGCACCATAGAGAGAATCCTACCCAATGCACCACGGCTTGGCTTGGCTTGGCAACTAATCTGCCGGTGACCAGAAGAAACTGCAGAGAGTTGTGAACACAGCTCAGCACATCATGGAAACCAGCCTCCTGTCCATGGACTCTGCTCAATGCCTCAGTAAGTCAGCCAGCATGATCAACAACCCACCCACCTGGACATCCTCTCTTCTCCCCTGCAGGTGGAAGATACAAAGAAGATATATTAAGCACGCTGCTCCATTCGCCAAAAGTGGAACTTCCTAGTGGCCAAACATTTTAATTCCCATTCCCATTCCTGTTCTGATATGCCCATGGCCCTCTCGTGCCAAGATGAGGCCACCCTCAGGGTAGAGGAGCAACAGCTTATGTTCCGTCTGGGTAACCTCCAACCCGATGGCAAGAACATCGATTACTCCTTCTAGTTAAAAAATATTTCCCTCCATCTCCACTCTTCTATTCCTCACTCTGGCCTCTTACCTCTTCTCACTTGCCTATCACCTCCCCCTGGTGCCCCTCCTTCTTCCCTCTCTCCTATTGTCCACTCTCCTCTGCTATCCGAGTCCTTCCTCGCCAACCCTTGACCCTTCCACCCGCCTGGCTTCACCTATCACCTTCCCCTGCCCCCACCTCTTTATTCTGGCATCTTCACCCTTCTTTCTCAGTCCTCGTGAAGGGTCTCGGCCCAAAACATTGACTGTTTTGTTCATTTCCACAGATGCTGCCTGACCTGCTGAGTTCTTCCAGCATTTTGCTCTGGTTTCCAGCAAAACGCAGAATTCCTTGTGTGCAGAATTTACAAAAGCCTGAAAGCACCAGGCTTAAGGACAGCTTCAACCCTGCTGTTAAATGGTTCCCTAGTACAGTAAGATAGACTCCTGACTTCATAATCTACCTTATTACCACCCTACTGCCTTATTATCTGCATTTTTTTGTTTACCTGCACTTCAGTTTCTCTGTAGCTGTTAGTCCGATCAGATTATTACCACAGTGCATTGAGCTAGAACACGGTGAAACAGTAACAATGCAGAATAAAGTCTAACCTTTTCCCTTCCGACTCTCGCTGACAAAAGACCATGAAATCCCTGTTCCCAGACCCACAGGAAAGAACAACATCCTTCTCATTGGATAGCACACATTCCAGAGTCCCGCTATCTCTAGTCATAACCCAAACATTGCTGCTACAGAGAAACCATTACCTTAGCAGTGGAAAATTACAGAGAGGCCATTACATTAGTAGTAAAGCCTTACAGTGTGTTGCACTCTCCCCCCACCAAATTTAGCCTTGTCCTCATGACATTGAGATAATTCGCCAACTCTTCCTGCAAAACACAAAGCCCAATCCAGGTGTAAAAGGCAATGACATGGTGCCCCAACACAGTAGGGTTCACACTCTGCTCCCCTGGTGCTACGTAGGCCAGCCCATCTGGTAGTCTCCTAATTCTCTGAGACCTCTATACCCCCTCACCTAGCTCTTCAGGTTCAGACACTACCAGGGATACTTCCGGTCTACTTGGCGAGGCCTCCCCAGACCTATCACTCATGCCCACCTGCAACTCGGACCCCTCTGCCCCGTGATCAAACCCCGCTTCCTCCCCTGCAGAGTCCTGCTGTAACCCAGGCTGCCCATAGATAGCACCCCCCCACTTCACCTAAAACAGCGGGAGAAGGGCTGAGAGACTCTTCCTCAATCGATGGGGAGTTAGCGAAAGGCAGAACATATCACACATCCAGGTCCTCATCCTCCGAATCAGTATCCCTCTCAGGGGTGGGGGCTGGCCTAACCTCGCCTGCTGGGGGCCCTGTAGTTGATCAGTGTTTCCACAGAGTCCTCTTACCAGGCGTAGGCTCCAAGTTGGGCTCTGGGTCTACCTGCACCTCTTGTCCCAGGGGCAACAGGTGGTTCCGATGGAGAATCTTGACAGGCCCATTCCCCTCCTCTGGTTTCACCCGGAACACTGGTCGGTCTGGCATCTGACTCTCCACCACACAGGGTGTGGCCACCCAGCTGTCAGCCAACTTGTGCTTTCCCGGTCGCTTCAAATTCCTTATAGGAGTTGGGAGAACCTCACCTTTTGATCGTACCTCCTCTTATTTCCTTGATTCTGCTTGGTAGACACAACCCCAGCTAATTCATAAGCCCTTTTCAGCTCTCTTCTCAAGTCAGACACATACTTCAGCTAAGTCTTCGGGGGTAAGTCACCCTCGTCAGTCCCAAACCAAAGGTCAATGGGAAACCTCACTTCATGCCCAAACATCAGATACTATGGCGAGTACCCAGTAGCTTCATTCCGCGTACAATTGTAACTGTGAACCAGATGTCCAGTATGTTGACTCCACCTGCTGTTCTTGCTGATCTCCAGGGTCCCAAGCATGTCCAGCAAGGTCCGATTGAACCTCTCGGGCTGGGGATCACCCTGCAGGTGGTAGGGCATGGTCTTTGACTTCTCAACTCCAAGCATGCCCAGTAACTCATGGATGAGTCTGCTCTCGAAATCCCGTCCCTGATCACTATGTATTCACCTGAGAAGGCCATAATAAATGAAATACTTTTCCCATAACACTTTTGCCACCGTAGTCACCCTCTGGTCCTTGGTGGGAAAAGCCTGAGCATATCTGGTGTGGTGGTCCGTGATGACTAAGACATTTGCCGTATTGCTGGCATCGGGTTCTATGGACAGGAAATCCATACACACCGGGTCTAGGGGCCCTGCACTCTGTAAGTGGGACAAGGGAGCTGCCCGCGTGGCAGTGTCTTCCTCTGTATGCATCGAACACACGACTTGCAATATTCTTTAACCTCCGACTTCATTCGGGGCCAGTAAAACAGGTCTCTGAGCAATCCATAGGTCTTTTCCACCCCCAAATGTCCAGAATCATCATGAAGTGACTTCAACGCCATCCTCTGATACTTCTCAGGCAGAACCAACTGGCAATGCTGAGGTCAGTCTGGGGGTGACGTGACCCAGTATAAGATCTGGTTCCGCAACTACAACTCAATAATGGAGGCACCACCGCGTGTTTCGTCTTCTCTGCCTGAGCCATCTCTCCCTTTTCGACCGCTGACCAATGGTACCGATGCCCGGGTCATCTCGCTGGCCAGCTGCCACTTCCCCAGAACTCAATTCCGGCAGCTGATTTGTCTTCAGAGCAGTCAGGGTACAGTAAACTTGGGGAATGGCGTCATCAGAAGCCCCCAATTGATCCACTGCTCAATCCTGCCCCTCCTTTCCCTCTGCCTTCACGGTGATGGCAAACTGACACAAGGCCTTCACCCCCGGGGCAGGAACGCTCTCCCACTCCTCGTCCCTGTCCAGTCCCTCAGGCACCCGTCGGGACAAAGCATCCGCATCAATGTTCCATCTTCCTGGCTGGTATTTCAGGCTGAAATCAGAATCAGAATCAGAATCAGGTTTATTATCACCGGCATGTGACGTGAAATTTGATAACTTAGCAGCAGCAGTTCAATGCAATACATAA